>NC_133330.1:166114889-166478681 GCF_042186555.1 Aquarana catesbeiana | reverse complement strand
TAGCTGACACAGATTCATGTCTTCGATTTGTATTGTAGGTATTGAAATCACTTGGAATTGAGAGACTGACAGTCAGCTCTTCATCCAACATTCGTCTTGATGCCTAGGAAAAGAGATAAAAGTTCACCAAGGCCAGCAGAGCAAGCAACTTTCCAAGCAATTTCCATTTAAAACTCAAAAATAAAATAATACACAAAAAATAATATCCAAGGTTTTTCAATCATGCTTATTTCCACTGGATAAAAATAACAGCTCTCTGATACAAAAAGACATTAGCCATATCACCATCTAATATGTCTGTCAGTGTAAGCAGTTGAAGTGGCCATACACAGATTATCAGACACAATAGATTTTAATCCTAATTTGGCAGCAGTTTACATGTGTCTGATTTGCCTAACTTACATAGTTCAGGAGGAATGGATATCTAAATATGCAATGACATTAATCATGCAACCTTTTCTTGTACAATCTAGAAATTTGTTAGGGTGCCTTAAGACCAAACTGTTAGTGTTAGCCATATGCATGGCCCAACCAATCAATGATCAGGCTGCCAAAATTCATGCATTGTTGAAGTCACATTTTACAATGTGAATACGTTTACAGTCTGTTTTTCCAGGCCCACCAACAAACCTATTATTACAGCATAAACAATTCAGTAAGTTGATCAATTATATTTTGTGAAGCCATGCATTCAGTACATTAGCTAAGATCAACATTATCATAAATTATTTGGTAACATTGATATAAAAATAATGATACGTGAGAATGAGATAAAGATATATTATGTTTATGAGCTAACCTTTTCCAACATCTTTTGCCAGAACTGTCTCCATAAGATTATGACAATAATGGCTACCAGAATTAAAATAATTGCAACTAAGCAACCGATCAGAAGGCGGGTATGGCTGTCATCTATTTTGAGAGTTGGATCTAGAAGAGAGTAAATATCTGTATGAGAACATATTCTAGAAGTTAAGCATTAATACACAAAGAAAAAAAGAGTTGTGTAAGTAAATAAATTCTGGCTTTAGGTTAAAAGAAAAATATGGTCAGGAGAGGAAGCTAATCTAGTTTGCTCAGAGTAATCGCTTTTTTTGGATTGATTTTCATGTTTTCTCAACAGCATTTTTCAAGGTACTGAATAAACTACCAGGCTACCTGGTAAACATCCACTAAATAAAATATCTTCAAATCTGTTAAAGTACATGCAATCATAAAAAAGTTAACACAATGTGTACAAAATTTGAAAGTTTTTTAAAATGCTTTTAAGAATAAGTCGGAAAGTGTAAACATTTATACCAAATGCCAAGCTGGTGTTATTTGATAAACAAGTTTATCCATTTATCATTTTCTATCTCATATTTCCAGAGAAATACCCCAAATTGGATGCATAATCTTTGTATTTATGTTTATTAAACATCTTTTGCAATTTACCTCACCAGGTGAGACAATGCATTGGTATAGCACTCAAAATTGATTATAATGTAAAAGAAGTTAATGGTATAATTGAATGGCCTTGCCGGCCAGGCCATTAACCAAGTTTTTGAAATATTTAATCACAGGCTTGTTATACATTTTACTAGCAATTCTGACCCATTCGTAATCAATATTCATGCTTTATCTTCTGCCTGTGATATAGATACCTGTAAAATGCTTTTCTTGATTCCTTTGGTCCACATTTAAATCCAGCTCTGGTGCTGGTGAAGGTTCTTAACATTAATGTTAATGGGTACTAAGATTTGACTGTGATGAAGAAGAACAAAAAACACTCTCCTTTAAGCCCCCATTTATAGTGCAGGAGTGTGCAATGCACAATTTAGCGTACATAGTGCAGGATAGAGTTGGGCGAAAAGTTCAAGCAGAGCAAACGCTCAGCCCAAACATCGCCAGTTCTCCTGTTTGTCGAACACCTGAATTTGAGGGACGCTCAGCGAGATGTTTGCGCCACACAATGCACTGCACGCTGCATAGTGCATAGCTGGTTGTTAAGGAGTGGGCAGGGAAGCTGGTCGCTGCGTCCTTAACAACAGATAAGACATCAGCTGTCAATTGGCTTCCCCGCTGGCAGCTGAATGAAAAATAAACATTGCAGACAATAGAAAAAAGTGAAAAAAAATTGTGTGAGGGTCCCCCCCAATCCATGCCAGGTCCTTCAGGTCTGGTATTGATTTTAAGGGGAACCACACAACTATTTTTTTTTTGAAACAGCGCAGGGTCCCCCCCCAAAATCCATACCAGACTCTTATCTGAGCATGCAGCCCGGCAGGTTAGGAAAGGGGGGGATGAGAGAGTGCCGTCCTCCTGACCCATACCAGGCCATGTGCCCCTAAAATGGGGGGTACTTTGGGGCAGGGAGTTTTGCCCCCCCACCCCAATGCACCTAGTCCCCATGGGGACAAGGGTCTCTTCCCAACAACCCTGGGCAGTGGTTGGTGGGGTCTGTGGGCAGGAGGCTTATCAGAATCTGGAAGCCCCCTTTAACCGCTTGCCGACTGGCGCACGCCGATGTACGTCGGTAGAGCGGCACGGCTGGGCAAATGGGCGTACCTGTACGTCCATTTGAATTTCCCGCCGTGCCCGTGCGTGCGCGCGCCGGCCGGCAGCTCCGTGAGTCGGGTCGCGGGTCCCGCGGACTCGATCGCCGCGGGGATACCCGCGATCGCCTCACGGAGCGGATGAACGGGGAGATGCCGTTGTAAACAGCATCTCCCCGTTCTGCCTAGTGACAAGTGTCACTCGATCTCTGCTCCCTGTCATCGGAGCAGAGATCAGTGACGTCACCCACACAGCCCATCCCCCTACAGTTAGTAATCACTCCCTAGGACACACTTAACCCCTCCCCGCCCCCTAGTGGTTAACCCCTTCACTGCCAGTGTCATTTACACAGTAATCAGTGCATTTTTAATCGCACTGATCGCTGTATAAATGACAATGGTCCCAAAAATGTGTCAAAAATGTCCGACATGTCCGCAAAACGTCTCAGTCACAATAAAAATCGCTGATCGCCGCCATTACTAGTAAAAAAAAATTTATTAATAAAAATGCCATAAAGCTATCCCCTATTTAGTAAACACTATAACGTTTGCGCAAACCAATTAATAAACGCTTATTGCGATTTTTTTTAACCAAAAATATGTAGAAGAATACGATCGGCCTAAACTGAAGAAAAAAAATGTTTTTTTTATATATTTTTGGGGGATATTTATTATAGCAAAATGTAAAAAATAATGCGTTTTTTTTCAAAATTGTCGCTCTTATTTTGTGTATAGCGCAAAAAATAAAAATCGCAGAGGCGATCAAATACCACCAAAAGAAAGCTCTATTTGTGGGAAAAAAAGGACGTCAATTTTGTTTGGGAGCCACGTCGTACGACCGCGCAATTGTCAGTTAAAGTGACGCAGTGCCGAATTGCAAAAAACGCTCTGGTCAGGAAGGGGGTAAATCCTTCCGGGGCTGAAGTGGTTAACAAGGGGGCCTCAGATCTCGGCCCCCTTCCTATGTGTATGAGTATGGGGTACATTGTTCCCATACTCATTCACCAAATAAAGTTTCAAAAAATAAATAAAGACAGGAGGCTGTTTTTGACAATTTCTTTATTAAAAAAAAATGTCCCCAATGTAGATCCATCATCAAACACGACACCACCCGTGGCGATGGCTAACCACCGAATGCCTGCTCTGCCGTTTGACAGTTCTTAAATAGGTAAGGGGCGGGGTCACCTGATGAACTCACCTGGTGGCACCGTCCCCTTGTGATGTCACTGGTGCATGCTTACCTATTTAAGAACTGGCGGAGCAGGCATTCGGAGGTTAGCCTTCATTGTGGGCAGAGCATTTTTTTTCTTTGGGTCTGGCAATTTGGTGGGCACCATGATGATGGATCTTCATCATTTTTTTTTATTTTTTTGTTTTTAACAATTATCAAAAACTGCCTCCTGTCTTTATTTTTGACACTTTTTTGGTGAATGAATAAGGGTACAATGTACCCCCAACTCATTCACATGGGGGGGACCGGGATCCAGGGGGATCTTCCAGATTCCACTAAGCCCCCTGCCCGCATATCCCCACAGCCACCATCCAAGGTTGTTGGGAAGAGGCCCTTGTCCCCATCAACATTGGGACAAGGTGCCTTTGTAAGGGGACCCCACTCTTGTGGGGCAAACCTGAGGACCGCAACCTGGTACTAGCACGCAGCTAAATCTATCTCAGGAGCTCTGGTGAACACTTAGTACTTAGACTCCGCACCTCAGGTGAGCCTGTGTCATCTGCCAGGGTGACTGCCTGTGTACCTATCCTGCTGGTCGGCGGTAGTCCTGCAACTGCTATAGCAACTGGTCTTCAAGCCTGATGCCTGATCGTGACAAAACTATATTGTGCATTGCACACTCCTGCAATACTGTATATACACTGTGTATATTGTACATTACAAACTACTGCACTATATACACTATATTGTACATTACACACTCGTGTACATATAGTGCAGTATATTGCATATTACATACTTCTCACCAAAGTATTCATTATCTCAACAGTTGCTGGTTGTTAAGGAGTCCCTGACTATTTTAATGAAGTTCTACCTAAAGGTTGGCTCAGACAAAGTGCTAGCTCTCTATTTTCAGTTTATACAGTATCTCTCTGAGACTCTGTCTTTCAATGTCATCATATTTTATGAGTACAAGAAGGCTTTTGTTTTGTATAACCATGCCCATTTAAGTCCCTCCCATTCTTACCTCATTGTGGATCCACCCACAGTTCGCTGTAGCATGCCACATGACTACTCTACTTAAGATACCCAGAGGCACCCTCTCTATCCCCCTTGTCCCACCCCCCATCTTTCACCCCCTCTCTTAATCACCCTCCTCTCTCCCTCACCCCCCTCTCTCTCACCCGCCCCTACCCCCCTCTCTATTTAATTTTAATTTTTTAACAATTAATTTATTTTAACAAATTGTTTCTGTTTTCATTTTTTTATTCCCAAAAAAGGCCCACTAAAATCCCCAGCACCAGGCCCATGACGCTCTTAATCTGGCCCTGCCCATGTATGAAAGTGTATTATAAAGCAATAGAACTCCAGCAAACTCAATGACCAGAAGAGAGTCCCACTAGGATGCAGGTTGTTTGTCAGCTGGGCCACTTATGCCTCATGGGGATTTTGCCATGGACTGATAAGTATTACTGATTTATACAGCTTTTTGTCCCACTAATGCTATCTGGATTTGCAATAAGCGCTATGGCTGTTTGAATGCATCTTCAATTGGGCTACATTGATCTACATATGACCTGGGTAGAGCCTTTTCATTGTGTTCATCTGAATCTGAATTGAGTGATGTACTAGCTGGAGTGGGAGTGTTGGACTTGCACTTAGTCTCCTACCTCTTGATTTATCCTTGATTATTATAGCTACTGTAATTGTGAAGTGTTTCCTGTCGGTATTACTGATGAGGGTTGGGGTCCTTGCAAGCACAACCTAGATCATGGTCACACTCCACTACCTGAGATCACATATATGACACCTGTGGATAGTTGTCCTATTTGGCTCCTCTGATAATACATTAGCATACAGTGTTTTGCCCTCTGTGCTGGAATTCAAATGCAGTGTGTCACACGTTGGCCGCCGTTTCCTGCTTGTGTACTCTTAACTCCTTGCTGCAGTGTTTCTCTAACCTGATTCCTTTCCTTTTTTTGTGGTTTGGCTGTGCTCACCTATAGATGTCGTCTGCTATTCTGTGGACTTTTATTTCCTTCCCTTCCATCACTTCCTGGCCCGCCTCCTAGTTTGCTTGTCTATATAAGACATGCTCAGTGTAACCCACATTGCCTGAGCAACTTCATAATTCTCTGAGCTCCTGTTTGCGTACCTCTTGTCTATACTGTGTCTGACTACCCGTGTACTGGCCCTGGCTTAATTTACCATCTGTGCTTGTTCGTTGCCCGCCCTGACCTTGGCTTGCCTTCTGGATTTCCTTTAGTCTGCTGCTTGTACTGGTCACACGCGAGTGGTCTCTGCGTCATCAGCAGGGTGTACCTGGTTCAAGCTTGCTGCAAGTCCATCCCCACCATCAGGGGCTCTGGTGAAGAAGCAGGCTGGGGCTAATACCACGTACACACGAGCAATGAGAGCTTTTGGTCAGAAAATGCGACCATGTGTATGCTCCATCGGACTTTTGCTGGCGGAATTCCAGGCAGCAAAAGATTGAGAGCAGGTTCTCTATTTTTCAGTCGGAAAAAGTTCCTATCCAAAAATGCGTTCGTCTGTATGCAATTCGGATGCGCAAAAATCACGCATGCTCAAAATCATGTTCGAGACGGAAGCGCTCGGTCTGGTAAAACTAGCGTTCGTAATGGAGATAGCACATTCGTCATGCTGTAAATTTTTGGATCTTTTAATGCAGCACATTCTTTTGTTCTTTATAATGCTAGAAGAATGAATTTGTTTTGCTGCTGATATTCACACAGTTCTGACAAACTTATTTCTTGTGATCTCCTGAATAATCTTTTTTGTTTTTAAAGCCAGATCTCCATAATAATGTTTAGAATTATTTTTTTATAGTCATCTTTTTTTATTTTTTTTTTAATCAAGATTTTTTTTGATTACTTTTATATTTTTTTCTAGTGATCTCCATAATTTATTTTTTTGTGTGTGTCAAGTTTCCACAACAACATTATTATCTTGTATTTTTAAAGCTCAAGGAGGTTGGTTGGCGTCCCTTGTTAATTTGACATTGTATTTTTAAAATGTACCTGCCTACTCACAAACAAACTGTCCTTTTTGAATAAAAACACATAGGCAAATATTTTCATATAAAAAAAAATCTCCATTTATTGTGGCTCCTAACAAAATAAAGAGGAAGGCAATGACACTGGAGAAACTGCTTGAGTTTGCGAAGCCCTTGTACCCCAGGGCACACTTCAACTCTTTGTAAATAAAATAAATAAATCAAATAAAAATTGGTAGCCTGAAAAGTCCATATAATAGGGAGCACAATCTGGTCCAGGACTCCCAGAGATCAGGAACAGCAGCAGATGACATATATGTCCCCAGGCTGTGTTACTACAACAGCCTGCGTCTTGTCAGACCAGACTGAACCTAGGCCATCACTTTCATGTCATCCTTGCAGCCTTCCCTCCACGCTTTTCTGCAGCCTTCCCTGCAGCCTTCCTTGGAGGCTGTGGCTCTGGAGGTGGAATTGTGGCAGGAGGAGGAGGAGGATGGGCGAGCGCACATAAGTGCATGTTATCACTAATTTGGCCCCTCGGCCCCTTCTGAAGGGCCTGAAAAATAATATTCTCACACATGAGGCGTTGGCCCTCCTCCATTTGCTGCAATTTTGCAGCTACATCGCAGCCATAGGCCTCTTCAGCACCAGGGGGTGTTTTCAGGGCCACATTAGCATCCCTAATGAGGCCCAGTGCTGTCTCCTCCATGTTACTCCCCTTCCTGGCCCTTTTTGTTGTAAGGCGGAGGGGAGACACCTGGGATTGGGTGAGGATACTGGGCCTGGCCACCTCCTGGCTGACACTTACCCCGCCTCCTCCTGGCTGACACTTACCCCCGCCTCCTCCTGTCTGCCACATTCCAGAGCCTCGTCCTGGCTGAGGTCTTCCTGTGTATGAAAAAGGGGCATAGTTTTAGTTTTTGGTTCATCAATCACACACAATTTTCAGCTCATGACTGTTGCAAATTGAATGTTAATAAATAGAAAAGACTATCATTCTGAGCCCAACATTTTTCATTCTTGTCCCAATCATTTTTGGCCCCTACTGTCTGTTGATATGTCAAACACTTTTTGTTCAATCATTCATTTGTTATCAATAATAACATCTAGTTAACAACACTAATTTTCGGACAATAAATATGTTCAAAAATACTATACCTGGCTCCAGCTTGGCTCCTCAACTTCTTCCAGGATGGAAAGCCCAGGTTGGTCCTCGGAAGCCTCAGCTGGGGTTGAGGGAAGGGTTGAGGGAAGGGTGGATGGAAGTGTAGAAAGTAATTCCCTGGCTTCAATCTGGTCTTCCAGAAACTGCATCCTGTTGTAGTACCACAGACTGGGTACATACACATCCTTTGCTGCTGCTCCTAATTTCATGGAAGCCTGGACCTTATTAAGCTCCTTCCTATACGTGCTTCTCAAGCTACCAATTTTCTGCTCCACAAACTCGATGTCTGCGTCGGGGACCTGCGTCTTTACAAATTGCAGCAGTTGCCTTCACAAATTGCATCTCCAGCGATGCCTTACTAGCTGGTTTATTTCGATATAAGAGGTTTTTAACCTCCCACAAATTTCTAATATCCCTGTATCTGTCTATGAACCGGCCCATGAATTCAGAGTCTTTGAATTGTTTCATATTTGCTGCAAGACAAAACACAAGACAAAAACATTAATATCAGGCTAAACTCTCCTAATCTTATCCCAATATAGGCCTCAATCTCGAATCAGTATAGGCCACTGATGTCCGAAGTTAAAATGTTACCTTCGTTCTCATGATCGGCACTTCCTCCACTGACAGATCATACGTATGACACACGCGTGTTAGCTTTATATACACTGTGCATGCGTGAAACTCCGCCCGCGTTGCCCGCCCCTGACGTTCTTTCTAGAATATTGCCCGCCCCTTCTCTTTCATCACAGTGGGAGGGGAACATGGCGTAGACACAGCAGGTGCGTAATAGCAGTAACGAGGAGGAAAGCCCGGAGCCAGAAACGTCACAATCCTGCAGGAGATTTAAGGCATCAAATATGGCCTTTGTAGAGATGGTGGAGATGGTGAACATCTTGAAGAGGGCTGACTATGACGGGAAGTATGGACCTTACCTAAACCCAAATGTGAGAAAGGCCAAGATCATGTCTAAAGTTGTGAAGAGTCTGCACAGGAATTTTGGGGTACGACGATCCAAGGAGCAATTGAGGAAATGCTGGTCAGACCTGAAATTGAGGGAGCAGGATCAGTACAGAAGGAACAAGAAAGTGCTTCTAAAATGTAAATAGTTGTCGTGTGTTTCTAATATTATTATTATTTGCATGCTGCTCCATGTGCTTTTCTTTACTGTTGTACAGTTTAAAATGGCTACTTTCATGTTCCTGGGCACAGTGATCGGTTGCAGTGAACATTGTTCATTTGCCAACTAAATACGATGTTTTTGGCAGATACAGGGTTAACTACATTTGGTTTAGTTTAGGACATTGTTGTCTAGATGTGTTTGAAACTAGAAAGAATTGCAAACTTGATTCAGTGTAATGTAAGGAGAGGACACTCAGCAGCTGTTTACACACCTGGACTCAGGAGCACTAGTGTGGGACACAAAAACAAACTTTTTAGGGTGTCCCACACAGGTACTCCAGTGGATACTTGGGGTGTCTCCATGTGTGAAACTTGGCCAAAAAAGGTAAGTATTTCAGCTTTGGTAAGGGAAAAAATCATGTCTTCAGCTTGGAACTCTGCCAAAACAGACAATTGTACCACACTTCCAAGCAATGTTTCACATTCCTATTTCTGGCCTCAAATATCGGTGTGCTAAGTATACCTTTTGTTTCATTCTCATAGGGGAGAAAAGACTCCGGACGTCTGAGGACACCAGGAACCCCCAACCTCCTGAAGAAGGGGAAAAGAGGACACCACAACCAGAGGATGTGGAGGAAGGAGAGGTGGTTGAAATTGTCACCACAACAGGTGAGTGTCTAAGACCACAGATTTAGGTAATAGATGTATGCCTGCATATTTATAATACATGGTGTGTATTTTTTCTTTTAGGTGATGTGCATGTTGTGGAAAAACAATCTCCTCATTTCACCAGTGACAGTAAACAAAGGCTAATCCAGGACATAATTTTTTGTAGTCGGGATTTAGACATCATCAAGCAAAAACAAATGAGGTTGAACAAAAACTGAAGAACATGATTGATGTACTAGGAAGAATCTAAATAACAACAAAATGACACCTTTTTATATTTTTTGTGACCAATTTTTTAAAATTTTTAACACATTTTAAAAGCCAAATTTTGAAGATGCACACAGTGTATCAACATGTGCTATCTGCCATCAGGGGATATCAATGTACGCGTTTTGTGGGTGCAACCCCTTCCTCATAACTCAAGTAGGTGAGAGGAAGTGGTTGCACCCCCAAAACACGTTCATTGATCCCCCATGATGGGAGATAGCACAAGCTGACATTAGGCATGGGATCAGGAGGGGAATCCCCAGTTTGACTCCCAATTTGTGTGCATCTTCAAAATTTGGCTTTTACAGGGGTGACATCACCCCATCTGATGAAGGCAATATCCACACATTTTTGACACTATAATGTCTGATATTGCCTTCAGTTTTTCAATGTTGAACTTTGTAAGTTCCTGAGTTGTGTTTGTTATGTTTTGAAACATGCCTGTTTATGTACTAAAAAAATATTTTCAAGGTAAAACTTTATAAAAACAAGATTAAAAAAAAAAAAAATAAGTTTTACATCGCACATGTGAATGTGCACGGGGTAAAAGGCTTTATACGCAACAATGTGTGGCTTCTTCTTTCAATGCTCAATACCAGTTTTTGTATTAAGTTGGTGTTTACAGTGACAATGGGTGTTATTTAATAATGAAAAAACCACTTGGCACTACAAGTGCACTAGGAGAACCTAGGAGACAGCTAAAAGAAACACAAGCAGTAAATCAAAATTAAGATTTTATCAGATACATTTTTTTTTTTAAATTTACAAATTTGCTGGCATAACAATGGCCCCACTACCCTTAAGATAATCTACATATTTTTGATGCACTTTGTGGGGGGTAAGCCAGGACAGCCAGTTTCCAGGGCTGACATTGTATTTTCTGGAAGTCCAGCCTCAGGCCCAACTGAGGCTACATAATTCGAGGCATTTCTCTTTAAAATGTTGTGAAGTATGCAGCATGCTAGAACTATGTTGTTCAGTTTGTACGCCACCATATTTATTGCCGTAAGAAATAGGTGGAACCGGCTTGCCATTATACCAAAGGCATTATCCACGACTCTTCTGGCTCTGGCCAGCCGGTAATTAAAAACCCTCTTCTCCGGGGTGAAGGTCCTCTGGGGGAATGGCCTCATCAGGTGATCACCCAGACCAAATGCTTTATCAGCGATAAAAACAAATGGGAGTCCTTCAACATTCTCTTCCGCAGGTGGCAATCCCAAGCCACCACTCTGGAGACGTTGGTAGAACTCGGTCTGGGCAAAGACTCCAACATCCGGCCATTCTTCCCCACATCCACACAAAGAAACTTGTATGTCGCCGACACCACCGCCATCAACACAATACTATTGAAACCCTTATAATTAAAATCGTATGACCCCGAGTGGGATGGTGGGACGATATGGACATGTTTCCCATGGATTGCCCCTTCGCAGTTAGGAAAATCCCAACGCAGAGCAAATTGGGAAGCCACAGTCTGCCATTCCTGTGGCGTTGAAGGAAACTGTGGAGTCAAAAAATTAAAAAAATATTAGTACTTCGCACATAACATTGCAATCAGATTAGACACAAACATTCTTGGCCAACATCAGTATAACATTTATTTCAAGGAGTATTTAAAGACAAAAATATAAGGTCCACTTATCAGATTCCTCACCCCCTCTGATGGCCCATTGGAAACATTTTAGGGGGAGGAGGGTTATAAATGAGTTTTGGACCTCAAAAAAAGCCTCTGGCACTCTGCCTGAATTTAAGGACAACAATAACATTTGTACACATTTTAGGGGGTGTTTAGGGTAAAGCACTACAATGGAGCTGACAAAATACATTGTTAAGTGACTAGGCTAGGTGTGTATGGGCCCAGGATAGCATGCTGGGGAGGTTAGTGAAGGCAAATATGCATGAAGAACAAAAAAGGAGCATTAAAAGCTTACAGCATGCATGAGAACAAAGAAGACATTCACAGCATATTACAATCATGGTAATTAGGGAATGATGAAAGAAATACAAAACATTAGCATACATTAAATACATAGAATGTGATGTTAAAGGAGAAAACTTACCCTAATATAGTCCTTCTGCAGGACCTGTATGGGGAGCCTGGGGGGAGATGCCTGTAGAGAACTTGAGGTCCTGGAGACTTCTCCCTGTCGCCAAGTACTGCAACGTGGCGACAAGACTCTGCTCTGGAGTGATGGCTTGCCGCATGCAGGTGTCCTGCTTCGTAATATAAGGGGACAGCAAAGCCAACAGACGGTGAAAAACGGGGTCAGTCATCCGGAGAAAATTCCTGAAATCATCTGGATTATTCTCCTGGATATCACACACCAAAGGCATATGAGAGAATTGGTCACGCTGGAGTAACCAATTCTCAGTCCATGAACTCCTCCCCACCCTGTTCATGGACTGGGCTTGGGTCAAAGCATAAACCCCAACACCAAGCCCCCGCATAGCACAAACTCTACGATGAGTACGTACCTGCAACATGGCTTCAAAACGGTCAGCTGGTCAGAACGAACTAACAGAACGCACTGAAGAACAGAAAGGCCTGTGAGCGAGCTGAAAATCAGAAACGAGCAGACCAGAATGCACTGAAAAACAGATACGAACTGACTACACGTACTAAAAATCAAATACAAACCCACAAGCACAAACTGAAGAGCAGTAACGGAATGAAAAGCAGGAGGCTGAAAAGCGTGAATCATCTCTCACCAAAATTCTAGTAACATGAGATAAACACGAGATTAGCAGAAGGAGTACAAAGGGTGGCGCACTGGGTATTGAACTTCCGTTTTACAGTCCCGTCATACGTGTTGTGCGTCACCGCGTTCTTGACGGTCGGAATTTGGTGTGACCATGTGTATGCAAGACAAGATTGAGTGGAATTCCGTCGGAAAAACCATCCAAGGCTTTTTCAATGAAAATTCCGCTCGTGTGTAAGACTACGTGCCCTGGGAAACCCTGGGTTGGCAATCTACAAAAGCTCACTACCACAGACTCCTGACACAGTGTTATTTTCATTGATGAAATTAACACTATTTTAGTCAACTAAGATACGACTAAAACTAAAATGGCATTTTAGTCAAATGACTATCACTAAAAAGAAATCGAAAATTGATGTAAAAATTAACACTGGTTATATATCACAAAGGCTAAATCTGTGTCTGTAGTGCATGTTCAAAACTTAATACCATAAATAATAACTTGTTATTAGATTTTTACTCCCAGAGTATATAACGAAAATTCTAGAGAAACGCTTAAATAATGTACTACAATTTAACTAAACCCATTAGATTTTAGTCGACTAAAGTGATTTTAGTCAACTAAAAAGTAGGAGATTTTAGCTGACTAAAATGTACTGGAGATTTTAGTCGACTAAAATATGACTAAAACTAAAACAATTCCGATGACTAAAATAAGACTAAAACTAAAATGGCATTTTAGTCAAAAGACTATGACTAAGACTAAGTTGTAAATTGACATCAAGATTAACACTGATCAGACAAAGCCATTTCAGTTATCTGATTCATCCTATATCCTAGTGGGAATCTCTTCTGGTCATTGAGTTTGCTGGAGTTCTACTGCTATATAATATATACTGTATACATATGTGTATACTGTATATACTGTATACATATATGTGCATATATAGGACACTGTTTATACTATATTAGCAATTTCTTGACCTGTATATAATGTACTGTGTTTGCCTTTAATTTGTTTGGGAGGCATTGTGGCATTAGTGTGCATAATTGTAGTCCTTGGCCTAGGATTTTGTATGGGTGTTTTTAATGATTTTTCAATAAAGCATGGTTTTAAGGGTTCTCAATCAGAAGTTTCCTTGTATACTCCTTCCTCATATTGTAAGGGGGTAACATTCAAAGTCTGGGCACTTTTATCTTTAGGTTGTGCAGTGCAATTTTTCTCCCTCTGGGATGGTTGTGTGAGATTTGCCATTTTTCCCCTTGTGTCAGGATCCAAATGGGTGGACACCACAGTGTCACAAAGTCCTCAACAATCTCTTCCCCACCCATGTACATCACCTTGGTTTGGGAAATATCCTCCTAGAAGCCTGCCCATTTTCTCTTCTCTTCACTGTCTCTGGACAAAGGATTGCATGCATTTGCAAATGCGTGCGGACTAAACCCCTGTTTTTAACGCATACTGTTAGACAGGTCAATTGGTTGTCTGCGAGCTGGTGGTAAGTAGGCTTGGATTTTTTCTTGGGTATTCCCCAGGTTTTGTTGGTATCTGGACAAAGGATCCCTATAGCTTGTCATCCCATACACGCAAAGTTACTTGATGCAGTAGCTGCAGCATGGCCAACATTGAGTTACAGCACATGGGTGTATTACATATCAAGTGGTTGGCAGGGGGCTTGTGTTACTGCTGCATTTCAGTCAGGCAAGCACTTGTGTGGTATGATCTCCTATAGGGTGCTAGAATCTTCAAGCCTATTGAAGGACAGTCTGGAGGCCAGGATACCTAACCAGGGACTGCCACATCACCAGATTTAGAACATGTGCAAGGCATTGTACAGTGTGAAGTATTCCTGTTTAAGGGCAGATAGCAGATTTATGTTGTGTGTGTGACACATGATTTTACCTGGCACAAGATGGTGTAGGGTCAGCCACCTCTCGGCATGCCCTTAAAAAAACACCTCTGGCCCTGTATGGGTCCTGTCCCCCAGGCATACAAGCTTCAAAATAACATGACAGTGTTTTGCCTGGGCTGTTGCATAGGCTTTGGGGTTATTGGGGTAGCCCTGAGGAGTCATGAGATGAAGCCATTGAGGAGGAGGGGGTAGGGGTAACTGTACTGTGACCTACAGCAATGTGCAAGTCAAAAGACAGCCAACCAGCTTCAGTGGTGTGCTCCATCTTCCCAACTGTCAGCAAGCCTACTCTCATGCGCCATAAGGTAAGCTTTTAAAACCCCTGGTAAACTTCCCTCCCTGTCACTTGAGGCCACAGATGTTGCAGTGAATGCAGAAGTAGAATTGTGAAGGGGAAAGGTGCAAAGTAAAAAACAAGGCAGAGGAGTGTGGGTCTTTTGCTGGCCACCAGTGTGATAAGGTGCTGCTCTCACAATGCTTTTTGTAGCATATTCATGTGTCTCCTTATGCATATGGTACCCAAATGACTAATCATTTTACCATGGCTGATACACTGCAGACAGACATACTGTCTGATAAGAGCACCCAAGAGTCCAAGGTTTTTAATGATAAAATTGATTCAGCAGAAAAAAACCTTTACTAACACATGGTTTAACCTGCCTTCCTGAAACTGAATCAAATAGGAGATCCATATGGTATCTGCTTACCTAAGGCTGTTTAACCATCTCCTGCCCAGGCACTAAACATAAATGGCCCGTTGGGAGCCTCCTTGTAGAAAACTTTCAGCATTTCCCAAAACTTGTTGCAAAAAAAATAAAAATAAAATTAAGTCTTCAAAAAGATTGTTTCCTCTCCAAAAACACAATATGGACGTTTCTACTGTTCTAAAGTTCCAGGACCTCCAAAAATGTGAGAGGTAGTCAGAAAATTAGATGTGCAATTTATGGCCCAAGAAAGCCTGGAAGTGTTCCTTTTATTTTGGACCCCTCTATAGGGTTAGGCTGTATAAAAGTCTCACACATGTGGCATCACCATGCTTGGGAGGAGTAGTAGAATATGTTTTGGGGTGTTATTTTTAAGTATGCCTATACTGTGTGATAGAAATATCTTATTCATTGACAACTTTCTGTAAAAAAAAATTCATTTTGAGTTAGCTAGTTGGTGTACATAGAAAAGTTGGATTCTTCCATTAGGCCATTTCCTCAGTTCCAGCAGGTGCATTTCCACCCTTTGTGTTTCTGGTATAGATGACTTAGGCTCTGTGCTTGGACACCAACTTAATCAGACCTTTGTTGAGCAGCTCCTGGAGGGCAGCCCTGGCCAGTGAGCCTCTAATCTTCAGCCTCTCAGACACCACAGCTGGACACCCAGTAAAAATTGAGTTAGGAAGCTGTAAATTGCAGAGAGTACTGGCCAATTTGTCTGTATTTAATGGTCCAAAGTGAACATGTTCTCGCCTCCAAAAAAATTCAATGTGGAAGAGCATAGGACCATAATCAAGTTCCTGTTTCTCCAAGGGAAAGGTGCGAAGCAGATCCATGATGAAATGTCACAAACTTTGGGTGACAGTGGCCCTTCATATACAACAGTTAAACGTTGGGTTGTCAATTTTAAAACTGGCCATTTTGGTGTTGAAAGTGAGAAACCCAGTGGAAGGCCTGTTTCTGTCTCTGTGCCTGCAAATGTGAAAGCCATCTATGACATGATCATGGAGGACCGCCGAATATCAGCCAAAAGTATTGCTACATATCTGAGAATATCATGTGAGAGAGTTGGTGCCATTATCCACAATGTCTTGGAAATGAGAAAGCTTGCAGTAAAGTGGATTCCAAAACTTTTGACAACCGAAAAAAAAAGGGCACGTGTGAAGACATCTGTGGCTGTTTTGGAACATTTTGCAAGAAACTAGACAGATTTCTGGGACAAGCTGGTAACTGGTGATGAGACAAGGATCTACTGTTATGATCCTGAGACAAAGGAACAGTCTAAGGAATGGAGGCACAGTGGTTCCCCCAGGCCAAAGAATTTCCGTGTATTTCCGTGGGATAAGAAGGGAGTTCTGCTGGTGGACTACCTCCAAAAGGGTTCAACCATCAATGCAACATATTACTGTGGTTTATTGAGGGAGTTGAGGAAAAATATCAAGGAAAAACTTTGAGGAAAGCACTCCAAAGGTGTCATCCTGTTGCATGACAATGCCTCGCCATACACTGCAGGTGAAACAATCGCAAAACTGACCTCCTTAGGCTTTTAATTGATGCCCCATCCACCCTATTCACATGGCCTGTCTCCTTCTGACTATCATCTGTTCCCCAATCTCAAAAAACACATAAAGGGACAACGATTTGGGAGTGTTCCAGAGGCAACTAATGTTGCAAATGGATGGTTATACTAGCAGTCGGAAGAATTTTATTTGCAGGGACTTAAGAAGCTGCAGGACAAATGTCACAAGTGCATTGATTTCCTGGGGGAATATGTAGAATAGTGTGGCAGTACTGCTTCCTAACTCAATTTTTTTCTGGGTAAGGCTCAATACTTATCAGCACTCCCTAGTATATATACACCATAGTTTGTAGACTCTTTTACACACACTAAAATTTATATACTGATTTGTCTTAATTTTACCAAAGGAATGTAGCAGAATACATTTTGGCCTGAATTACAGAAACTAAGAATTATTTTTTTTTTCCTGGGCAGGAAGGGGTTGAAAGTGTCGGTTCTTGATGTGGTTAAGCACAGTCAACATTCTTTTTTTTTTTTTTCAACTCTGATTTTATTGAACATTTTAATTACATAACAAAAGAAAACATTATCCACATCCTATAGGTAATAATAAAGAACATTATAATAATAATATTTAAATCATAAGACATGTTACAAATAGACATATATCAACACACTGCAGGAGTCCCTACAAAAAGGGGAAGAAAGTGGAGGAGAGAAAAAAACAAACAAATAAATAAATAAATAAATAACTAGGGAAGAGAAAAGAAGAAGGAAACTCCACTAGAGACTGTCTACTCATCAATAAACTCCTATGTTATAAAAAAACACATAATGATACTCTAAACCATTCAGATTTTTTTTAGACCCTAATAGGAATATCCCTGCTTTATCTTCCTTCATCTAATTAGATGAAATATATAATTTACTACTCCCTATCTTCAACTCCCACAGTGATGTTAGATATATCACACACAATACACCCAAAAAAAAAGAAAAACACAAACAAAACTACCAGAAATAGCTACTCAAACCAAAATCTCCTCACTCAACCCAACTCTGAACCATTTTCATGTCCTCCCTCTAATCCCCTAACCCATATATAAATTCCGTAATTCCAGGGATTCCCTTAGTACCTTCCAAGGGCGCCAAATTTGGCAACATTGTTCATATTTGTCCAATTCCTGCGACAGAAGAATCTTCATCCTCTCAATATTGTCCATCTCTGTGACCCACTCAATCAACAATGGAGCATACGCTGACCGCCAGTGGCGCGGTATAACCGCTCTTGCAGCTGTCAGCCAATGTCTCAAAAGGCCTTTTTTAATGCTTTTATACAAGGTAAAATGGATAGCAAAGTAATTTGTGGTGTGTTGGGAATAGTTACCCCCAGTTGCTCGAGTATGAAGTTGGAGTATCATATCCCAGAATTTATGCACAGAAGGACATTCCCACCAAATATGCAGTAGCGATCCCTTAGCAGAATGACAGCGCCAACACAGGTCTGAGACATTTGGGTATATCCGGTGGAGCAACAACGGGCATTTATACCACCGAGAAAGAAGTTTGACATTTGTCTCATGTGCCTTAGTTGCTAACGACATACTATGTGTAAGGATAAATGCTTTTTTCCATTCCTCTGATTTAATTTGGACATTCAAGTCCATACTCCACTTATTTGAGTGTAAGAATAAGAACCCTATACACTGCAGACAAAATGTGTTCTGGTGCATTTTCTTGTAATAAAAGGGACTCAAAGGTATTTGGCCCTCTATTAAATACATCCCTAAAAGGGAAGGAGGAAAGAAAAGACGATAGTTGCCGATATTCCAGCCAGTGCTTAATTGATTGCTGCTGTAAAGGAATCAAATTTGATAGCAATGGAAGATCTCCCTAACAAAGAGCTGGAGATATTCAACGATTTGACTCCTTACTCCATACCAAAAAATGTCTCCGAGCCACTGCCAGGGAACCCTGGATTACCAAACAGGGGCGTCATTAATCCCACTTTAGGGAAAAGTCCTAGTTGAGTTTGTAATTTATCCCAAGTACGCAATAAGTGTGCTGTAAGAAAAGACAAAGAAGAGACTGGACCCCGGACAGAGATATCTAACCAGGGAAGTGCCTGAAGATCAAAAGGGGCAATTGACTGTTCTATGTGTACCCATTGTTTGAGGTGGGAATGATGGAACCAATTTACCAATCTAATTAACAGCGCTGCAGCATGGTAGTAATTAAGGTCCAGTACCCCTACACCCCCCTTAGCTTTAGAGAGAGCTAAAATTCTCCTTTGCAGTTTAGGTCTATTGGAACCCCAAATAAAACTCGTATAAGCAGACTGTAGAGTAACAAAGAAAGAACGAGGGGCCACTATAGCTATGGTTTGGAAAAGATATAGAAAACGTGGTACTATATCCATTTTCAAAATGTTAATCCTCCCAAACCATGAATACTGGGCTCGATCGTACTTTTTAAGATCTTTGTATGCTGCATAAAAGGGTAATAATTTTCTATATATAGCCTATTAAGATCTTGTGGAATTTTTATACCCAAATACTTAAGTGTTGACGTACAGATCTTAAATGGGAAATTATTCCCCAGAGCCTGAACTTGATGTGGTGACAGAAATACATTAAGAATTTCAGATTTTGATAAATTTACTTTAAAATTACTCAGGGCTCCAAAACGCTGAAATTCATACAGCATAGATGGCATGGAGACATGTGGGTTAGTGACGTAGAGTAACAGATTGTCAGCAAATACTGCCAACTTCACCTCCTGCCCATCTAACGGTATGCCTGTAATACAAGAATTTTGTCTAAGAGCAGTTACCAGATGTTCCATTACTAGGACGAACAGGAGGGGAGATAGCAGCCATTCCTGACGCGTACCATTTTGGATAGGAAAGCTAGAGGATAAAGACTGATTAATCTGTATTCTTGCTCTTGGCTTAGTATACAGTGCCATCATTTTCCTTAACAGGATTGGTCCTAGTCCTATTTGAATCAGAGTTTGTTCCAAAAACGGCCACCCAACACGATCAAATGCCTTCTCTGCATCTACAGAGAGAAGGCAAGCTGGTATGTTTGCTGACTGAGTATGATCAAAGAGTAAAAGGGATTTAAGTGTGTTATCACGAGCTTCTCTCCCCTGTACAAACCCAACTTGATCTGTATGTACCAGTTTTGGAATATGGGATTGAAGACGTAGGGCAATGAATTTAGCATAGATCTTAATATCTACCCCAACTAAAGATATAGGACGATAACTAGAACATAAATTTAAATCCTTATCCGGTTTAGGAAGTAGTGTGATGTGTGCCTCAAGTGTCTGGGGGGTAAACCCATTAATAGCAGATATGCTATTAAACACCTGAAGCATTAACAGTGAAATAAGAATCCTTATAGATCTTATAAAATTTTGATGCAAAACCATCGGGACCCGGACTTTTACCCGATGGTGTATTAGTAATCACTTCCAATAATTCCTCTAATAATAAAGGGGAATCCAAAGAATTCCCACTCTCTTCATCTAATTTTGGGATAGCAGTTTCATACACATATTCCTGTATACGAGACCAAGAGAATCTAAGTCAGAAGATAAGGTGGGGGTAAGATTGTACAGAGCTGTAAAATAGTCACAGAATGCCTTTTGAATGGAGCGTGGATCTGAAGTAATTTCCCCAGACGGTAACGCAATACTAGGTATAAAAGTCGCCGAAGAGCGGGGCTGCATTGACCTTGCAAGTAGTCTTCCAGACTTATCTCCATATCGATATTTTCCTAGGGCATGTCTATGTTGACTTTTTTTTTTTTTTTAATTATTTATTTGTATCAGAAAACCAGTTCACCGGAATAAGCACAACATGGTATAGCTACATTAACAACAGTAATGGCAGTTATTCACATACAGTTATGAAATGCGAAGGTGCTAAGCAAAATAAGCTGTTCAACATTACTATAAACCTTGTATGATATGTAAAAGAGTATAAGTGTGAGATATTTATTTATTATATTCAGAGGTCATAAATAGGGAAGCCGTCTGTTTCTTATTCGCTATCTAATTGTATACCCTGTTTTAGGATATGTATATTCCTGGATATAATATTCCTTTCGTGAACGATTCCCTGTCCCTTTTATATTTTGAAAAGATAGAGAGAGTAAATTATTAGAAAAGAAAAGTCAGAATAGAAACGTATAAGTGAGGTAGGAGGGAGAGAGAAAGGGTAGGGTGGGGTGGGGGGGAGAGTGGTTGAGGTAGGGGAGGGGGGGTGGAGTTAGGGGTCGAGGAGAGGGGGGGGGTAAGGGTGGCAACCCACAGAGATGGAGTTGGGCCGATGTCTGTGGTTCACCATTTCTAACCACCTGGTGTGAAATGGAATCACTTGCCAAGAAGAGCTTTCCCCTCTTCCGAGTATTTGAAGATGTTCCAGAGCTGCCAGGTTTTGGAGTACTTCTCCTGTCTATTTAGGCTAGTGAGGATCAAGTCCTCCATCTGGTTTATTTCCTCGACTTTTTGAAGCCAAAAGGCTATGGGTGGTGTTTGAGAGGTTTTCCAGAATGAAGGGATACATGCCTTCGCTGCGTCCAATAAATGCCTTATAATTGATTTCTTATAGGATCGGGTGGGTATGTCGGTGGCGTGCAAAAGGAAGTAAGCTGGGTCATCAGGGACTATGCGATCAGTAAATTTTTGGGTTATCTGGCGAACATCTCTCCAGAAGATCTGGATCCGAGGGCAGAACCAGAAAATATGGATAAGTGTACCCCTTTCTTCCTGGCATCTCCAGCAGACATCTGTCGTGGAGGGGAAGATTGTTTTGAGTAGTGCAGGTGTTCTGTACCAATGTGTGAGGATTTTATAATTTGTTTCCTGGGTTTTGGAGCAAATAGAAGACTTATGAATGAAGATTAGGATTTGTTGCCTTTTATTGGTTGTGAAGTTGCAATTTAGTTCTTTTTCCCATCTGGTGAGACTATGTACCTGGTAATCCCCCGGCGGTGTAGTAAGCTTTTTGTAAGTAAGTGAGAGAACGTGTGGCAGGTCCCCTGTCTCTGAGCAATGAACTTCCATGGTTGTGAGGGTTTGGTTAGCCTCCTGTGGTGGCGGTAGGTTACTTAAGAAGTGATGTAGCTGTAGTGCTCTGAGAAAATCTAAGCGGAACTGACCTTCTGGGTCAGTGAGTTCCGAGAGCGTCTTCCACCTCCCCAGGGAGCTAAAATGTGATGCTTGGTACAAACCCTCTTCTCTCAGTTTCAGAAATGTCCTATCTTGTAGTCCTGGTTGGAACTGAGGGTTACCCAATATGGGTCTGAGTGGTGAGTTACGTGAGAAGTGGGGGGAGGTATGGATCAGTTGTGAGCAAACCCGTAATGTGTTACCTATTAACGGATGGCGTGTGATTCCCGTTGGGAGGGAGGCGTGACACCAAGGAGCCCTGTGCAATGGAATCTCACTTTGTGCCTGCTCAATTCTTGTCCATAGTTTGGTGTTTGTATGGCGGCACCAATCAATGAGTCTACTCAGGTGGGTCGCTCTATAGTAAGTTTGAAGATCTGGCATCGCCAGGCCCCCATTGAGCTTAGGCAATGTGAGGACTCTCCGGTGTAGACGCGGCTTCTTCCCCGCCCAAAGGAAATGTGTAAAAGCTGTTCTCACCTGGTTGAAGTAGTCTACTGGAATGCGCATTGGGATGGCCTGCATGATATATAAGAATTTGGGTAGGATCGACATTTTGAGAATACTTCATCGACCAAACCAGGAATGTAAACCGCTGCCCCATTTGACTAGTAGTTGTTTGACCTTATTTAAAAGGGGTGGAAAGTTGAGTTTGTATAGCTGGGAGAGCTTCGGGGGTATTTGCGTGCCCAAGTACTTCAGGGCTGTAGATGTCCATTTAAAGTGGAAGCTGGATTGGAGGTGTGGGAGTTGGGTTTGGGGGATTCCGATACCCATCGCCTCAGACTTGCTGAAGTTAATCTTCAGGTTGGCTAGTTGCCCGTAAGTGTGGAATTCTTTCATAAGGCTAGGGAGCGAGGTGATGGGTTTTGTAAGGGAAAACATCAAGTCATCCGCGTATGCGGAAACTTTGAATTGTTCCCTGTCGGCTTCTACTCCTGAAATGTCGGGATTTAGTCTGACGTGACATAAAAAGGGTTCCAGGGATAGTGCGAAGAGCAAGGGCGATAGTGGGCAACCTTGCCGGGTCCCGTTCGTAATTGGAAAGATCTTGGACACTACCCCATTAGCCCGAACTCCTGCTGTTGGGTTCAGGTAGGCCGCAGTTACCCAATTTAGCATTTTGTCTCCTAGTCCGATGTGTCTCAACGTTGTGAACATAAATTGCCAGCTAACTCGGTCGAAAGCCTTTTCGGCATCTGTCCCGAGGAACACGCATGGGGTTTTAGTGCTGTTTGCGATATGTAGTAGATTAAGGACTTTGGTGGTATTGTCCCTAGCTTCTCTCGTCGGGACAAAGCCTACCTGGTCTAAATGTATAAGCGAGGGAAGGTGGTGTTGGAGCCTTGTGGCAATGATTTTTGTGAAGAGTTTTAGGTCTGTATTCAGGAGGGAGATTGGGCGACAAGAACCGCATAGGCCTGGATCTTTACCTTCTTTCGGAATAACTGAAATCTGTGCCTGCAGTGTGGCTCTGTGGAACTTCCCCCCTGCGCCCAGGTCGTTATAAAGTCTGATCATGTGGCCTCCTAATGAGGATAAAAAAGTTTTGTAGTAAGTGGTGGTGAGGCCATCTGGGCGTGGGGCTTTCCCTGTTTTAGAACTTTTTAATGCAGTTTGGAGTTCGGGCAGGGTAATAGGGTCGTCCAAAATCGACTTAGCTTCCTCCGGGAGGGACGGCATGAGGGAAGTCGCGATGTACTCCGTTGTTGCCTCCGAGGAGGTTTGTGTCTCAGTCAGATTATATAGAGACGAGTAATAGGAGCTAAATTCCTGGGCTATCTGATGGGGTAGGGAAATTTTCTGGCCTGTAGCAGATTTGATGTGTGGTATGTATGAAGCTAGTCTTTGTTCCCGGAGGGACTGGGCTAGTAATCTTCCGCATTTGTTGCCTGACTCATATATTCTCCTTCGAGAAATCTGTAATGCAGCTTTTGCTTTGTATCGCAGGATGTCGGTGACTTGCATGCGGACTATATTTAATTCTGTTTCTAGTTGTCTTGTGGGTGTTTGTTTATATTGTGTCTCTAATGTTTCTAGTGTCTTTAGGAGTGCTTTCAGTTGTGAAGCCCTCTGCTGCTTAATACGTGAGCCATGTTTAATGAGAATCCCCCTGATTACAGCCTTGTGGGCTTCCCAAATCAGACCAGCGTCGCAGTCAGGGGTATCATTCGAAGCGAAATAGTGACCTATTTCCTTGGTGACTTCTGCTAAGACGTCTGGGTCTTTCAAGAGACCTTCATTTAGTCTCCATGGTGGTCTCTGAGTCCGTAGGGGGTCAGAGAGGGCGTAGCGAAGAGTAATCGGGGCGTGGTCTGACCACGTAATTGAACCTATTGTGGTTTCTTTGATCGCTTGCAGTTGTCTGTGAGGGATTAGGAAGTAGTCGATCCTAGAGTATGACTGATGTGGTTTAGAGAAGAAGGTGTAGTCCCTCTCTCCCGTGTGAAAGAGACGCCAGACGTCGACCAGTTGCAGAGAGTGCAGTGTCGCGCTAAGTTGTTTACGTAGGTCCCGTGAGGACGAAGACGTTCCAGTGGAAGTGTCTTCCGTGGGTGTGAGTGGGATGTTCAGGTCTCCGCCTATGATCAGTTGTCCGTCCGAGAATTGTAGGAGTAGGTCTAGCTGTTTTTTTTATAAATGTATCTTGGTGTGTATTGGGAGCATATAGGTTGGCTAGGGTTATTTTAACATCACCTATCCGGCCCTTCAGGAAAAGGGATCTCCCCTCCCTATCTAGCTTTACATCTGTGTGTGTCCACGGGATTTTTGCCGAGATCAAGATCGACACTCCCCTAGATTTAGCTTCTTTGTATCTCGAATGATACACAACCGGGTAATATTTATTTTGAAGTGTCGGCAGGGCCCCTTCTCTAAGGTGAGTTTCCTGGAGAAGTACAATATCAGCACCTCTGCGGCGCATATCATGCAGCAAAATTCGTCTCTTCTCTGGCGTGTTTAGGCCCTTCACATTGAAGGAGATTATATTCAGCGCATCCATCTCTGTGAGATGTTGGTGGGATTGGGGGGGGAGATTGGGATAAGGAGAGAAAGAGGGGGGGAGGGGGGGGAGGAGGGTAAGTAAAGGGGGAGAGGGGTTAGTGAATAAGGAAGAAACGAGTTCCTAGAAGGTTACAGAAGAAGTTGAAGAGAGAAGGAAGCAGACACTAGAGTGTGCCGCCAAAAGAGAAAATCTAATGTAGCCCAAACGGCTGGTACGCTCCTCGGACAGATGCCGTGTATGGAGTGCAAACCTAATTGGGACGGTGGATAGACAGGGCCGAGCGAAGAGCCCCCGTGTCTCTCCATCCTCCCCCGGCAATCTAAGGTTGTCATTTAAATATAACAAATTACTGGTAATGAGGCAAACAATCGTTTTGGTGATAAAAAAGAAAAACATATTGAATTATCAGATATATAAACTTATGCATGTATAATTAGGCACCAATGTGGGTACCTTGACCGTATGATGTCAACAAGTATAACAGTGCAGGCTAACATCCCATCTCCATCCAGGGCCACACATCCCCGAGGCCACACCCCCAGCCACATCAAAGAGGAATATGCTCCGGGGGTGTAGTCCACGAACATGCTACCAGGCTGTGAGAAATAAATATGAAATAAACTAAAATATAATAAAACAAGTTAGAAAAAGCTAAAGAGCGTGCAAGCCCTCGGATAATAATTGCCATGCGAGGGCTAAGGCTCAGAGGTCCTGAGTAACATATCTTGCCATTTCCCCCATTGTATTTTATGAAGCTCCTTCTGGCCCATGGAACTGAGTATCTAAATTGCTCACCCCCCCCCCCCTAGTGGTGAGAAAAGTAACTGTTCTCCTGCAGGAGTGTCATTCGTGTAAACGGTGGTTGATGCCAGAGATGTCATTACTTATTCTTATTCCTGTGGAGTAAAGAGTTTCTATCTTCGGGGGGGGGGGAGGGGTTCATGGGGAGTTCCTGTGGGGGAGTCCACTTCCAAGCGCTGCACCCGTTGTCAGACTTATAGTACCCAGGACCGGGTGGAGCTCCTCGGAGAGTAGAGTAAAAGTTCCCTCGTCCCAAATATAACACCCAGGGGGGGCAGATATGGGGATATTGGTGCCGGACGGTTCTGGGACCAGTGTGAACGACACATAGGGTATATGGGTAGTTCCACATCCGGGGAACCATCAGTTCACTGGTTAGTCCTCCATGGCGATGGGCTTAGTGTTCAGGGAACATAGTCTGTCTGTTGAAACAAGGGGGGCTGCCCGCGAAACAGCAAGGGACCGTGTCTGAACAGAGATGGGCGGCCAAAGGCCTACTCACGTGGCTCACCTCCCGAGATCGACCGGCTCCTGCGCCTGTTCCTTTGCTGTCGCGGTGGTAGGGGTTCCCGTGGCCGATCTGCCGGATGGACGAGGGAGAAACTGAAGCCAGTCTGGTACCTGGATTGGCTCCGCTTCCATAAAGCGGAAGAGAGCAGGGAGGTCACCTGGGCGTTGGAGAGAGAAGGAGCCCGTCGCTCCGCGGAACAGCACCGAGAGAGGGTAGCCCCATCTGTATGTGAGCCCCTTCTGTTTCGCCAGGTCCAGTAGTGGGCGTAGAAGGGCTCTTCGTTTCAGGGTTGCTCTAGATAAGTCAGGTAGGATCTTCGTTCGTGTGCCTTCCAGTTCCACATCGCCGTGTTCCCAGGCGCGCCGGAGGATATTCTCTTTTTGGGTGTAACGATGTAGCCTGCAGACTACGTCACGCGGCCTGGTCGGGTCTTCAGATCTGGGGCCCAGAGCTCTGTGGACCCTGTCTAGTTCGATCTCCAGGTTAGGCTCCTCTAGCACCGTGCGGAAGATCTCCCGTACCGTCTCTCCGAGGTTCTCCTGTGAAGTCGTCTCTGGAATCCCCCGCAGCCGCAAGTTGTTCCGGCGGCTGCGGTCTTCCACGTCTTCCAGGTGCAGCTGCAGGGTAATGGCGGCATCCCTCTGTTGGTCTCTGGCCTGTTCCAGTGCTGTTACCCGGTCCGTCAGTAAAGTGACCGAAGTCTCCCCAGAAGACACCCGCTCCGACAGAGTCGAGACCTCCCCTCTGACTTCTTGTATGTCACGACGGTGTGTTTCTTCCAGCTTGAGGATAAGTGCTTCAATGTCTGATCTGGTGGGGAGAGCTTGTAGTAAGCTTCTAATGTCTTGGTCAAACAGAACCGGGTCAGGTGGTTGTGGGAACGCCATCGTGGTTTGATGAGTGCCCTTGTAAGTGTCAGCAGGGTGTTCTTGTGCAGTCTGGGAACTCGGAGAGGAGCAGGCTTCAGACTGTCTTGGGGCCTTCTGTCTCTCACCTCGTGGGGCGCATCGTGGTGCCGTAACTGTGGTCCCGGGGTAAGAGCCCTGTAATTGCAGGAAATAGCGGCGGATCTCACCGGGACTTTTGTTAGCAGGTGTCCCCCGGGTAGATGCTCTTGTCCTATGTCTTTTGGCCGATTGCATGCCTCAGGCAGGGTATTGTATGCCGGGTTTTCTGGACGAGGCCGGGAGCTCAAGAAAAAAGCGTCTTCACTCAGCCATGTCCAGGCCACGCCCCCCCTATGTTGACTTTTACTGTGGGACACCTCTAGAGACTGTAGTAAAGATGACTGTACCAAAGATATATCAGCCAATAGTTCTGGGGTTGGAGACCTTTTATGTGAAATCTCCAGAGCCCGAAGCCTTGACAGAACATCCTGGATAGTCGCTGATCATTCTTTAAGCGGGCTCCATGTTGAATAAACACTCCTCTTAATACTGCTTTCAGGGTTCCCATTGTATTGATAACGATGTCTCGTCGTGTTCATGGTCAGCGATAACATTTTTAATCACTACCAAAATTGCCTGATGACATAGTGGATCTGACATGAGGGTTTCATTTAGACGCCATGACCAATCAAAGCGGGGGGTCTGGGGAGTTTGTATTGTCAAAAATAGAGGTGAGTGATCAGACCAAATGAAAGACCCAATATCCATTATTGGATTCCATTCCAATAACTGAGATCCCGTAAAAAAATAATCTAACCTATTGTAAGTTTGGTGAACTGAGGAATAGTATGTATAATCCCGATTTTTAGGATTTAAGACACGCCAGAGACCCAACAATAAGTGTTCTAACAACTCTCTTTTAAGAGCTCTCAACTGACTATAAGAAATATTTGATCGCTGAGAGGAGGTGTCCAACTGGGGTTCTAGTACCATATTAAAATCTCCTCCTACAAAAATCGTGCCTTCTGCAAATTCTGTCAAGAGGTGGAGATAATGGGGGTTATTTACAAAAGGCAAATCCACTTTGCACATGCAAGTGCAATTGGAAGTGCAGTCGCTCTAAATCTAAGGGGTAGATCTGAAATGAGTGGAAGCTCTGCTGATTTCATCATCCAATCATGTGCAAGCTAAAATGCTGTTTTTTATTTTCCTTGCATGTTCCCCTCGGATCTACAGTGACTTTACTTCCAAGTGCACTTGCAGTGCAAAGTGGATTTTCCTTTAGTAAATAACCCCCATTGTGTAATTGCCATTATTTGACCATTATTTGGGATATAGACATTGGCAATTGTAAAAATTCTATTCCAAAGTCTAAATTTGAGAAAGAGATACCGGCCATTGGGGTCAGTTACATGCTCCAAGGCCAGTACTGGTAAATGCTTATGAATAATGATGGAGACTCCCCTACTTTTGGATGAGGACAAGGTACTATGAAACCATCTTGAGTAGTATCTTCGTGAACATGCTGGAATACAATTTGTTTTAAAATGGGTCTCTTGAAAAAGTATAATATCTATCCTGGCTCTGTGAAGAGCATATATAATTTGACCTCTTTTGGATTGTTTATTGATACCCTTAACATTATATGAACAGAGTTTCAGTGAGGATAGTTTGGTTGCCATTTTCTTGGTAAAAAAAAAGGAGAAAAAAAAAAAGAGAAAGAAGAAAAAGGGAAAGACAAAAACAAAGTGATGAGAGAGATAACTCTCTCTTCAGATCTGGGACCAGCCAGAAACCGACTCTAAATAAAACAATAGTAAGCTCTACAAAAAGTAGAGCTTACTAAAAAAAAAAAAAAAAAAAAAAGGGGGACAACAATTCATACCAATCCCTACCAGAGGGCTGGTATATCTACGGGGGGGAATGTGGATACACACAAAGAAGGCCCCATATTGGGACCCGGGAGAAGGATCAACTTTTATTATAATCAACAATAAAATGTGAAAATATAATCAAGCTATTTCTGCACCCAAGAATACCCGAAACTAAAGAAAAAAAACACAAAGAACATCATATATTCATCTACATAAAACTTGGGAGTTTCCTAGAGGTAGTTAACAATACCCAAAGAGGAGGGATAAAAAGAAAGAGGGAGGAAAAATAAATAAATAAATACATTAAAAAAAAGATCCTTTCGCTGATTCCAGTAGGGGAAAGTAATTAAAAAGTTGGTACTCATATACTTTATATGATATGCCTCTCCCCCCCTTGGATCCCCACATCAAAACACATATGTGTGCTCCCGTAGTGCACGTCCTACACCTACAAGCGCACACCACGCGTATAAACACCATGTACCCTCTATAGGAACTCCATTTTTTTTAAACATATTGCTACAGGAGCCAGAAATGAAGGGACCCCCCCCCCCACTCCCCCACCTCTCATCTCACTTCTAGTTTTCTCTGGCCAGTGGGGGGGGGGGGGGGGTCTGTACTCTATTAGCTTGTTGGGGAGACATCAGGAGTCTAATAGACCCCTGATGTCTCATTATAAAGAGTCTTCAACAGTAAGAAATATGTAACAAATTAAAAGGTACACCAAAGCAATTGAAGAAAAACAAATTCTGAGCCTCACTGCCCCATGTGCGCACATATATATGTAAACGCACGGGTTGGAAGCACCTAGGTACAAAATAATTTACTGTACTACATATTACCTTGCATTTTGGGTACCAAATTTTGTCTCCATTTCACAAGCAGACAATTTTAAGGCTTGATATGTCGGGTATCTATTTACTAGGCAAAACCTAATCTTTTATATTTTACCAAAAAATGTAGTCATATAGTTTATGTGCAATAAAGGTAACTTTATGGGTTTTTTTTTTAGGAAAGTTGTGCATGCTTCTGGCATAAAAAAAATGAAACTACTATCATTGCATTCTCCAAAGTCTCTGCTTTCAGAACGTACATACCGTTTGAGGGTTTTAACTAATCTTCAGGTCTAAAATGATTTTTTAATACGTGTGCAAAAATGTGTAAGGGAGCTGTTGGGTTCACCTGTACTGTGATCACACTATTATGTAGTGCCCCACACAGCAATTGACAGTTTTGGTAGCACAATACAGCAGCGTGTAAAGCACTGTATAACACTGTATATCTGGCTGTATAGTACATCTATCACCTGATCACGGACTGTCAGCTCTCCAACACATACTGACAAAAGACTGCTGGAAATCCTAGCTTTTTGTGCTCTAAATTCTAAACAAATAATTAGGCATGAGCTTTATGTTCGGGTCGAACATGAGTTTGACTCGAACATTGGCTGTTCGCGCGTTCGTTGAAAACCGAACATTATGGGGCGTTTGCGCCAAATTCGAGTGCCGCGTAATGCCCCATAATGCACTGCAGGAGCACAGTGCATTGCTGTATGATGATTGGCCAAAGCATGCACCATGATCTGCATGCTTTGGTCAATCCCAGTGCCCTCAGCTAGGAGAGCCATAATTGGGCAAAGGCAGGGTGCCTTTGGCCAATCATGGCTCAGGGGGACTAAGTCCATGCCCCACACTATATAAGGCTGCCTGCACATCTGCCCCATGTAATGTGTTGTTGGCGTGGACGGAGAGAGAGTGTCATTTAGATTGAGCAGGCTGGCAGGCAGGTTATTCAGTTAGCTGCAGTGTATATAATATATATATATATATATATATATATATATATATATATATATATATATATATATATATATATACACACACACACACCCACACACACAGACAGCCTCGTGTGTATGTATATATATATATATATATATATATATATCCACTGCATCCAGTTTAGCTATATCTGACTGCAGGCCATTCCTGGTGTACTTTTTCTAATATACTTCAGGCAGGCAGGTTATTCAATTAGCTGCAGTGTATTTAATATATATATATATATATATATATATATATATATATATATATATATATATATACACAGACAGTCTCGTGTATATATGTATATATATATATATATATATATATATATATATATACTGCATCCAGTGTAGGCCATTCCTGGTGTACTTTTTCTAATATACTTCAGACGGTGTACACAGTACCGTGCACCCATAGTGCAGTTGCTACTATTTTTCTGGTGGTATACACAATACAGTACACCCATAGTTGTTATTACACTTCTGTTAGTGTACAAAGTACCGTGCACCCCTAGTGCAGTTGCTACTGCTTTTCTGGTGGTGTACACAGTACACAATACATACAGTGCACCTATAGTGGCTATTAGACTTCTGGTGGTGTACACAATACCGTGCACCCCTAGTGCAGTTGCTACCACTTTTCTGGTGGTGTACACAATACATACAGTGCACCCATAGTTGTTGTTATTACACTTCTGTTGGTGTACACAGTACCATGCACCCCTAGTGCAGTTGCTACTACTTTTCTGGTGGTGTACACAGTACACAATACATACAGTGCACCCATAGTTGCTATTAGACTTCTGGTGGTGTACACAATACCATTCACCCCTAGTGCAGTTGCGACTACTTTTCTGGTGGTGTACACAATACATACAGTGCACCCATAGTTGTTATTACACTTCTGTTGGTGTACACAGTACCGTGCATCCATAGTGCAGTTGCTACTACTTTTCTGTTGGTGTACACAATACATACAGTGCACCCATAGTTGTTATTACACTTCTGTTGGTGTATACAGTACCGTGCATCCCTAGTTCAGTTGCTACTACTTTTCTGGTGGTGTACACAGTACACAATACATACAGTACACCCATAGTTGTTATTACACTTCTGTTGGTGTACACAGTACCGTGCACCTATAGTGCAGTTGCTACTGCTTTTCTCGTGGTGTGCACAGTGCACAATACATACAGTGCACCCATAGTTGCTATTAGACTTCTTGTGGTGTACACAATACCGTGCACCCCTAGTGCAGTTGCTACTACTTTTATGGTGGTGTACACAGTACACAATACATACAGTGCACCCATAGTTGCTATTAGACTTCTGGTGATGTACACAATACCGTGCACCCCTAGTGCAGTTGCTACTACTTTTCTGGTGGTGTACACAGTACACAATACATACAGTGCACCCATAGTTGCTATTAGACTTCTGGTGGTGTACACAATACCATTCACCCCTAGTGCAGTTGCTACTTCTTTTCTGGTGGTGTACACAATACATACAGTGCACCCATAGTTGTTATTACACTTCTGTTGGTGTACACAGTACCGTGCACCCATAGTGCAGTTGCTACTACTTTTCTGGTGGTGTACACAATACATACAGTGCACCCATAGTTGTTATTACACTTCTGTTGGTGTACACAATACTGTACACCCAAGCGTGCCCGAAACAGCAGCCGCTTGGCCACCACATGCTTGACCAGACATATGACGACCTCCAATGCAGTCCGTTGGCAACTGCACTTAAAAGCCCCACATCAAAGAACAAGGTGGACCTCTCCTTGCTCCTCATCAGCTGGGATCTCCAACCCCACTATACCTCCAGTCCTCTCAGAAACCTGCACTGAGAGGAATGAAGGTATAGAAATAGGTGTCCCAAGTACTTGCAGCCAATCTGCTAGCGGTACACCAACATCCGATTTTAGCAGGCAAATATGCCTACCCCAGTTGCTAAACCGTCGAAAGAAATTCGGTCCCAGCCATCCACATGCTCAGTGTCTGAATGCTAGCTTGGCCAAATTGCTAGCACTGCAACTGCTGCCTTTTCTGCTGGTAGACTCTGCCCCCTTTCGTGAATTTGTGGAATGTGTGGTACCTCAGTGACAGGTTCCCAAACGCCATTTCTTTTCACAGAAGTCCATTCCGGCTCTCTACCAGCATGTGGAAGCCAATGTCTTGGCCTCATTGGAAAGGGCAGTAAGGTGTATATTAACGCTAACTCATGGTCCAGCAGGCATGGACAGGGATGTTACCTTTCTTTCATGGCGCACTGGGTAACTCTGCTGGCAGCTGGGAAGGATGCAGGACAGGGTTCAGTATTGTTGGAGCTTGTTCCACCACCACGCCTCCAAAATGCTAGTAGTAGTGATTCTGCCACAGCTCTCTTCTCCACCCCCTCCTCTTCTTCTTCCTCTATGGCCTCTTCCTCTGCAGATTTGACCTCTAAACCAGCGGTGCTCTGTAGGCGCCCAAGGGGCTACGCAAGCACTCAGGCAAAAAGATGCCATGCAGTGCTTGAATTGGTCTGCTTAGGGGAGACAAGCCACACTGGGGCAGAGATTCTGGCAGCTCTGCAGGGGCAGGCTCAGAGGTGGTTGATGCCACGCCAGCTTCAGCCAGGAATGGTTGTATGCGACAATGGCACCAACCTCCTCTCCGCCCTACGACAAGTACACTTGACCCATGTTCCCTGTTTGGCTCACATCCTGAATTTGGTGGTGCAGCAGTTCTTGAGCAGGTACCCGGGCTTACAGGATCTCCTGAGGCAGGCCAGGAAAGTCTGTGGTCATTTCCGCTGGTCATATAATGCCAGTGCTCGGCTGGCTGACATTCAAAGAGAATACAACCTGCCCAAGAACCGCCTCATTTGTGACATGCCCACCAGGTGGAACTCAACGTTGGCAATGCTGCAGGGGCTGCACACACAGCAGAGGGCCATCAATGAGTACCTGTATGAGTATGGCACCAGGACAGGGTCAGGGGAGCTTGGCTTTTTTTCACCACGCCAGTGGCTACTGATCAAGGATGCATGCACTGTCCTGTCACCATTTGAGGAGGTCATGAGGATGGTGAGCAGTGACAGTGCATGCATCAGTGATACTGTCCCTCTTGTCTTCCTGCTGGAGCACACGCTTCATGGAATAATGCACAGGGCACTTGAGGCAGAACAGTGGGAGGAAGAGGAGGACTTCCTTACCTCTCAAGGCCCCCTTTATCCAGATAGTATTCCTGCGGGCCCGCCGTTTACAGAGGAAGAAGAAGAGGAGGAGGATTGTGTCAGCATGGAGGTGGAGGATAACACTTAGCATCAGCAGCAGTCTTCAAGGGATCGTTTTCAGTCCCCAGGAACCCATGGAGTTGTACGTGGCTGGGAGGAGGTGGTTGAGGATCATGTGATCCTTAGTGACCCAGAGGACTTAGGATCGAGTGCCTCTACAAACTTATGCTGCATGGCCTCCCTGATCCTGCAAAGCCTGCGAAAGGACCCTAGGATTCATGGTATCAAGGAGAGGGATTACTTGCTGGCAACCCTTCTTGATCAACGTTACAAGGTTAAGGTTGCAGAACTTATCCAGCCTTCACAGAGGGAGCAGAGGATGAAACATCTTCGGGAGGCCTTGCAGAAAGGTTTGTGCAATGCGTTTTCAGAGCCTGGGAGGTTACAATTTCCTGGTGCTGGACAACATGTTGCTGAGGCTTCGTTCAGTCACAGAAAGAGTGGTGGAGAAGGTGGCCGGCTGACCGATGCCTTCAGACAATTCTTCAGTCCTCAGCACCAAGGTCTGATCAGTTCCAGCAACCATCGCCAGCGTCTGAATTACATGGTGCAGGAATATCTAGGGGAAAGATTAGACTTGGAGACCTTTCCAACAGAACATCCACTGGGTTACTGGGTCTTGAGGATGGACCACTAGCCAGAGCTTGCTCAATATGCAATTGAGCTACTGGCCTGTCCTGCATCCAGCGTTCTTTCTGAACGCACATTCAGTGCTGCTGGAGGCTTTGTAACCGATCACAGAGTGCGCCTGTCCACAGACTCTGTTGATCGGCTCACATTCATAAAAATGAATCAGTCTTGGATCACCAGCTACCAAGCGCCTGATGCTGATGTAACCGATTTTTCTATGGATGTGGGATCCCTTGAAGACTGCATAAGCTGAGTGACTATCCTATTCCTCCTCAGTCTTCATGATGATAGCTTCTAAGAATATTTTTGGTTCAGGGCACTACCACCACTGTCTAAGGCCCAATTTTTCTGCCCCTGTTTAACAGGGGCGTGTAATTACAATTTTTGATCAAATGTTTAACAGCAGGGCACATTCCTGCGCTCAACAAGAGTATTTGTGAGGCTTTACAGTGTTGTGCCACCACCACCACCGCCACCGCCACCGCCACCACCACCGCCACCACCACCACCACCACCTAAGGCCCAATTTTTCTGCCCCTGTTTAACAGGGACATGTAATAACAATTTTTGCTCTAATATTTCACAGCAGGGCCCGTTCCTGCGCGCAACAAGAGAATCTGTGAGGGGTTACAGTGTTGTGGCACCACCACCACTGCCTAAGGCCCAATTTTTCTGCCCCTGTTTAACAAGGGCATGTAATTACAATTTTTGATCAAATATTTCACAGCAGGGCACGTTCCTGCACTCAACAAGAGTATCTGTGAGGCTTTACAGTGTTGTGCCACCACCACCACCGCCTAAGGCCCAATTTTTCTGCCCCTGTTTAACAGGGGCATGTAATTACAATTCTTGATATAATATTTCACAGCAGGGCCCATTCCAGCGCCCACCAAGTGTAACTGTGAGGGCTTACAGTGTTCTGGTACCACCAACACCTAAGGCCCAATTTTCCGCAGAGTGTATAGGGTAGGCCATATAGTATATACAGGTGATCCCCTATTTTCAAACATCCAACTTACAAACGACTCCTACTTACAAACGGAGGGAGACAACAGGAAGTGAGAGGAAATCTACCCCTAGGAAGGGAACATTTTCTCCTGTAAGAGGTAATATAGGAAAAAGGTGTCTCCACTGATGCTTTATCACCAATCCTAGTTTCCCTAATAACCCAAAATTTTCAAAATCCAATTGTCATTGGGACAGAAAGTGAGGTGAAATCTTCCGAACAGGGGCATGGACAGCAAAACAAATGTTACAGGGGTGATAACCCTTCCCTATGTTATCCAAAAAGCTTAAAAACAGATCCTTTGGCTGGAGCTACACTTTAAAAATGTACTTGTTCCAAATTACAAACAGATTCAACTTCACAAATCTACAGTCCCTATCTTGTTTGTAACCCGGGGACCGCCTGTATACTGTGGTTCAGAATATATAGGACCTGGGGGGCCCCACGCCTTTTTTTTTTGTAATTTGGGTGCGGGGTTCCCCTTAATATCCATACCAGACCCAGTGGGCCTGGTAATGGGCTGGGGGGGGGGAGACCCATGCCGTTTTTCTCAATGATTTTCACCTGTATTGCCAGGACCCGACATTACATTATAGCTGCAGGCAGTTTTAAATGACTTTTATTCCTTTAGAAATGTCATTTTGTGCAGGGACTGTTCTAAACACGGAGAAATGCGCCACTTTACAGGCATACTATAGTCACCCCCCAGGCACAATATTTAAAGGAATATTGCACTTTTATTGTTTCACTTTAAGCATTCACTGCTCCCGAAAAAATGGCCATTTTTAAAACTTTTTTTTGCATTGATACATGTTCCCTGGGGCAGGACCCGGGTCCCCAAACACTTTTTAAGACAATAACTCGCATATTAGCCTTTAAAATGAGCACTTTTGATTTTTCACGTTCGAGTCCCATAGAATTTAACGGTGTTCGCACAAATTTTTTGCCTGTTCGCATGTTCTGCCGTGAACCGGGGGGTGTTCGGCTCACCCTACAAGTAATAAGTATGCTGATTGGTTAGTGGAAATGGCACAAGCACAGGGAAGTTTCAGAGGGCTGTTTGTCTGTTTGTAGAGAATGCCTATTAATACACCAATAATAAGCTTTTTATGCTTTACCTGGAATTGTAGATTACATCCCAATATTGGATGAATCATAATTAAAAATCTTTAAAGAAAAATATGTAATCCATAACCAGTGTTAACAAAAAATAAAAAAAATGTATTTACATACCATATGTGGTAGGAACACCAGCAGGCTGTGGGGGACCCAGTGAATTGTTGTACATAGTAGCATCTATAAAAACAGAGGAAATATATTGATCCCTACTGGTATATACACACGTAAACACAAAAAACTAATATTTTTTCTAAAGTGGATACGGCAAGAATCAATCACTATTAGGCTTTATGCACACTAGAAAGCTAAAAACTGCTTTAGATGCTGGACAAAAAGTGCTAATGTTTAAGCGCTTTTTGCCGGAGTTTAGCAGTGTTCAGCACAGTGCGTAAGCTACGTTTAGTAACGTTAGAGTTAAGTAGCAGGGCTGCCGGTGTCCTTAACAATCAGTAAATAACTGGTTGTTAAGGAGTGGGCTGGGAAGCCAGCTGCCGTGTCCTTATCAATGGAAGAGTCATCTGCTGTCAGTGAGCCCTTAGGATCTGGTATGGATTTTAAGGGGAACCCCATGCCAAAATTAAAAAAAATAAATGGCGTGGGGTCCCCCTCAAATACATACCAGACCTGAGCATGCAGCCTGGCAGGCCAGGAAAGGGGGACAAGCGAGCACCCCCCTTCCTAAACCATACCAGGCCACATGCCCTCAACATGGGGGGTGCTTTGGGGCAGGAGTGGCTCTGCCCCCCCACCCGAAAGCACCTTTTCCCTATGTTGATGGAGACAAGGGCCTCTTCCCCACAACCCTGGCCCGTTGGTTGTGGGGGTGCGGCGGGTGACTTATCAGAATCTAGAGCCCCCTTTAACAAAGGGGCTCCCAGATCCTGCCCCCCCCATGTGAATGAGTATGGGGTACATTTTACCCCCACTGGTTTGCCAAAAAAGTGGCAAAAAGTAAATAAAGAATGCACTGACAGTTTTTGACAAGTCCTTAAAAAGAAAAAAAAACAAACAAACAATTTTCACTGGAGTAGATCCATCATCAGTTATGATAAACGCCGGCTGCTGACCTAAAAAAAAAAAAAAAGGTCCGCACCCGAGACTGCCGCACCCGAGACTGCCGTCTGCCGTCGTTTGAAGGGGTGGGGCCACCCAGTGGCCACCCAGTGATGTCACTGGGTGGCCCCACCCTTTGTGATGTCACCGACCCAGCATACCCCCCCAGCTGTTGATGTCAAAAGGGGCGGGGCCACCTGGTGATGTCTTCGAGTGGCCCCACCACTTAGTTTATTTAGCGGCAGGAGGCGACGGAGCTGTCAAAGGACGGCAGCCTTGATCAGGTGAAAAAGTTTTAATTTTTTTATTGGGGCTGCGGCCAGCGTTCATCGTGATTGACGATGGATCTACACCAGGGGACATTGTTTTTTTGTTTCATTTTTTTGTCACAAACTGCCTCCTGTGTTTTTTTTTTTTTTTGGGTGAATGAGTAGGGGTACCATTTACCCCATACTCATTCATCTGGGAAGCAGGATCTGGGGGCTTCCAGATTCCGATAAGGCCCCTGCCCGCAGACCCCCTCAACCACCAGCCATGGTTGTGGGGAAGAGGCCTTGGTCTCCATCAACATGGGGACAAGGTGCTTTGTGGGGGGGAAAGCCCCCGCTGCCCCAAAGCACCCCCCATATTGAGTGCATGTGGCTTGGAATGCTTCAGGGTGGCGCTCGCTCGTCCCCCCCTCCTTTCCTGGCCTACCAGGCTGCATGCTCAGATAAAGGTCTAGTATGGATTTTGGGGTTGACACCACACTAGTATTTTTTTAAATTTTGTTGTGGGGTTCCCCTAAAAAAAACCCTTACCAGACCTGAAAGGCCTGCTATGGATTGGGGAGATCCCCATGCTGTTTTTTTTTTTTCACAATTTTGCCGGCAACTGTTTTTTTTTTTTACATTCAGCTGTCAGCGGTGAATCCCGCTGGTAATGACACGGCTGCTGGCTTCCCGGCCCGCTCCTTCACAACCAGCTGTTCACTGGTTGTTAAGGATACAGTTCTTTTTTCAAAAAAAAAAAAACGGTTGGGCACCTGCGTTTAACAGGGTTTAGGAGAGTTTAGTAGAGTTTAGGAGCGTCATCGTTTTTTCTGCCAAAACATTACTGCTCCAGAACGTGCTGGAAGAGGGGTTTTTTTTCTGCCACTAAACTATCCTGCCAAAAAATGCTGCAAAAAAGCCTATGTGCACATGAACACATAGGATAACATGCAAGGGAGCTTAGAGGCAGTTAAAAAAAAGTCTGACACTCAAAACAGCACTCACCACTCAAAACAGCAGCTGTAATGCATGAGGCCTTATGCTTGGTTGGAGCCTATGCAGTTTGCTTTGAATCTTTTTCTGCAGTGCGTTTTTGAACATGTGATTTTACCACTATTTTGCTTACTTTTTTTTTTTTCGGCAGATTAAAAAAATGCAAAGCGCAGAAAAATTGTGGTAAAATCGCAGGCAAAATCACGGCGAAAATGCACTACATCTCCATTGAAGTCTATTGAACCAAAAAAGAACTGTTTTGCGTTTTTAGAAAGTCCCTGACCCTTTCCAAAAAAGCAGCCACTGAAAAAAAGCATAGATGTGAACGTGTCCCATAGAACAATGTTTCTCAACTCCAGTCTTCAAGTACCCCCAACAGGTCATGTTTTCAGGCCTTCTATTATTTTGCACAGGTGATTTGATCAATTTCACTGCCTTAGTAATTACCACCATACCTCCCAACTTTCAAACTTGTGAATGAGGGTAACTTGTGGGAAAACCCAGGCTTCAAGTATGTGCTGGGAGGTCACTTTGGGAGGTAGAGGACTTGTGCTAGAATGTGCGGTAGAGTTGGGGACAGATATATACTGGGTGAGGGGTGCTTTAGGAGAGCAGAGGACTTGTGCTAAAACAAGAAATACCCTTCCCCAGTTTACACTTTCAGCAAAAATATACACCCCCCCCTCACGAAATCCAGCACCAATCTGCTCACTTATCCTTCCTCATCCTTACAAATCCACCATCCCAGCACAAATCTTCTCCCACCTTCTAGCATGGGATCTTCTCCATCCCAATCCCCCCCCAGAATAAATTCTCTTACAAATACAGCTTCTGGTATAAATTCCTTTCTCCCCCCAAAATCATCCACAAAGCACAAGTATCCCCCCTCGCAATCTCTCCTTCTAGCAAAATTTTTTTTATCCCTCTCCTCACCTAAATTCCCCCACCCAGCACAAATCCCTCCCCCCAATCTCCCCCTCCAGTATAAATCATCCTCCCCCCTCAAAAACCTACTTCTAGAACAGGTCCTCCTCCCCCCATTTTCCTCCACTCAGCAAAAAATCCTGAGCCCCATATACCCCCTTCCAGCATAAATCCCCCCTCTCAGCACAAACCTTCCTCCAATCTCCCCCTCTCAGCACAAATTATCACCTTCTTATACCCCCTTATAGCACAAATCATCCCCCACATCTCCCTCTTCCCAGCACAGATATCCCCCTCTCGGCACAAATCATCCCCCACATCTCCCCCCTCCCAGCACAGATACCCCCTCTCAATACAGATCATTCCTCACATCCCCCCCCCCAGCACAGATACCCCTCTTGGCAAAAATCATCCCCATATCCCCACAAACCCCTCCTTCTTACACAAATTATCCTACCCCCCCAAAATTTCCCCTCTGAACACAAATCCTTACCTCCATATATCCCTTCCTGTGTAAATCCCCTCCAAACCCCCCTTCTTACACAAATTATCTTATCCCCCTTCCCCCCATGCCCCCTTAGCACAAATCTCTTATTTAACCCCTCCCCCCATATCCTCCCAACAAGCACAATCCCCCCCCAATACAAATGCACTCACCTCCAAATTTGCAGCACAAAAATCCCCAATCCCTCATTTCCTCTTCTTCCTGCCCCAAGCACAGACTTCTGTTCCTTACAATTTCTCAACTTTGGGAGATCTCCTTCCCAGGCTCCTCCTCCTGCCCTGTCAGAACACATGTCAGAGCTGAGGAGGAACCTATGGGTAACTTTCCTCGGCGCTCTGACAATGTAGCTGCTGTAAAGATGCAGCCGGCTGGGAGAGATACTGGCTGCTATAGTGTCACTGATCACTTTGCTGGAGACCTGGGGACACCCCACAGGAGATGTGGGCAAATTTTTGGTGCCAGTGATCACCGACACTTCCGCCTCGCCTAGTCCCAGCCCTGGTGATAACACACACCTCGATGCGTTCTCTGTACTGCAGCCAACATCTCCCTACCGGCTGCCTGTCACTGTAACTTATTGTGACAGGCAGCCGGAGGGGAGATGTCAGCTGACTGGGTCACGGTGTGTAGTACCCCATACACCACGCACAAGCTGCTGGGCAAAGGCAACCAGTGCCCATGCTAGCGTCCCTGGAACCAAATGCTGGAACTTTTTCCAACACATGGCTCCACTCTGGGACTCAGCCTCGATTCACCGGGACGCCGGAACTTGCATAAAATCCCGGCATGGTTTGGCAAATCCGGGACAGTTGGTGAGATATGATTACCAATGCCGTTTCATCTGAGGGAAATGCTGAAAACATAACCTATTGGGAGTACTTGAGGACTGGAGTTGAGAAACATTGCCATAGAAAACCATGTCATATGAACTGTAGTGCATTTCTACAAAAAGCACCAAAAATGAATAGGTGTAAACCAGGCTTTAAGACTGATCCCCCTCTTTAGCAAACATAAATACAGTCCTGCAAACCTCTATTACTTATAAAGGGCACAAATCTACTAAAACACTACCAGAAAAAAGACAAGACATGTAGCCCCTGGAATATCACTCCAGACTTTTAGAAATCTTTTTCAGTTTTTCAACAATAGTATACAAGGATTTTGTATATCGTTTCACTTTTTCACAGTAGTAATTGTTTTTGTAGATTTTTTCCACCAAAAAAACCATTGATGATTATCACCAGGTCAAACAAAGACATGGGGTGGATTTACTAAATGCAAATAATCTGTGCACTTTGAAAGTACAGTTGCTGCAGAGCTTAGTCAATGAGGGGAAACTCTGCTGACTTCCATCATCCAATCATGTGCTATCAAAAATGCAGATTTGTTTTTATTTCCCTTGCATGTAATTGGGTGTTATTTGCAAATCGAGGCTTTGCTTCATGTACTAAGCTCTGGAGCAACTGCACTTGCAGAGCGCAACTATACTTGCAACGTGCACAGTTTATTTTCTTTTAGTAAATCAACCCCTCAGTGGCCATTATTGGCTTATGTTGATAAACAAAAGCATGAAGCAAGTGTACAAAAATAAGACACTCCAAAATGTTAAAAATGTCTTTTTTTTTGGGTTATTTGTTTTGTGTATGTTTTGTTATTTGGAAAACAAAGCACAATATAGCAGCTTTTTAACAATGGGGTGTTATTTTGGCAGTATTTTCCATATTGTGTTAAAAAACTCCCAAAATATATTTGGGGGGAGAGGCGTGGTTTGACCATCATGGTGAGCAGCTGTTGATCTGAGTAGCACCTACCGCCCTCTTTCTTCACAGCTCAGTCAACCTTTTCAGCGCTATTTCGGCACAGCTTTCATACCACGGAAACAGGGTGAGCCCAACACTACCACCAATCCCTCAAGAGGAAAGAAATGTGTAATCGCTGCCTATCTGGTGGACTGCAGAGTCCTAGACTCGGCCGGCTCTAATATGGCAGATCTTTCTCCTCCCTTCCTGTCTGGTGGGATCCTGGTGCTGCTACAGGAGGGCACACAGATGGAAGCTTCTGCTGTGGGTGAGTCACCCTCCCTCTCTGTCTTTCTTTCTATCTCTATTTCTCAGCAGCGGGGTCAGCATTACAGCATTGGGAGCTCCCCTTGGAACTGACCCAACTAAAGCGAACCTGGCAGCATTCATTAAACAAGTTAAGGAGACATACTGTATAAGGCAGGCTTTCTGGAGCTGAAATCGGAAACCTTACAGCTGGGAACTAAGGTGGAATCGTTAGAAACTCACCACACTGAGACCACGTCTGCATTACAATTTGTGCAGGCCCGCCTGAACCAATAAGATTGATGACTATGAGAATAGGTGCCGTAGGGAAAAACATTTGCATAGGGGGCCTGCTGGATACGGATTAAATTTCAACTTTGTTTACAATGTTCAATAAAGCCCTGGACAGGCCCCTCTAACAAGCCAAAGAAATCAAAAGCGCCCATAGAGTCTTGGCGTCTCCGAATCCTGATGCCAACAAGCCCTGAGATGTGATTTGTAAATTATCATGTTTTCAGGACAAAGACACTATCATGAAAGGCGCATGGCAGAGGTCTCATCTTGATTTTGAGGAAAAAAAAGTTACTTTTCCCTGATCTTTCACGTTGCACTTTGGCGATACGTAAAGCTGTACACTTCCTCCTGGATGCTCTATAGCAGACAAGGGCCACTTATAGGTAGGAATTTCTATTTCGGCTCACTGCTACCAGGTCACCACTGTTTTTTTTTTATTTTTTGCTAAACAAATGAAAAAAGGACAAAAATTTTGCAAACAGGCAATTTTTCTCCTTCACTGATGTATGCTGATGAGGCTGCACTGATAGGCAGTGATGGGCACTAATAGGTGGCACTGTTGAGGCAGCACTGGTGGGCACTGATAGGTGGCACTGATAGGTGGCAATGATGGACATTGATAGGTGGCACTGATTGGCACTGATGAGGCGGCACTGGTGGGCACTGATAAGGCTGCATTGATAGGTGGCACTGATAGGTGGCACTGATGGACTCTGATAAGCGGCACTGAAGGGCACTGGTAAGTGGCACTAAGAGGCAGCACTGATAGGCGGCATTGATAAGCACTAATAGGTGGCACTAATAGGCATTGGTAGGCAGCACTGATAGGTGACACTGATGAGGAAGCACTGATGGGCACTGATTGGAAGCACTGATGGGCACTGATTGGCAGCACTGATGAGCACTGATTGGCAGCACTGGTGGCCACTGATTGGCAGCCCTGGTGGACACTTTTGGGACTGCACTGATAATCGGGACACTGATAATCAGTGACCTGATTATCAGTGCTGATGTCTCTTTAGCACAAGCCAGTTATCGGCTCCCTTCTTCTCTCCTCACGCTGTCAGCATGAGGAAAGAAAAGCAGATAACAGGTTTGTGTTTCCTTTCGTGATCAGCTGTCACAGCTGATCACGTGCTAAAAGGGCCTCTGTGATTGTCCCTTTACCTCGATCTGTGATTAGCAGAGTCCAAAGGACTCAGCGATCACAGAGCACGCCGCCCGCACATTGCAGGGGGCGCGTGGGCAGCGCGAATGGCGGATGTCCATGGACACCCCCTGGGAAAGTAAGACTGCGCTGTAGCCATCTTTCGGATATAGCGTGGGCAGGAAGTGGTTAAATGCATTCTTTATTCATGGATGATTTCTGTTCTGGTGATATAAGATGTTAGTCAGCTTTGTCTTTTTTGGCTATCATTGTTTACTGTTTTATCTTAAGCTAGGATGAGTTGACTATGTTGGAGCTAGCTGGATAACGCAGCAGTGGTATAGGCAGTCTGCAAGGTTCTTCACACTATTTAGTGGAGAATTGTACGGAGGATATGATTAAAAGTGTGTTATGGTGAGAGGCGCCTTCATAGTCCAGACGGTATCCTTGAAAAAGCAGTTGCAATCTGATTTAACCACTTTATTGTCCCAGATTACTGACCTACCACACAGACATAAGGCAGACACAGACCCTCAGATTGGTGCACAGATCGAAAACTTACGACTGCAGCTGAAAGACTTATTTGATAAACAGACACGCCACAAACGGAAGGTTTTTGTCCATAAATTTTAGGACCAGGGTAACAAAGGGGGCTGTATGCTGGCGAGAACCCTTAAACGCAACTATGATGGTACACATGTACCCTATGTCATGTCTAGTGCCAGACAAGCTTTACTACCCCTCCCAGATAGCCCAGCATTTCCAGGAGTTTTATCAGTCTTCTTATAATTTTACTTCCACGGAGCCTGACCAGGATAAGATTTGTTGGGGTGAATTGATTGCTGAATATCATTAGGAGATCAATTCCCTGAAACTGTCCCCCCAAGTCATCTTGGACTTGGAACGGGGCATCTCGTCCGCTGAAATCCTGCATGTGCTCAAACACATGCCTTCAGGAAGAGTCTGGGACCTTGATAGCCTTACTAGGGCCTACTTTATGAAATTTGCTGACATGTTGCTGCCACATATGCAATCCTACTTCAACCCTTTGGCCAAGGGTGGACAGATTTCACTAGAGGGTCTATTAGCACATATCTCTGTCTTGCCTAAGGAAGGCAAAGCCTGTTAAATGTAACTGGTAAGGTCCTAGCAAAAATTAGAGCTAACCTCCTCCAGGATTATATACGTGAGATTATACATAAAGACCAAGTGGGCTTTATTTCTAGTAGGTAAGGCAGAGACTACTCACAATGGACGGTCTTCCTTATCCATAGGATCTCCAAGACTTGTACTCCCTGCCTTATCCTATAGACCAATGCAGAGAAAGCCTTTGACAGGTTTGATTGACTTTTTAAGTCACTGGTTTTAGAAAGGCTTGGACTAGGTGACAAGATGAGTGCTTGGATCTCCGCGCTATATGATAGCCCCAAAGCTCAAATGAAGGTGAATTGTGTTTTCTCTCCCCCATTCAACATTTTGAATGGCACAAGGCAAGGATGCCTCTTGTCACCTCTGCTGTTTGTCCTCGTACTGGATGTACCGCATGTGACCCTACCCAACCTTCTGTAAGAACTTGAGCGATTTAATTTCTAACTTCAAGATTAACTTGTGTAAGGGCTCTTTCACATGGGCCGACTCCGCCAGTGGAACCAACTGCACAGCTGGACCAGCGGATCCGCCAGCTCAGCTGGGCATCTGTCCGGTGATCCCTGCTGAGCAGGCAGATGCAGAGCAGACACAGACACAGCCCGCTCTCCTCTATGGATGGTCCAATGTAAATGGACACATGTATGTTTACATCTGGCGTTCCATAGAGGGCAATGGATGGTCCAATCGGGTCCACCTAAAAAACTGACAGGCGGACCCAGTCGGCCCGCCCGTGTGAAAGGGGCCCAAGTCTGTCCTCATACCTCCTAATATTTCCCTGGCGGGGGGGGACCTAACCCTCTGGAGAAATCTTTTCTGTGCCAACGGCAAATGCATGAGATCACTTATTTAGGCATTACATTGACTGCAAATCTGGGAGATCTTTACTCGGATAATTTCCCACCACTGGTGCAGGAAGACCTGGAATCCTGGGACAAAAAAACACAGTTCATTTGGCTGGGCCAGATAAACATATTGAAAATGATGATTCTGCCCAAGCTTTTGTATTTTATTGAAATGCTTGCGTTGCAAATACCGAAGTCTTATTTCCACCTGGTGCCTCGGGAGTTTTCCAATTTCGTATGGCAAGGCAAATCCCCTCGCTTGTCCTACCAGCTTTTCTGTTGCACTAAAATCAGTAGAGGCTAACGCATTATTGTTCCTGTAGGTGATTGGTAGAGATAGACCCAAAAAGACTTGCAGCTGTAATTGCAGCGAAAGGTGGTTCTACCAAGTATTGACTCAGGGGGGCTGAATACAAATGCATGCCACACTTTACAGATATTTATTTGTAATAAATGTTGAAAAACATTTATCATTTTCCTTCCACTTCAAGTATTGACTCAGGGGGGCTAAATACAAATGCATGCCACACTTTACAGATATTTATTTGTAATAAATGTTTAAAAACATTCATCATTTTCCTTCCACTTCACAATTTTGTGCCACTTTGTGTTGGTATATTACGTAAAAGCCCAATAAAATACATTTACGTTTTTGGTTGTAACATGACAAAATTTGGAAAATTTCAAGGAGTATGAATACTTTTTCAAGGCACTGTATGTGAAAAAAAATCAAATATTAATATAAAAACAAGCCAAATATCTACAAAATACCCTAAAAAAAGCAAAGGAAAAAAAAAAACACTTAAACCCCATTGCAGCCTTAAAGTGACCCTCAGTTTTGTAAGCATTTTCAGCAGCTGATTTAATCACTTACTAAATATGCAACTTTTTTATTGTTTAATCCTTGCCTATGGTCCAGTTCAAGCTGGTGCCATGACACTGCCCCAGGTTTCAGGATGGCTCTTTCTCTTTCAGCATCCTATGGAGCCATCTTGCATGCAGGAAGTACAGTTGTATCTCCATACACTATGTGCATAAATAGAAATGCCAGGCACCGTAGCCTAGAATGGTAAGGCACTCCCTCCTTCCTTCTCAAAGCTAACACACTGGGGGGGATTTAATAAAACTGATGCACTCAGAATCTGATGCAGCTGTGCATGGTAGCTAATCAGCTTCCAACTTCAGCTAGTTCAATTAAGTTTTGGCAATAAAACCTGGACGCTGATTGGTTTCTATGCAGAGTTGCACCAGATTTAGCATTCTTCAGTTTTAGTAAAAAAACACACTGATTGCAAGTTTGCAGTTTCCACTTTCCACTGCTAACTCTTTCCTGTGGAGACCAGGAGTTCAGAGAAGCAGCATTGAGAGAAAAGGAGCCAGCAGTATGAATTTTAACAATAGTTTAGTGGAGAAGGTTTTGCTTTGTTTTGCTCAATGTGTTAAGCTAAAATGCAGAGGACTTAATACTACCTTAACCCTTTTACTGTCAGAGCCATTTTTTTGCACATGTTTAAAAATAATTTTAGGCCTAAAGACTTCCCCAAAAACAACCCCAAAACATTTTCTATTCTTTGAAGCAGACACTCTGAAGAATAAAATGGGGGATAGTCCCAATTGTGTATGTCACACAATATTAGCACAATGGTTTATCATGTGTAAAATGTCAGTACAAATATATTAAAGTTAGTTTTAGAGCATACAAAATGTAATATATTACCCAATTGTAAGCATAACATAAAAGATGACGTGTCAAATAAATAGATACCCACCATGTCAAGCCTTGAAATGGAAACAAACTTTGGGACCTTAAAAGACACTTTAAAAGCCTCTACAGGTCATCAGTATAGAGTTAACCTGAATAATGGTCCTAAAATGATTGCTCTCTCTCTGGCAAGATGTTACATGTGCAGTGCCGGTGATGTTTTCGTATGTAGGCACCTCTGAAGTGTGTGCTCACATTTATATTTGCGTGTATGTGGGGATGCGAGGGGGCTCAGATTTTTTTGGCGAGGTTTTAAGTGCTTAGGTGCAACTTTATTTTTTTGTACTTTTTTTTTAACTAAACTATTTTTTATCACATAGGGAACAATTATGTTGTAAGAGGTTCTCCTTGTTGAGACATCAGGGGTATTTTTCAATGCCTCCATTGAAGCTAATGAAGCACAGATTGTGCTCTATAAACTTCTTCCCTGGCCACAGAGGCTGGGAAAAGTGACAGCTGAACATGGAAGTGATGAAATAATTGGGTCGCTCCTGGTTTCCTACTATGTAGGGATGATCAGTGAATGGACATTCTAGATTCCTGGGTACACAAATGGGTACAGGGAGCCTGGAAGACATCGCAGGGGTGTACCGGGGAAATAGTGGGGGGGGGGGTGTGCTGGAAGTAGAAGGGGGTTTGTAGAAGCAATCAGGCAGCTGTACAGGCATCCAGTCACCTTCATCTAACAGCCTGTGAGATTTACTTACACAGCAGCTTCCCCTGTTGCCAATGTATGCCACACATCGGTTGCAGCAAAAGGGTTAAAGCCCAATTGAACTCTTAGTTTAAATCAGCAAAATAAATTCCATGTGCATCAAAATAAAAAGTGAGCCATGCTATGAATCCCAGTGGCAAAGACCTGCTGATTTCTGCAGATGGGATTGACAGCTGTGTGCAGATACCTGCAGTTGCCAAACTTGTATAGTGCAATTACAGGCTGTCAGGAGCTGAGGCTATTCGTGACTGTTCACACAACCAGCAATTACCAGCAGTAATCATGGCTGAACGCACACATCGTGCACCCTGGCGAATGCACACTATTAGATTTTCTGAAGATTTTTGTCTTCAGATTTACCACAACCATGTAGTGCAAGGGCCTGCCTGATTGCATACAAATTGAAACTCTTAAGGCTTGACCCCATATTATGTGGTTTTTAGTAAATCTGAAGACAAAAATCTGCAGAAAATCTAATAGTATGTATGGGGTCTAATAGTTTCCTTTCTACAGCCTAATTAGAAAAACCCGTTCCCTGTTAACATTTTGTTTTGATGCATTTGGACTTAATTTAGCTGATTTAAACAGAGAATTCAACTGGGCTTTTAAAACCGTCCTAAACCACCTTAAAGTCATAATAAACCCTTAGACTGGGTTCACACTTATGCGAATTGGATGCGAGTTTTTCTGCATCCAATTCGCATAATAGGTGATTGTGAATGGCTCTCAATGGAGCTAGTTCACATATCTCCATGGTGGCTGCAGAGTGGATTGCACAGGGGTCCTGATTCAGGTCCAAATTTAAGCAAAAATTCAGGCCTGATTCATCCCTGAAAGGGAGAACAGGGACACACCGGACCCCTGCTGTGAGCTGCATTCATCTTAGGTGTTAACCCAGCCTTACATATACTCACTGAAGTGACTAGCATTTTAGAGTTACCTCACATTTAAATTGGATCTGAACGTTAAAAAAATGAATGTTTACTATTTTATAGTTTAAAAAGACATGCGGCCATTCACTGAAATTAAAAGAGAAGTGGTTTAACCTTAAACTGCGTAGTGGGTTCTTTACTGTCAGAGCAGTAAGGATGTGGAATTCTTTTTCATAAGCAGTGGTATCAGCAGGAGCATTGATAATTTCAAAAAATTATTAGTTGGGCACCTTAACGACCACAACATACAGGGTTATACAATGTACTGTTGACATAAACCAAAGCACACTCACACACCACAGGTTTAACTGGATAGACTGGTGTCTTTTTTTCAACCTTACTGTCTAAGACTCCTGAACACTTCCATTTGGTTAAAGAGGTGTTATCAGGAGCTATGCAGATTAACAATTTTAGAGCAAGTTGGAGAAGATGAAATGTGGATGGGGGAGAGAAGGTGAGCAATGGACAGGGGCAAAGAGGGGGGGGGGGAGAGAAGGTGAGCTGTGGATGGGGGAAAAGGGGGAGGAGAGAAGGTGAGCTGTGGGGGTGGGGGGTAGAAGAGGTGAGCTGAGGATGGGGGGGGGGGGGTGAGAGAGAAGAGGTGAGCTGTGGACATGGAGTAAGAAGAGGTAAGGTGTGGATCATGGGTTGCAGAGGTGACCTGTGGACAAGGGCTGCAGAGGCAAGCTGTGGATGAGGGGCACACAATTGAGCTGTGGATGGGGGGGTTACAGAGGTAAGCAAAGAGGTGTGCAGAGGTAAACAATAGAAAGTTACTGTGGATGGGTATTAAGGGATAAGGGAATTTGCTGGGAGACAGGAAAGCATACAGAGTTCAGTGCAGTGGTCGGGATTTTCTAACATAGCTTGTACGTTACATACCCAGAACTGCTATGTATGCTGTGTGAAATATTACATATTGTGCCTCTTACAGTCGTAAGTTACATATTAATGGCCCCTGGACAGTACTTCTAAATTCTGCACTCTGTACAATGGGTATTAAGTTACATATTGCCCCCCTCCCCTGCAGCTGTGATCTTCCAGTGCTCTGGGGGTTAATAGACCCGAGGGACCTGTCATTAAACTCAAACAGCAGCCAACAGCACAAGGGATGCTTTGCAGTAAATGTAAGTACTATCCTATGTGCTGATTTTTTTTTCTGCACCCTGTGTTATATACACTCCTGTATGATGTGCACTCCTGAGTCTGTACTATGTGTGGCACACATTCCTGAACCTTGCGTTGTGTGCAAAACCCGGTTCTGAGCCTTGACCACAGAATTTATGTGGCATCACTTTACTTCTCTTCACCAAGTAATGGCAGGGTTGGGGGGCAGGGAGTTGGCTGGGGAGGGTGAGATCCTGCACCTTTTCTCTAAAAAAAAACATATATATATATATATATATATATATATATATATATATATGTATTGCTATATTCCTTTATATTTTATAATGTAAACATCAAGTGGTATTTTACGTTTGGTGCATTTTTAAAAGAGAAGTATGATCTTGACCCCCAGTACCCAAAGAGCATCCCTGGAGTACTCACCATACTTAAACCTTGTAAAACCCTGTCTTTTGCGATGACCATGTCTGGATTTCCCCAGATTTCCATATTTTTCCTCTTTTGTTCTCCATCCTGTGTTATCTCAGGTAATAATGTTAATATTTCCTCCTGTTTCCTTTCTGAGGTCAGGGCCCACCTATCTTTTGCAGAGTCCCTTTAATTGCCAAGTAAAATGTGTTGCTTCTACTCATAATGTTTCAGAACACTTTTTTTAAATCCCACACTTCTCCTTTAACATTAGTTCTCAATAATATCCAGGAAGTAAAATGTTAATAGTATGGGGTAATCCTAGTGAATATAAAGCAATTTATCGGATGACAACCAATAAGCTTGAGAAAGGGGATCCTTCCTTAAAACACGTTGCTCTGATAACCATCCATAGCTCATTGTAATACTTTGTACAGCGGAGTGCATTCATTTGCACACACAGTGACTGGACTGCCACTGCTGACAGGAAAGGAATGTGATCCAGCATAGAAGACAGGCATGGGCATGTGCCATCGTGCCTGGACTGAAAACAAGTGACCTGAATAAGAAGCCCTTTACCACTATACTGTTGGCCCTTGTAATAGTATTTCTTTCCTCCCCTTTTCATGTAAAAGACGCTGGTACACCACACACAATATATGTGAGTGCAATTTCTTAATTTGTTCCTAATTAATAAAGTGATTTACCATGCTAAATACATGCACTTCCTTTCTTCCCTTTTGTCTTGGAAGCTCCATCACTACCTTGTATGTACTCCATACAGTCCACTACCTAATGAAATAATAAGGAAAAGCATGGAATCTCCACAGCCCAAAGCCTAGTGATATGACGAGGGCCACAAATGCGACCTTAGGAGTATGATAGCCACTGAATGCAACTTTACAGCCCCAACAGCAAAAGGTGGATGTTGAGGCTTAGTATGCAAAAGACACAGCCCATTAACTAGTGGGTTTATGAGGTCTATTATTCAGTCTACACAGTTCCCAGTCTAGCACAAGTATGAGGCCTTGTAGGCAGCCTACACAGTCCAACATCTAAGAAGAGGATGTCACATTGGGGTTGATTTACTAAAGGCAAATAGACTGTGCACTTTGCAAAGAGCAGCTGCCCCAGAGCTTAGTAAATTAGCAGAAGCTCTGCTGACTTCCATCATCCAATCATGTGCAAACAAAAATGCATTTTTTTTATTTACCTTGCTTGTGATTGGGTACTGCACTTTGCAAAGAGCACAGGCTATTTGCCTTTAGTAAATCAACCCCATGGCATGTTACCTCACAGGGTCTACTGTTTATTTGGACGAAGAGGTTATAGAAAACAGCTTTACCTGATCCATCCTAATTGGATTTCAGTGTGTGCACATTGTGCAATGCTGTACAGATCTCATTGTGGAATGAGCAGGAAACTGCATGTCTAGGTGATGTCTAATGTGATGAGACCTTTACTGACATTTCATTTAGTGCTGGTTCACACTGATGCAATTTTAGATGCGACTTGGGTTGCAATTAATTGAATGACAAAGGAAATAACATTGCTTCCATTGTTTTTTTACAACAAAGCAGCACAGCTGCGATACAACTTTGGAATGAGTCCTGTGCTACTTTGGTGGGATTTATGGTGGGATTTGGCCCAATGGAATATGTAAACTATATTCAAAATGCATCCAAATCTGTATTAAAGTCACATTACATAATCTCACTGCAAATTGAGTCATAATTGCATCAAGGTAGTGTAAATCGAGCCTTAGAATACTGTTGCCAGTTTGCAAATCCAACTATCTATCGACTTCTGTTCAACCACAGTTGCCATGCATTGATTAGAAATTGTCTGGTCCCTGCTGAACCGGCTCGAATTTCAATCCATGCATGGCCAGCTTTAGTCTATGAAACCCTGAAAAACAATAAAACAGAATAATTTCTCCTAGATGTACTACTCTCATGACTGGTCCATTAAGAGCAAAAGACACTCAGAAAGTATGCTAATTTCGAATGTTTAAAATCTACCAAAAGCTAGGTAGGCTTTGGGGGTTATTTACTAAAGGCAAATCCACTTTGCACTACAAGATCTGAGGGGATGATCTGAAATCAGAGGAAGCACTGCTGATTTTATCATCCAATCAAGTGCAAGCTAAAATACTTTTTAAAATTTTCCTTGCATATACCCCTCAGATCTACAGCGACTGTACTTCCAAGTGCACTTTCAGTGCACTTGTAGTGAAAAGTGGATTTGCCTTTAGTAAATAACCCCCAATATCTCACATCATGAAGGTCAGAGCTGAAATACGCTCATTTAGTCATGTAACAAAATGTAACATATAATCACCACATTTGCATGTATGTATAGTAGAGAGGATTAGGACTGGCTTTAGGTGAACTGTGACATGTTATAAAGATGGTAACAGTTTAGATTTTATCATTCAGTATTACTTACCAGACTGAAAGGTGATTTCACTAAACATCATCCAGGAATCTGCAAAATAGTACTGGCACTTAATTGCCCTTGCCATGCGATTGTGCAGTTGCACAGTGACATAACGAGCGCTAGGGTTGGCATCGTCCAGTTTTAGGAGAGATAAGACAGAATTGGCTTCCCACTCATTGGCCTCAGATCTGAAAAAGCACTGTACCTCCCTAAAGACCTTTACACCTTTTGAGAACATGTTGTTACAGTGGACCTGCATAGAAAGAAATTATAATTTTTATTTATTTTACGTAAACACATTTAAAACAATAAAACATGCTAATTCAAAAAGCAAAGGGAATGTAAAAATTATAGTAAAGCATTTCAAACAATCTAAACTAATTTTCACTACGCCAAGTTCAATAAACACACATTTGCACATATGCTAAGCAATTCCACAGTTTAGACACTGGGGGTTGAATTACAAAAGGCAAAAATACTTGATTTGATTGTAGCCGTATTAGTGCAATTGTGATAGAGAAAATTGAGTACTGTCCGTGATACTTTTTTTATTTGCACTAACATACACTTTTTCAGGACAAGCTCTCTGTGTAAGGGAAAGGTTACAAAGAAAGGTTACAAAGACAAAACCATCAACAACAGCATAAACACAGCCTTGAAAACCCGAAGAGAAAATCTCCTCCAATACACAGAGAAAAAAACAAATAACCGAGTACCTCTAGTCACCACATACAACCCAGCACTTGAAGGGATCAAAAAGATAATCAAAGATTTACAACCCATTATAACAGAGGATGAAACTCTGAAAGGAATATTCCAACAACCCCCATTATTGGCTTTCAGACAACCACCCAACCTCAGACACAAACTAATCAGCAGGAAACTTCACTCTGATTATGAAGTCACAAATAATGGTAGCAAACCCTGCAATAAAAAACGCTGCAAACTATGCAACCAGATAAATCTATCCAAAAGTGTTAAACACACGAATGGGACCTTCAATATCATGGGATCTTACAGCTGTACCTCAAGTAATGTTGTGTACCTCATCCAATGCAAAAGGTGCAGCAAAGCATCTTATGTTGGTGAAACAGGACAGAAGTTGCAAGCGAGGATGAATTTGCACAGACATACCATCAAAGAACATAAAGAAGACAGTTTATGCACACCTGTGGGACATCATTTCTCACAATCGGACCACACTATAGAAGACCTCAATGTCTTAGTTCTTAAAGGGAATTTCAGAACTATCCAGGAAAGGAAAACTTTTGAACTAAGAATGATACTTCTTTTTGACACGAAGAATAATGGCCTGAATTTAGATATTGGTTTCCTTACACATTATGCTAAAGTTTTACGACCGCTCTGTGACTAGTATCCCCCCCTGCATTCCCCCCTAGCTCTGCCTCTGTCTTATCTCACTAACTCTGCTGCTATCTTTATTACCATTGATTTGTATGTGTTTGGTTTTCTCTTTTTTTTTTCTTCTTCTTCTTTAACATTCTGCTTAAAAATTTGTGAATCAGTACTGCTTGGACCTTGAAGAAGGGGACATATCCCGAAAGCTTGTCCTGAAAAAGTGTATGTTAGTGCAAATAAAAAAAGTATCACGGACAGTACTCAATTTTCTCTGTCAAAAGGCAAAAAGACTGTGAATTGTGCAAGTGCTCTGAAAGTGCAGTTGCTCCAAAGCTTAGTAAATGAGGGAAAACTCTACTGACTTTTATCATCTAATTGTGTGCAAGCAAAAGTGCTGTTTTTTTTTTAATTTGCCTATTTTTTTGTTTATTTGCCTTTAGTAAATCCGCCCCATTGTCTTTTTAAGCATAATATCTAATGTCATGTTGACTTTTCAATAAAATTTGCCATTCTTTGCGATACTGCACTGCGTTGCTTTAACTGACAATTGCGTGATCATGAGACACTGTACCCAAATAAAATTGATGCCCTTTTTTTTTTCACAGAGCTTTCTTTTGGTGGTATTTGATGACCTCTGCGGTTTTAATTTTTTGCGCTATAGACAAAAAAAGACTGACAATTTTGAAAAAAAACAAACAATATTTCGTACTTTCTGCTATAAAACACATCCAATAAAAAAATGTAAAAAATCAAATTTCTTCATTAATTTAGGCCAATATGTATTTTGCTACATGTTTTTGGTAAAAAAAATCCCAAAAAGCGTATATTGATTGGTTTGCGCAAAAGTTATAGCGTCTACAAACTAAGGAATAGATTTATGGACTTTTTAATTTTTTTATTGTTTTCACTAGTAATGGCTGCGATCAGTGATTTTTTTTAATCAGAGAAAATTATTTTATTGTTGATGCAAGTAGGTAAACACATACACATATATTTGGGTTACATGCATCTCAGTTATAGACTTTGTCATCACAGTACAGTTTACAGTGCATACCCGGTGTCCCAAACCTGTATATCATGTCTGCAAATCTAACTCCAGTACTCCAACGGAGAACTGGTATACTAAAACTAGTAAACAAAAACAGACATCCTTCAACCCAGAGAGAGTCACACCTGGTGTGAGCTTGTCAACCCATCATGCAAAACTTCCACTTCCATATGTCCTACCACATAGTCACCTTACCGATGCATGGTTCCAATAGGTCACCAATAATCTGTTGAGTACAAGCTGTGGGGGGGCCATTCCTGCCATATTTTGGTGAATTTGTTCAGCACCTTCCTGTGCTGATATGTGTGCTTCTCCCTAATAAGTATCCTGTTAACCTCCTGAACCCATTGATGGGATGTGGGGGCGTGAGGGTAGATCCAATACCTCACAATTAATTTCCTGGCCAAATATAGCAGCCTCAGTATTGCTATGTATGTAGGGGGGGATATAGGTCCTCCTCTAGTCTTTCCAGCAGGCAAGTGACTGGATCAAGTTGCAGTTGAGTAGTATAGGTAGGATTAATGATGTCCAGTACAGCATGCCAGTACCTAACCAGTTTGGGACATCGCCACAGCATATGAATTAATGTTCCTTGGTGTAACTGGCATTTTGGACATAAAGGGAATTCTCTTTTACCCAACCTGTGCAGTTGTAGCAGTGTCCTATAGGAGCGATGCAAGATAAACATGTGCATCAGCTTTTGGGCAGCTGACACAGAGACCAGGGGACCAGCCGTCAGTATTTGATCCCATCTGTTTCCATCTATGGGGCCTACATCAGCCTTCCATTTTCCTTTACAGGGCAGTAGATCAGGAGCTTGAATATGGGTAAGTAAATAGGCATAAATGTGAGAGATAATACCCTTCTTGTCTGTAGCAGTAAATATGAGTGTAAAAAAGTCTGAGTCATCTAGTCTCAGGTTTGAGCCCCTATCCTGTGCTCTAATAGCATTTCATAGTTGTAAAAACAAAAAATATCGGCCAGCCAGTGAGGGAAACTCCCCCCCGTAGCTGATCAAAAGACTTCAGTGACATTCCATCATACAGTTCATTCCATCATACAGTTGTAAAAAATATTTGATTCCAGCTCTCCACCACGTGGCCTGGTTGGGAATTTTGTTTAATTCGGGACAGGAGTTGTTATTCCATATGGGAGTAGACTCCAAAAAACCCTCCTAACCCCAGTCTAGTTTTCAGTTCCGCCCAAAGTTTTAGGATCAACCTTATTGTGGGGCAGTGAGGTGTCAGATCCGGGAGACCCTGCTCAAGCTGGGACATTGCAGAATAATCCACCATTGAAGGGATCACCAAAGTCCTAGAGGGATCTAGCGTACCTGGCAGGTCCCAGCCAGTGAGGTGCTGTAGTTGAGCAGCCAAAAAATAGGTAAGGGCGTGCGGTACTGCTAGTCCCCCCTGGTCTTTAGGATACTGAAGAGTGGTCAGTTTAACCCTAGCCACACCATTTTTACACAGAAATGCTCTGTATAATGAATGCACCAGTTGAAACCAGTAGCGTGGTATCCACACAGGAGCATTGCGGAGGATATAGAGCAACTGGGGAGCCCAGAGCATCAGATTAGCCCGTCCTGTCACCAAAAGAGGCAGTTTACACCAGCTGTCCAGTTTATGTTTAAATTTAGCTAAAATGGGCTTAAGGTTCAGGGATACATAATCAGTCACATTGGCAGTCACCATTATGCCTAAATACTTGAATGAATGCATCTCCACCTGTGCTGCTATTGCCGGCAGGGGTGATGGCAGAGGGTCTAACAATAAAAGAGAAGATTTGTGTCAGTTTATAGCAAAGCCAGACAGCTGTCCAAACTGTTCAATAAGACACATTACTGTTTCCAGAGAGCTGGCAGTGTCACCTAAATATATATATGTAATTGGCATAGAGGGAGAGCTTATCCTCCCTCCCACCCCGCCGAAACCCAACAACCTCAGGGGATGCCCTCACCCTCGCCGCCAAAGGCTCCAGTGCTAGAGTGAAGAGTAATGGCGAGAGCGGGCACCCATGTCTTGTCCCCCTATGTAAAAAGAAGGGGTCAGACAGGACCCCATTAATCCTAATCCGTGCCTCAGGAGCAGAGTACAGCAGCCGCGTCCATTTAAGAAAAGTCTTTCCCAACTTGAATTTCTGCATGACAGCCCACAGGTATCTCCACTCAACGCTGTCAAAAACCTTGGCAGCGTCGAGGGAGAACACCGCCCTGTTACCAGGATTATCCACAGGCAGTTGTATGTTCAGGAACAGTCGCCTGATGTTCAGCGCTGTTGATCTAGCAGGAATAAATACAGCCGGATACCACCTTTGCCAGCCAGGTAGCCAGTAACCTAGCCAGCAACTTGATATCTGTGTTTATTAAAGAAATAGGTTGATACGAGTCAGGCAGCACTGGGTCCTTGCCAGGTTTGGGAATCACCTCAATGACAGCCTCGTTCATAGAAGATGGTAAGTGGCCTGTCATGAAAGCATCATTGAGGGTCTCCAGTAGGGCAGGTAAAACAGGGTCACTATAATGCTTGTATATTTCTACTAGGAGCCTGTCTGTACCAGGGGATTTGCTATTGGCCATGCTTGCCACAGCCGTTGCCTTATTTCTCGATTGTCAGAAGGCATTGAGAAGTTTGCGACCGTCGTGTCAGTGATGGTAGAGGGCAACAGTCCAAGAACTGCACCAGTGCTTCCTCTGTCGGGTTTACCTTAGAGGAGTAAACTTCATGAAAATACTCAGTGAATACCTTCAGTCTTTGTGTCAGGTCCTGCATGCTGTCCCCCGTAGGGCTCTGTATAGTGTCTATGTGGGATAGTCCCTGTTGTGAGCGGGAGATAACCACCCAAAGATGGCCTTTCCCCCTCCTCAAAATACCGCTGCTGCAGGAAAAAACACTTTTTTTCTGCAGCATTCAGGACAACCTGATGAAACATTTCCTGCTCTGCCACCCAGCTGCATTCAGTAGAAGGTGTGGGGTCCACAATATAGCTGCCCTCCACTCTCTGCACCTCACTAGCCACAAACGTTTCCCATTCTTTGGTTGCAGTTTTTATGTGGGAGATTTGCTTGATAATAAGGCCTCTAAGATGGGCCTTAAGGGCATCCCAAACCATACCTCTCGAGGCCGTATTCCTGTTGACTCCAAGAAAGCATGTCAGAGCCTCCGGAATAGGGTTGTCTGCTGGAAAAAGCTGAGCCAAAATGGGTCGACTTTCCACAATCTTACAACCCTCACCCCGGGGACCAATATCCATACCCAGAGGAGTGAGTGGTCCGAGATACTGCAGGAAGCTTATTCAGTCTGTGACACACTGACTTGTGCCAAGGAACTGCATAAGCATAAATCAATATGGGATAGGCCACGGTAAGCTGCCAAATAACAGGAAAAGGTCAGTTTGACTGGATGTTCCTCCACACATCTCGCAAACAAATCTCCAAAATCAATCTAGCAAAAGGGGTAGGGCCTCCAGGTCCAGTGGAGCAGCCACCAGGCGGGGTAAATTTGTCTAGAGTCTGATCAAAGAGATTATTAAAGTCCCCTAGGACCCACAGGGGTAAATTAGAATATGGGCTTATGAACTGAGCCAGACATTTTAAGCTATCAGGAGAAAAGGGTGGAGGGACATACACATTCGCAACAATACACAGCATTTCATCCAGTTTGCATAGTAAAAAATGTATCTTCCCTGTTCATCTATTCGGGACTGCAGCAAGTGAAAGGGAACATTATTGGAAATCAATATGCTTACTCCCCTGGAGTAGGCTGTGTGTGTGGAGTGAAACTGAGTCTGATATCCCCTGGACCTTAGTAGTTGAATGTTGTCTTTATGAAGGTGCGTTTCCTGTAAACACACTATAGCCGATTTGTGAGGTTTCAAAGCAGAGAATAGTGCAGTACGTTTCACACCATCACCCAGCCCCCTAACATTCCAGGAGAGAAAGGTAAACTCAGTTGTTACTGACATAACTCTGTAATGAAAAATGTAGATGGGTCCTGGGCCACAGGGAAGAGAAACATGGATAAGCAATCGATTTGAGTAACAGGATAAGCTATGTGTGCATTAGGAAGACCGGGAGGGTCCCAAACCATCAGTTTAGAAGACTTGCTACTTGGTGTTACTGCAAGGGGCCAGCAGCAATCTCCGACAGAGGGGGGTATACATTTAGTTGAAAGGGTCGACATGTATATTGTACAAGGTGTTCATTGGAATCATCAGGACATCTGTTCTGGGTTAACAGTAAAAAAAAACAAGAAAAAAAACATAACTGGAAAAAAATACAAAGCTTCATTTCCTGAGGTATCCTGTGGGGAATCAAAACGGGGGTGTCCACGCTGGACAAGTGCAATAACAAGAGGGGGGTCCTTCGTCACAAGGTAAGTGATACGATGGGACTTGCAGATTCCATAGCAAGAACGAGACTGACATGGGGAAAATAAAACTTTCCATGTAGGTGGTCAAACAAACAGGAAAAGGGTCACAAGACCTCCACCTTGAAGCAGTAGGTAGATTCCTCTCAAGGATCAGGCAACCTGAGTTCAAGCAATAAACAGTGGTAAGGAACACCATAACCCAGTTCTCAGGTTGCTGCTGATTTATGCAAGCTGTGTTCCACACGATCAAGCCACTCTGAGGCCACAGTAGGAGTGTCAAAGAAGTGGGTCTCTCCGTTAATAGCCAGTCCCAGCCAGGCAGGATAAAGCATTGCATAGGTGACATCAAAGCGTCGCAGGCACCTCTTTACCTCCGTAAACTTCGCTCTTTTGCATTGTAGATCAACCGAGAAGTCAGGGTAGAAGGATATTCGAAAGTTATCAATCTTCATGGCATCTCCCCTGGTATGGGCTTAGTATAGGGCAGTGTCTCAGTCTTTAAAGTTCAAGAATTTGAAAAGTAAAGGCCTCAGGGGTTCTCCCGGACGTGGGGGCCTGCCAGGCACTCGGTGCGCACGCTCCACTGCAAACATGGGGGAGAAGACTTATCTCCCAAAAACCCCCACCAGCCACTGCTCAATAAAGGCGACAGGGTTTTTTCCCTCCACCTTCTCAGGCATGCCCACTGCCCTCACTTTGTTCCTTCTAAGCCTCTTTTCCATGTCTTCCAGGCAAACAGCGTGACTGGAGGACATAGATTGCACCTGTCGCAGTTCATGTTGTAGTGGCGCTACTTAATCTTCCACTATACTCATGCGACCCTCCAGCTCTGATGTACGATCCCTAAGTTTCTACATGTCCTGACGGACTAATGTCAGTTCAATTTTAACACCTTTAATTTTGGAAGTCAGGGTTGTCAAAGTGGTATTGCAGGTGGTGACTGCAGCAAAAATTTGTCTCAGGGTGGGCTCCGCGTCCTGCAAGTCAGTGCCAGAGGGGTCAGTGTGTGTTACAGGGATGGAGGGGGTACTCACTGTGTTTCACAGGACGGCATTCAATGGGTCCTCCTGCCAGCCCAGCCCACTGTTCTCACCCACTGGGAGGCTGAGTGTAGGCTCTGCAGGCATTGGGGACGGTTTAGCTGGAGTGTCCCGGGAAAGATGCTTGTTGAACAGCTTCTGTGCTGCCTCCTTCATCGAGCGAGGTGCTCGGCTGCCATCTTGAGCCTTGGGTCACGGGTAGCGATCTTTGCCTTTTCTAGACATGCTGGCACCCGAGTGAAACAGCTGGAGTGACACTGCGGGTGTGTGAGTGGTATCGCGGGTCAGTGGGAGCCGTTACAGGCCAAGAGAGAGGAGTTGTCAGGAGAATTTTCAGGAGTCTCGGCGGAGCTATCCGCTTCTTACTCCATTCGTCGCAAGCCATGCCCCGCGATCAGTGATTTTTAGTGGGACTGCGACATTGCCGCAGACAAATCTGACACTGACACTTTTTGGGGACACCAATACAGTGATCAGTGCTTAAAAAAAAAAGGAAACTGTGACTGTGCTAATAACACTGGCAGAGAAGGGGTTAACATCAGGGGTGATCAAAGAGTTAACTATGTTCCCTGGGTGTGCTTTCTTACTGTGTGGGGGATGGCTTAACTGAAGAAAGACAGATATCCGTGTGCCTGCTTAGCAGAAACACAAGATCTCTGTCTTTCTTACTAGCAGAATGGCGATCTGCCTTGTTTACATAGGCAGACCACCGTTCTGCCTCTCTCCGAACAATAGCCGGGTTTCCGCCAGACCCGCTGATTGGCTCCCGCGGTGTCCACTCACAGCGGGAGTGGGGCTCCAGCGACACGTGCGCCTGCCCCAGACCCGAAGAAAGGAATCACATACAGTATATGTACATGAGGCGGTCCTTAAGTGGTTAATATCATGTAATGTGAACATTTATTGAGGTGATACAAATACATGGATATGTAAAATTCACAACTATCTATATCAAATTAATCAATTTTGTTAGGGCTCATTTACAAGTGCAACTAAAAAAACAGAACAATTGGCACAGTGAATTTTCAACATAAATATACCCAGTCTAAATGTAAATGTAATATATACCCTTAATTGCCGCTAAAATATTTTATATCAAATAAAGTCTATAACATATAGAGCATCCAGAACCAGCGTGTTGTAGTAATTACTAATATCTTCCAATCCACTAAATGCTGCTCAAGCTGTGCATGCTTCCATCTTATGCAGATAGTAAACACTCACCTCACAATGTCACTAATAAAATCTTATCTAATATAGGCAAACTCTGTTCCTCACATGTTACTCCTAGACAACTGGAAATGTGGTTTTCATACGCAAATTCAACAGAAACTATCCTAATTGACCTTCTCATGAAATGGCGACTTTTCCCTGCTGTTCCTCATCTCTGAGTATGACAGTGATGGCCATATGTTTATGAAATTTCATATACAATAGTGAAATCTGAATTAGAACTGTGATTATTTCTGAAAATATATCTAAAAAGTGAGGGACATGCCCTCCTAGACATTTATCACCAAACATGTTTCCCCATTGGAGATTTCCCCTTTACTGTTGTTCACAAAAAAATTCAAAGTTATGGTGATAATGATCATCAAAACAGAGGAGAGTAAATCTTCCTAACAAACGCAGACAATAATAAAAACTTAAAAGGGTTGTAAGTCTTCCACAATAACCAAAAACAATCAAAATAATGAAATATTTGTAACCCCTTTGTGACTGAGGGTAAAACAAATTTCAATGCCTGAACACATTTGACATTTGCATTAGTAAAGCTATACATATCATTGCAAATACTTTATGTATCCAGGTGGATTGTACCATGTTTATTTTGGGGGAAAATGGTCTTTCTTTTGGTGGTAAATGGTAATGGATATCTCCTGATTTTTTTTCTATTCTCAATTATTAGTGGTCCAAAATAGTAAAAAAAACAAAACATTTTTTTCTTAAATTTAGCTGTATATTCCTTGCTATTACCATAACTTACCACCAAAGAACAACCCAAAATAAATTATCCTGCTCCTGACTAGGGATGAGCCGAACATCCCCCGGCTCGGTTCGCACCAGAACCTGCGAATGGACCGAAAATTTGCACGAACATTAGAACCCCATTGAAGTCTATGGGACTCGAACGTTCAAACTCAAAAGTGCTAATTTTAAAGGCTAATTTGCAAGGTATTGTCCTAAAAAGGGTTTGGGGACCCGGGTCCTGCCCCAGGGGACATGTATCAATGCAAAAGTTTTAAAAACGGCCGTCTTTTCGGGAGCAGTGATTTTAATGATGTTTAAAGTGAAAAAAAGTGAAATATTCCTTTAAATATCGTACCTGGGGGGTGTCTATAGTATGCCTGTCAAGTGACGCGTGTTTCCCATGCTTAGAACAGTCCCTGCACAAAATGACATTTTTAAAGGAATAAAAGTCATTTAAAACTGCTTGCGGCTTTAATGTAATGTCGGGTCCTGGCAATGTGGATGAAAATCAGTGAGACAAACAGCATGGGTACCCCCCCCCCCAGTCCATTACCAGGCCCTTTGGATCTTGTATGGATATTAAGGGGAACCCGGCACCCAAATTAAAAAAAGGAAAGGTGTGGGGCCACCAGGCCCTATATACTCTGAACAGCAGTATACAGGCGGTGCAAACAAGACAGGGACTGTAGGTTTGTTGTTAAGTAGAATCTGTTTGTAATTTTGAACTGGTACATTTTTAACGTGTTTAGCTCCAGCAAAAAAAAATCTATTTTAAGCTTTTTGGAAAACATAGGGAAGGGTTATCAGCCCTGTGACATTTGTTTTGCTGTCTGTGCACCTCTTCAGAAGATTTTACCTCACTTTCTGTCCCAATGACAAATGTTTTTTGACAATTTGGGGTTTTTAGTGAAACAAGGATTGGTGATAAAGCATCAGTGGAAAGGAGACACGTTTTTCCCATATTAACTCTTACAGGAGAGAATTTCCTTTCCTAGGGGTAGATTTCATCTCACTTCCTGTTGTCTCCTTCCGTTTGCAAGTAGGAGTCATTTGTAAGTTGGATGTTTGAAAGTAGGGGCCTGCCCTATATACTCTGCAGAAATTGGGGCCTTAGGTGTTGGTGTTGTCACAACAATGTAAGCCCTCACAGTTACTCTTGGTGGGCGCAGGAACGGGCTCTGCTGTGAAATATTAGATCAAGAATTGTAATTACATGCCCCTGTTGAACAGGGCCAGAAAAATTGGGCCTTTGGTGGTGGTGGTGCTGGTGTCACAACACTGTAAGCCCTCACAGTTATTCTTGGTGGGCGCAGAAACGGGCCCTGCTGTGAAATATTAGATCAAGAATTGTAATTACATGCACCTGTTGAACAGGGGCAGAAAAATTGGACCTTTGGTGGTGGTGGTGTTGCCACAACACTGTAAGTCCTCACAGTTACTCTTGGTGGGAGCTGGAACGGGCCCTGCTGTGAAATATTAGATCAAGAATTGTAATTACACGCACCAGTTGAACAGGGGCAGAAAAATTGGGTCTTTGGTGGTGGTGGTGCTGGTGCCACAACACTGTAAGTCCTCACAGTTACTCTTGGTGGGTGCAGAAACGGGCCCTGCTGTGAAATATTAGATCAAGAATTGTAATTACATGTACATGTCCCTGTTGAACAGGGGCAGAAAAATTGGGCCTTAGGCACTGGTGCCACAACACTGCAACCCCTCACAGATACTCTAGTTGGAGCACAGGAATGAGCCCTCCTGTAAAATATTGCATCAAAAATTGTAATTACACGCCCCTGTTAAACAGGGGCTGAAAAATTGGGCCTTAGGCACTGGTGCTGGTGCCACAACACTGGAACCCCTCACAGATAGGGATGAGCTTCAAGTTTGAGTCGAACTCATGTATATGCAAGTTATTGTCATAAAAAGTGTTTGGGGACCTGGGTCCTGCCCCAGGGGACATGCAAAAAAAAGTTTTAAAAACTGCCATTTTTTCAGGAGCAGTGATTTTAATAATGCTTAAAGTGAAACAATTAAAGTGTAATATCCCTTTAAATTTTGTACCTGGGGGATGTCTATAGTATGCCTGTAAAGGGGCAAATGTTTCCTGTGTTTAGAACAGCCTGACAGCAAAATGACATTTCAAAGGAAAAAAAGTCATTTAAAACTACACGCGGCTATTAATGAATTGCCAGTCCGACAATACACATAAAAGTTCATTGATAAAAATGGCATGGGAATTCCCCACAGGGGAACCCCGAACCAAAATTTTAAAAAAATGACGTGGGGGGTCCCCCTAAATTCCATACCAGGCCCTTCAAGTCTGGTATGGATATTAAGGGGAATCCCGACCAAATTTTTTTTTAAAAAATGGTGTGGGCTCCCCCTCAAAAGCTATACCAGACCCTTCAGGTCTGGTATGGATTTTAAGGGGAACCTCACGCCAAAAAAAAAAAAAAAAATGGCGTGCTGTCTCCCCAAAAATCCATACCAGACCCTTATCCGAGCACGCAACCTGGCAGTCCGCAGGAAAAGAGGGGGGGACGAGAGAGCGCCCCCCCTCCTGAACCGTACCAGGCCACATGCCCTCAACATTGGGAGGGTGCTTTGGGGTAGCCCCCCAAAACACCTTGTCCCCATGTTGATGGGGACAAGGGCCTCATCCCCACAACCCTTGCCCAGTGGTTGTGGGGGTCTGCGGGCGGGGGGCTTATCGGAATCTGGAAGCCCCCTTTAACAAGGGGACCCCCAGATCCCGGCCCTCCCCCTGTTTGAAATGGTAAGGGGTACCATTTCACAAATAATGTGTCAAATATTTTAAAAATGACAAGAGGCAGTCTTCCTTCATCTTCATCTTCTTCTGGTTCTTCCTCCGGTGTTCTCATCTGGCATCTTCCTCCTTGGCGCCGGCTACTTCTTCCCTTTGTCTTCTGGGCCGCTCCACATCCAGCATGATGGGAGGCTCCCGCTGTGTGACGCTTCTCCTCTTCTGACGGTTCTTAAATAATGGAGGGCGGGGCCACCCGGTGACCCCGCCCCCTCTGACGCACGGTGACTTTCCTGTCCGCCCCCCTTTGGACGTCACGGGGAATGCCACAGGGAAGTCCCCGTGCATCAGAGGGGGGCGGGGTCACCGGGTGGCCCCACCCTCCATTATTTAAGAACCATCAGAAGAGGAGAAGCGTCAAACAGCGGGAGCCTCCCATCATGCTGGATGCGGAGCGGCTCAGAAGACGAAAGGAAGAAGACGAAAGGAAGAAGACGCCGGCGCCGCGGAGGAAGATGCCGGACGAGAACACCGGAGGAAGAACCAGAAGAACCAGAAGAAGAAGAAGATGGAGGAAGAAACCGAAGGAAGATAGAAGAAAGAAGATAGAAGAAAGAAGAAGCATTTAAATAAAGGAATTGTCAAAAACTGTCTCTTGTCATTTTTAACATTTTTGACACTTTTTTGTGATTGGTAGGGGTACTTTTGTACCCCCTTACCATTTCACACAGGGGGGAGGGCCAGGATCTGGGGGTCCCCTTGTTAAAGGGGGCTTCCAGATTCCGATAAGCCCCCTTCCCGCAGACCCCCACAACCACCGGGCAAGGGATGTGGGAATGAGGCCCTTGTCCCCATTAACATAGGGACAAGGTGTTTTGGGGGCTACCCCAAAGCACCCTCCCAATGTTGAGGGCATGTGGCCTGGTACGGTTCAGGGGGGGACACTCTCTCGTCCCCCCTCTTTTCCTGTGGCCTGCCAGGTTGCGTGCTCGGATAAGGGTCTGGTATGGATTTTTGGGGGGACCCCACGCCATTTTTAAAAATATTTTGGCGTGTTGTTCCCCTTAAAATCCATACCAGACCTGAAGGGTCTGGTATAGATTTTGAGGAGGAACCCACGCCTTTTTTTTTACATTTTGGCCGGGGTTCCCCTTAATATCCATACCAGACCTGAAGGGCCTGGTATGGAATTTAGGGGGACCCCCCACGTCATTTTTTTTTTTTTCATTTTGGTTCGGGGTTCCCCTGTGGGGAATTCCCATGCCGTTTTTATCAATTAACTTTTATGTGTATTGTCGGACCGGCAATTCAACAAGTAGTTTTAAATGACTTTTTTTCCTTTGAAATGTCATTTTGCTGTCAGACTATTCTAAACACGGGAAACATGCGCCCCTTTACAGGCATACTATAGACACCCCACAGGTACAAAATTTAAAGGAATATTACACTTTTATTGTTTCACTTTAGGCATTATTAAAATCACTGCTCCCGAAAAACCGGTCATTTTTAAAACTTTTTTTGCATTGATCCATAACCCCTGGGGCAGGACCCGGGTCCCCAAACACTTTTTAAGACAATAACTTGCATATAAGCCTTTAAAATTATCACTTTTGATTATTCATGTTCGTGTCCCATAGACTTTAACGGTGTTCGCGTTTGAACGATTTTTATGCCTGTTCGCATGTTCTGGTGCGAACCGAACAGGGGGGGTGTTTGGCTCATCCCTACTCACAGATACTCTAGTTGGAGCGCAGGAACAAGCCCTGCTGCAAAGTATTGCATCAAAAATTGTAGTTACACGCCCCTGTTAAACAGGGGCTGAAAAATTGGGCTTTAGGCACTAGTGCTGGTGCCACAACACTGCAACCCCTCACAAATACTCTAGTTGGAGCGCAGGAACAAGCCCTGCTGCAAAGTATTGCATCAAAAATTGTAATTACATGCCCCTGTTAAACAGGGGCTGAAAAATTGTGCCTTAGGCACTGGTGCTGGTGCCACAACACTGCAACCGCTCACAAATACTCTAGTTGAGTGCAGCAACGAACCCTCCTTGCAAAATATTGCATCAAAAACTGTAATTACACGCCCCTGTTAAACAGGGGCTGAAATAATGGGCCTTAGCCACTGGTGGCGGCGCCCAGAACCAAAAATATTCTTACAAGCTATCAGCATGAACATTGAGGGGGAAGAGGATAGTCACTCAGCATAACAGGATAGTCACTCAGCATCAGCAACATTTCAAAAAAAAATATTCATTTACATCAGTATCAGGTGCTTGGTAGCTGGTGGTGATCCAAGACTGATTCATTTTTATGAAGGTCAGTCGATCGACCGAGTCGGTGGACAGGCGTACCCTGTGATCGGTTACAAAGCCTCCAGCAGCACTGAATGTGCGTTCCGAAAGAACGCTGGATGCAGGACAGGCCAGTAGCTCAATTGCATACTGTGAAAGCTCTGGCCAGTGATCCATCCTCAAGACCCAGTAACCCAGAGGATTTTCGGTGGGAAAGGTGTCCAAGTCAGATCTTGCCCCTAGGTATTCCTGCACCATGTAAAACAGACGCTGGCGATGGTTCTTGGAACCGATCATAACTTGGGTCTGCGGACTAAAAAATTGTCTGAACGCATTGGTCAGACGGCCACCTTCTTCACCGCTCCTTCTTTGACTGACCGAAGCCTCAGCAACACGTTGTCCAGGAACAGGAGTTTGTAACCTCCCAGTCTCCTGGAACGCATTGCACAGACCTTTCTGCAAGGCCTCCCGAAGATGTTTCATCCTCTTCTCCCTCTGCGATGGCAAGATAAGGTCCGCAACCTTACCCCAGTAATGTGGATCAAGGAGAGCTGCCAGCCAGTATTGATCCCTCTCCTTGATAACACGAATACGAGGATCCTTCCGCAGGCTTTGCAGGATCAGGGAGGCCATGCAGCGTAGGTTTGCTGAGGCATTCGGTCCGGAGTCCTCTGGGTCACTAAGGACGACATGATCCGCAGTCACCTCCTAACAGCCATGTACAAGTCCATGGGTTTCTTGGGACTGTAAATGATCCCTTAAAGGCTGCTGCTGATGCTGAGTGCCAGGCTCCACCTCCATGCTGACACAATCCTCCTCTTCCTCCTCCTCCTCCTCCTCGTCCTCTTCCTGTGTGATCGGCGGGCACGCAGGAACACTGTCTGGATAAAGGGGGCCTTAAAAGCTAAGGAAGTCCTCCTCTTCCTGCCTCTGTTCTGCCTCAAGTGCCCTGTCCATTATTCCATGCTGCGTGTGCTCCAAAAGGTGGACAAGGGGGACAGTGTCACTGATGCATGCACTGTCACTGCTCACCATCCTCGTGGCCTCCTCAAATGGTGACAGTACAGTGCATGCATCCCTAAACATGGCCCACTGGTGTGGGGAAAAAAAAAACAAGCTCCCCTGACCCTGTCCTGGTGCCATAGTCGCACAGGTACTCATTGATGGCCCTCTGCTGCGTGTGCAGCCGCTGCAGCATGGCCAACATTGAGTTCCACCTGGTGGGCATGTCACAGATTAGGCAGTTCTTGGGCAGGTTAAATTCCTTTTGGAGGTCAGCCAGCCGAGCACTGGCATTATATGACCTGCGGAAATGCACACAGACTTTCCTGGCCTGCCTCAGGACATCCTGTAAGCCCGGGTACCTGCCCAAGAACCGCTGCACCACCAAGTTAAGGACGTGAGCTAAACAGGGCACATGGGTCAGTTGTCCCAGTCGGAGGGCGGAGAGGAAGTTGGTGCCATTGTCGCAAACCACCATGCCTGCCTTAAGCTGGCATGGCGTCAACCAACTCTGAAACTGCCCCTGCAGAGCTGACAGAATCTCTGCCCCAGTGTGGCTCCTGTCCCCCAAGCACACCAGCTCAAGCACCGCATGGCATCTTTTGGCCTGTGTGCTTGCGTAGCCCCTTGAACGCCTATGGAGCACCGCTGGCTCTGAAGTCAAATCAGCACAGGAAGAGGCCATGGAGGAAGAAGAGGTGGGGGTGGAGGAGAGAGGTGTCGCAGAATCACCACTAGTAGTATTTTGGAGGCGTGGTGGCAGAACAACCTCCAACACTACTGCACCTTGTCCTGCATCCTTCCCAGCTGCCAGAAGAGTCACCCAGTACGCGGTGAAAGATAGGTAACGTCCCTGTCCATGCCTGCTGGACCATGAATCAGCGGTAATATGCACCTTACCGCTGACCGCCCTGTCCAGCGAGGCCAAGACATTGCCTTCCACATACCGGTAGAGAGACGGAATTGTCTTCCGTGAGAAAAAGTGGCGTTTGGGAACCTGTCACTGAGGAACCGCACATTCCACAAACTCACGGAAGGGGGCAGAGTCTACAAACTGAAAAAGCAGCAGTTGAAGTGCTAGCAATTTAGCCAAGCTAGCATTCAACCGCTGGGCATGTGGATGGCTGGGAGCGAACTTCTTTTGGCGGTGCAGCAGCTGGGGCAGGGAAATTTGCCTGGTACAATCTGATGTCGGTGTACCGATAGCAGATTGCCCCCAAGTACTTGGCTGTGACACACCTAATTCTACACCTTCATTCCTCTCAGTGCAGGTCACAGAGAGGACTGAAGGTATAGTGGGGTTGGAGATCCCAGCTGATGAGGAGCAAGGAGAGGTCCTCTTTGTTCTTTGATGTGGGTCTTTTAGGTACGCTTGCCAATGAACTGCATGGCAGGTCAACATAACACAGATGTTTTGGCCACGAGAGATACACTTGAGATACATGTTGCAAATAGCGGTGGGATCCGATGCACTCGTCTTAAAACAGGCCCACACCAAAGAACTTTTGGAATAGCGCGCAGAGACAGCAGCGCCCTGCACATGCGGAGCTCTGTGGTGTGATGCAGTCGGTTTGCTGCCCTTAAGCTTGCCCCTGGAGGGCATCTTGCCTCGTTGGTGATGTGCCTCCTCCTCCTCCTCTCTCCTATCAGGCACCCATGTGGAGTCAGTGACCTCATCATCCCCTCCCTCCTCATCACTGGAGCAAAGCTGGCAGTATGCTGCAGCTGGGGGAACATGACTGCCAGATTGCTATCCTTCTTGGGCACTCCCTCTCTCTAGGCTCATGTTACTGCCTTCCTCTAGCTGGGTACCATCATTGGAGCCTTCAAAACGCTGGGCATCCTCCTGGAGCATGTACCCAACACTGTGGTCAAACTGTTTGGGGGACTCAGGAGGACATGGTGGGGCTAGGGAAGGAGTGACTGATGCCATTGAGCCGAGGGAAGAGGCTGCGTTGGCAGCTGCTTTGCCAGACAAAGTACCCTGAGCCTGGGTGAGAGAGGATGAGGAGGATGAGGATGGCTTGGTCATCCACTCTACCAAGTCTTCCGCATGTTGTGGCCAGCTGCCGAAAAAAAGGACAAGCGTGTCCCACGGCCACGTGCTGATGAGGATGCACCGTCTCTATGACCAGCACTGTTGCCTCTAGAAACAGAGCCTGCTTGCCCTCTTTTATTGGCTTGTGACTGTCTGCCTCTCCTTGTTGGCCTTCCAGACATTCTAATGGCCTGCAGTGAGATGTAGCTGCACAAAACAGGGATGTATTTATATACTGATACTGCAGCTAGCAGAATCAACTGCCTGCCTGTAGTATTATTAGTATGAGAACACCAGCAATTGTCTTCAGGTAACTTTAGGTGCACACTGTGCAGAGGAAGCAGTACACTAACTGTAAATACTGTAGCTGCCTGCCTGTGGTATTAATAGGATCAGAAGAACACCACTAATTTTCTTCAGGTAGCTTTAGGTGCACACTGTGCAGAGGACACAGTGCACTAACTGTAAATACTGTAGCTGCCTGCCTGTGGTATTAATAGGAGCAGAACAACAGCAATTGTCTCCAGGTAGCTTTAGGTGCACACTGTGCAGAGGACGCACTGCACTAACTGTAAATACTGTAGCTGCCTGCCTGTGGTATTAATAGGATCAGAAGAACACCACTAATTTTCTTCAGGTAGCTTTAGGTGTACACTGTGCAGAGGACACAGTGCACTAACTGTAAATACTATAGCTGCCTGCCTGTGGTATTAATAGGAGCAGAACAACAGCAATTGTCTCCAGGTAGCTATAGGTGCACACTGTGTAGAGGACGCACTACACTAACTGTAAATACTGTAGCTGCCTGTCTGTGGTATTAATAGGATCAGAAGAACACCACCAATTTTATTCAGGTAGCTTTAGGTGCACACTGTGTAGAGGACACAGAACACTAACTGTAAATACTGTAGCTGCCTGCCTGTGGTATTAACAGGATCAGAAGAACACCACTAATTTTCTTCAGGCAGCTTTAGGTGCACACTGTGCAGAGGACACAGTACACTAACTGTAAATACTGTAGCTGCCTGCCTGTGGTATTAATAGGATCAGAAGAACACCACTAATTTTCTTCAGATAGCTTTAGGTGCACACTGCAGAGAACACAGTACACTAACTGAAAATACTGTAGCTGCCTGCCTATGGTATTAATAGGAGCAGAACAACAGCAATTGTCTCAAGGTAACTTTAGGTGCACACTGTGCAGAGGACGCACTACACTAACTGTAAATACTGTAGCTGCCTGCCTATGGTATTAATAGGATCAGAAGAACACCACTAATTTTCTTCAGGTAGCTTTAGGTGTACACTGTGCAGAGGACACAGTGCACTAACTGTAAATACTATAGCTACCTGCCTGTGGTATTAATAGGAGCAGAACAACAGCAATTGTCTCCAGGTAGCTTTAGGTGCACACTGTGTAGAGGACGCACTACACTAACTGTAAATACTGTAGCTGCCTGTCTGTGGTATTAATAGGATCAGAAGAACACCACCAATTTTATTCAGGTAGCTTTAGGTGCCCACTGTGCAGAGGACACAGTACACTAACTGTAAATACTGTAGCTGTCTGCCTGTGGTATTAACAGGATCAGAAGAACACCACTAATTTTCTTCAGGTAGCTTTAGGTGCACACTGTGCAGAGGACACAGTACACTAACTGTAAATACTGTAGCTGCCTGCCTGTGGTATTAATAGGATCAGAAGGACACCACTAATTTTCTTCAGATAGCTTTAGGTGCACACTGCAGAGAACACAGTACACTAACTGAAAATACTGTAGCTACCTTCCTATGGTATTAATAGGAGCAGAACAACAGCAATTGTCTTCAGGTAACTTTAGGTGCACACTGTGCAGAGGACGCACTACACTAACTGTAAATACTGTAGATGCTTGCCTATGGTATTAATAGGATCAGAAGAACACCACTAATTTTCTTCAGGTAGCTTTAGGTGCACACTGTGCAGAGGACGCACTACACTAAATTGTAAATACTGCAGCTGCCTGCGGTACTGTACTAATAGGATCAGAAGAACACCACTAATTTTCTTCAGATAGCTTTAGGTGCACACTGTGCAGAGGATGCACTACACTAACTTGTAAATACTGCAGCTGCCTGCGGTACTGTACTAGTAGGATCAGAAGAACACCACTAATTTTCTTCAGGTAGCTTTAGGTGCACACTGTGCAGAAGACGCACTACACTTATGCCGCGTACACACGGTCGCACTTTTCGTCTACAAAAGTCCGACAGACGCCGACGGACTAAAGCCGGCTGACAATCCGATCGTGTGTGGGCTTCCCCGGACTTTCAGCGGACTTTTCCAGCCGCAAATCTGACGGACTTTAGATTTGAAACATGCTTCAAATCTTTACGTCGTAACTACGCCGGACCCAGAAATCCGCTCGTCTGTATGCTAGTCCGACGAACAAAAAAACGACGCATGCTCATAAGCAAAAACTAATCGGAAGCACTCGGTCTAGTAAAACTAGTGTTCGTATTGTAGGTAGCACATTCCTCACGCTGCAAATTCTGTGATCGTTGAATGCAGCGCATTAATGTCTTCTTTAATAATGCTATAAGAACGAAGATGTTTTGCTGTTCATATTCAAACAGAGTTCTCCCAAACTGATTTATGGATTCTTTTTCTCTTTGATCTCATGAATGATATAGTATTATTTTTAAAAACAATGTCTCCATACTAATAATAATTTTTACACTTGTTTTTTTGGGGGGAGTCATCTTTTATTTTAGATTTTATCCAGATTTTTATTTTATGATGGTTGTCAAACTTATTTTATCTTTATCTACCTTTTTTTTTTTTTGGGTATGTAAAGTTACCACAAAGAACCATTTTTTTTATATTTTTTATATATTTTTTTTTTTTAGTTTTGTAGTTCTTAAATTGAACACAAATACATTTTTCTTTCATTTCTGTTTGTTTTTAATGTTGTTTGTTTTAACCCCTTCCCGCCGACCGTATGCAGATATGCGTACTCGGCTTTCCGGGGTTATACCGGGATGATGCCCGCAGCTGCAGGCATCATCCCGGTACCGTTGTTTACAGCGGGCGATCGGCTACCCGAGTATAACAACCGATGCGGCTAAAAGCCGCTCGGTTGTTATACCGGAGGAGCAGGAGGGGACATCCCCTCTCCCGCCGCCTCCCGCCGCTGTTACCGGGCCTCCCGTGTCCAATTGGGTACCTTCGGCGGCTGGGGGTGGGCTGGAACGAAGCTGTGGGCGGCTTCGTTCCAGCCTTCTCGTTGTAAACGCGGAAGCAACGTCATGACGTCACTTCCCGTTTACTCGGCTGCCAATGGCGCCGAATTTAAAAAAGTACACAGTATTCAGAATCGCCGTTTTCAGCGATCTGAATACTTTGAAGTGTAAAGAAGGGATGGGGGGTCTTTTAGACCCCCGATCCCTCCATAAAGAGTACCTGTCACCACCTATTACTGTCACAAGGGATGTTTACATTCCTTGTGACAGCAATAAAAGTAAAAAAAAAAAAATTTTTTAAAAACACAATTTATAAAGTAAAAAAATAAATAAAATAAATAAAAAAAAAAAAAAAATTTTTTAAGTGCCCCTGTTCCCGCAAGCTCGCGCAGCGAAGGAAACGCATAAGGAAGTCGAAGTGTGTTCAAATCACACATGTGAGGTATCGCCGCGATCGTCAGACGAGAGCAATAATTCTAGCCCTAGACCTCCTCTGTAACTCAAACCTGGTAACCGTAAAAAAATTTTAAAGCGTCGCCTATGGAAATTCATAGGTACCGAAGTTTGTCGCCATTCCACGAGTGTGAGCAATTATAAAGGGTGACATGTTTGGTATCTATTTACTCGGCGTAACATCATCTTTCACATTATACAAAAAAATTGGGGTAACTTTACTGTTTGGATTTTTTAAAATTCATGAAAGTGTCCCTTTTCCAAAAATTTGCGTTTAAAACACCGCTGCACAAATACCGTGTGATAAAAAATATTTCAACAATCGCCATTTTATTCTCTAGATTCTCTGCTAAAAAAAATATATATAATGTTTGGGAACTCTAAGTAATTTTCTAGCAAAAAATACGGATTTTAACTTGTAAACACCAAATTTCAAAAATAGGCTTAGTCATGAAAGGGTTAAGTTACCACAAAGAACCATTTTTTTGTTTATTGTGATTTTTTCTTTTGTATATAAAGTTAACACAAAGAACCTTTTTTGGTTATGTATCATTTTTTTTTTTTTTTTGTGTGTGTGTGTTTTTGCAACCTCAAGGAGATTATTGTCCCTTGTTAATTTAACATTGTGTCTAAATCAATGATTTGAATTAAAACACATAAAGTCTTTTTATAAACTCAAATATCCATTTATTTATGGTCAAAAGAAAATAAAGAGGAAGTCAAGGCTGGAAAAAGTCTGTGGACAAGAAAATTGGGATCTTGAGGAGTCCATATAAGAGGGAGCACAATCTGGTCCAGGAATCCCAGAGATCAACAGCAGCAGCAGATGATATAGATGTCCCCAGACTGTGGTACTACAACAGCCTGCGTCTTCTGTCAGACCAGACTGAACCCAGGTCATCACTTTCTTCTCTTCCCTGCAGCCTTCCCTCCACGCTGCCCTGCACCCTTCCCTGCAGCCTTTCCTGCAGCCTTCTTTGGAGGCTGTGGCTCTGGTGTTTGAGTTGTGGCAGGAGGAGAAGGAGGAGGAGGAGGGGGGCTGCCTCATGTAATTGTGTGTTGCTGGTTAGCTCGCTGTGCAGCCCCTTGTGTATTGTTTCCCCAAAGAGTCTCTCACAAATGAGACGTTGGCCCCACTCCATTTTAAGCAGCCTGCTGGCTAAGTAGCACCCATAGGCCTCTTCAGCTTCGGGGGGGCTCCTCAAAAAATTGGTGGCCTCTCGCATGAGGCGCAGGGATGCCTCCTGTGTCACCGTCCCCTTCCTGGCCCTTTTTTTTTAAGGCGGAGGGGAGGCACTTGAGATTGTGTCAGGCTCCTACTGGGCCCAGCCACCTCCTGTCTGACAATGGGTCTGGCCTCCTCCAGGATGACACTGGATCCGGCCTCCTCCAGGCTGTCCATGGGCCCGGCCTCCTCCTGCCTGCCACTTTCCCCACATTCCTCCTGGCTGCCCTCATCCTGTGTATAAAAAAGGGACATAGTTTTAGTGTTCATCAATGACACACAATTTGCTTCTCATAACTTGCAAATTCAATGTGAATACATCTCTTAATAAAAGAGTCTAGAAATCAGACACCATAATTTTTTAAAGCAGGTGACAAACATATTTGTCCACTACTGTCAACTGATATGTATACATCATTTTTAGGAGAAAATTATTTTAATCAATTATAACATCCAGTTAACATCATTAATATTAGGACAGTAAATATTTGTGAAATTAATTTACCTGACTCCAGATGGTCACATCCGGTTCTTCCAGGATGGAAGACCCAGCTTGGTCCTCATCAGCCTCTGCTGAGGTGGAGGGAAGGGTGCATGGAAGAGTGCATGGAAGGGTGGAGGGAAGGGTGAAGGGAAGGGTTGAAAGTGATGCCCTGGCTTCAGTCTGGTCATCAAGAAACCGTAGTTTATTGTAATTCCACAGCGTGGGTACACATACATCATCTGCTGATGCTCCTGATCTCATGGAATCCTGGATCTTGTTATGCTCCCCCTTATACATGTTCCTCAAGATCCCAATTTTCTTTAACAACATCTCCATCGTTGCTTCCAGGATGGTCGTCAGAAGTCTCTCCAGCGTTGACTTCCTTACATGTTTCAAATAATATTGAGGGTGTTTGACCGCTCACAGATTCCTCATCTCTCTGTATTTGTCAATGAAAGCCGACAAAAATTCAGGCTCTTTAAATTTGGCATTCATAATGTTTGTAAAAGATAAAGACACAAGACAAAAAACACTTATGTTTCTGCTAAACCCTCATCATCTTATCCCTACGTAGGCCTCATCAATCTGTCAAGCCATATAGACTGCTTGCTACAAAGTTTTGACCAAATTTCAAAATTTTAAATTACCTTCGTTTTGTAGCGTCCCGGTCCACTATCATCTACGCACAGAACGTACGTACGACACAATACGTAACAATGTTTTATACACTGCACATGCGTAGTACTCCGCCTGCTTGGCCCGCCCCTGACGTTCTTTTTCTTTACACATATACCCCGCCCTTGACTCTACGCAGAGAACGTACGTACGACACATGCGCAATACCTCTCTTTATACACTGCGCATGTGTGAAACTCCGCCTGCGTCGCCCGCCCCTGACGTTCGATTTTAACTCATATTCTCCGCCCATTCTTTCTACGGTGCGTAGTGGGATGAATAATGGTGGAGACACATCAGGTGTGTACTACCTCGTTACATATATACAGACCTAGATCTTTTATTAATCTATCTATCTATCTATCTATCTATCTATCTATCTATCTATCTATCTATCTATCTATCTATCTATATCTATAGATCTATCTATAGATCTATGGATATAGATAGATAGATAGATAGATAGATAGATAGATAGATAGATAGATAGATAGATAGATAGATATAGAGAGAGATATAGAGATATATATATCTAGAGATAGATCTATCTATCTCTAGATATATATATACACACACATCTATATATATTTAAATATATATATATATATATATATATATATTTATATGTCTATTGATATTTAGAGATAGATATATATAGATATCGATCTATCTATCTAGATATGTCTTTATAAAATTAAAAATTTATTAAACTCGGAACTCTACACAAACAGACAATTTGTACACCACTTCACTACAATGTTTGAAGATTACTATGTACTAAAATATCTGTGTGCTAAGTATATTATTTTTTTGGTTCACATAGGGGAAAAAAGACTCAGCCAAGATGAACCCAGTCCCCCCCAACCGAAAGAACATAATTGGGAAATCAGCCCAAGCCCCACTGAGGATGTGGAGGAAGGAGAGGTGGGCGACATGGGCACCCCACCAGGTGAGTGTCTGACACACCACCTTACGGTAATCTATGTATGGCTGCATATTTTGTGATGAAAATTTTTAACTCTATTTTAGGTGATCTGGTTGTGCTTGACTCAAGCAACAGCGCCACCCCCGAGGATGTTTCGGAAGTATGCGACATGGGCACCCCACCAGGTCAGTGTCTGAGACACCAGCTTATGGTAAGGTAATCTATGTATGTCTGCATGTTTCTAAACACATCTTTTTTTCAATTTTAGGTCCGAGTGAAAATTTTACAACAGACAGTGCCCAACGACTAATTGCTCAAATAATGGCCTGGAATGGGGAGATTGATCAAATGCGGAATCGGCTGGATCGTATGCAGCAGGAAATGAAGGACATGATCGATGTTTTGGGTCGAATCTAAATGCTCTTTTTCAACCCAAAAAACATCGATCATGTTCTTAATTTCCTTGTTTGCTGACCCCATTCTGGGCCTTCTCTTTTTTATTTGGTCTAAATTATATGCCTGTTTAACTAAAAAATAAAAAAATCTTAAAAAAATAGAGGCCTGTTTTGAAAAAACAAAAAAACAAAAAACATAAAAATAGAGGCCTGTTTTCCAAAAAAAAAAAAAATTTTCAAAAAATAGAGGCCTGTTTTTAAAAAAAACATAAAAAAAAAATAGAGGCCTGTTTTTAAAAAAACAAAAAAAAACAAAAAAGAGGCCTGCTTTTAAAAAAACAAAAAAAAAAAACAAAAACAAAAGAGAGGCCTGTTTTTAAAAAATAAAAAAAAAAAAAAAAATAAATAAAAAAGAGGCCTGTTTGTTAGAACCCCCAAAAAAAATTATATAGTTAAAAAAAAAAAAAATGACCTAATTATATTGTTCCAAATTTGTAAATATATAGATTTTTTTTGACTATCAACATTTTTTACAAATGCATAAGTGAATGTATACAGAATATTAAAACATCTGTTTAGTAATTAACTAAATGTGTGGTTTGTTATTTCAATGCTCATTTTCAGTTTGTTTAAATTTAAAATATTTGTTTACAGTGACAATGATGCTTATTTAGTCAAGGAAAATACACTTGCTCTACCATAACCTAGGAGAAAGCCAAAAAGAAAGGCAAGCAATACATATAATTCAATATTTCATCAATATTTTTTATTTAGAGAAATTAAATATCCTGGGGCATTGCAATGGCCCCCCTACCCATAAAATAATTGACATATTGATCTCGAACTTGACGGGCACTTTGGGGGGCCAAGCCAGTACAGAAAGTATCCAGCCCCGTCAGATTGTCACTAATAAGTCTGGCCTCAGGCCCAACTGGCACAATATAATTTGTAGAATGTTTTGTTTAAAAAGTTGTGCAGGATGCAGAACGCTAAAATGATGAAATTAAGTTTGTATTCCGCCAAGTTTATGGATGTCTGAAACAGGCGGAACCGGCTGGCCAGAATCCCAAAAGCATTCTCAACAACTCTTCTTGCTCTGGCCAGCCGGAAATTAAAAACCCTCCTCTCCGGGGTGAGGGTTCTTTGGGGGAATGGCCTCATGAGGTGCTTGCTCAGAGCGAAGGCTTCATCTGCTATGAAGACAAAGGGGAGTCCTTCCACGTTATCCACATCAGGTGGCAATCCCAGGCCACCACTCTGGAGACGCTGGCAGAACTCCGTCTGGGCAAATACTCCTCCATCCGACATCCGGCCATTCTTCCCCACGTCCACATAGAGAAATTCATATTGTGCCGACACCACCGCCATTAAGACAATACTATGGAACCCCTTATAATTAAAATAGTATGACCCCGAATAGGGTGGTGGCACGATGTGGACATGTTTCCCATCTATAGCCCCTCCACAATTGGGAAAGTCCCAACAGGTGGCAAAATGGGATGCCACAGTCTGCCATTCCTGTGGCGTTGAAGGAAACTGGGGAATCAAACAAGAAAACAAAACTCAGTAATTTAGAAAAGAACATTGCAAGAACATTATACACTTAAAACATTATTGTCCAGCATCAGTATAACATTAAATACTTGAAATCTTCTTGAATAAATAATATGGAAAGGCACACTTATCAGATTGCTCACCCCCTCTGATGGCACATTGTTACATTTTAGGGGGTGGTGAAATTAGAAATTAAAAGTTTAAGGACACGCAGGGTTTTATTGACTAAAGGCTACAAGACTGTGCAGTTTAAAAAGTGCAGTTGTCGCGCTCTGCAAGTGCAGTTGCTCCACAGCTTAGTAAATGAGGTAAGGTAAAAAGGCTTCATGTTGCAAGGAGTACCCAATCACACGCAAGGGCAATTAATACAAACACTTTGTGGCTTGCACATGATTGGATGATGGAAATCAGCAGAGCTTCTGCTCATTTACTAAAACCCTGGAGCAAATGCACTTGCAGAGTGCAAATGCATTTTGCAAAGTGCAACATATATTTGCTTTGTAAAAATCAACACCACAGAACATTATAGCAAATTATTAGGGGGGGGTTTGGAAATCTAGTTAATGACACACACACTATTTGGATGGAGTTTAGGGGGGGAGGGGTTTGGAAATCTAGTTAATGACACACACACTATTTGGATGGAGTATAGGGGGGGTTGGAAATCTAGTTAATGACACACACACTATTTGGATGGAGTTTAGGGGAAACAAAATACAATGCAGCTGACTAAATACATTCAAACTGAGTAGACTAGGTGGATATGTGCCCAGCATTGTATGCTGGGGAGGTTAGTGAAGGCAAATATACGTGCATGACAAAAAAGAACAGGAAAAAATTACAGCATGCATGAGGAGAAAAAGGGGACATTCACACTATATTGCAATGATGGTAAGGAGTGTTTGAGTTAAGAAATACATTACATTATCAAAGATTAAATAAAATAACATGTGATGCTAATAAAAGAAAAAATTCTTACCTTAATATAGTCCTTCTGCATGACCTGAATGATGGCAGAACAGGTCTCTGGGATAATGATACCCAGAGCCTGGGGGGAGATGCCTGTCGAGAATTTCAAGTCCTGCAGGCTTCTCCCTGTTGCCAAGTACCGCAACGTGGCAACTAGCCTCTGCTCCGGAGTGATGACTTGCCTCATGCAGGTATCCTGCCTGCTGATATAGGGGGTCAGCAAAGCCAACAAACGGTCAAAAACGGGGTCTGTCATCCGGAGAAAGTTCCTGAAATCCTCAAGATTATTCTCACGGATCTCACGGAGCAATGGCATGTGACAGAACTGGTCACGCTGGAGCAACCAATTCTTGGTCCATGAACTCCTCCTCGCCCTGTTCATGGACTGGTCTTGGGCTGAAGAATGAACTACAGCACCAAGCACATACAATGCATGAGCTCTACGACGAGTACGTACAGGTAACATGGCTTCAAAACGGTCGGCTGGTCAGAACGCACTTAACAGAACGCACTGAAGAACAGCAAGGCCTGTGAAGAGCGACCTGAAAATCTGGAACGAGCGGACAATAAAACAAAGATTTCTCAATGCCAACTGACCAAACGCACTGAAAAGCAGATACAAACCTCACAAGCACAGACTGAACAACAGTTAAAACGAACTGAAAAATACGAGTCTCACAAGCGCGAATCGTCTCTCACCAAACTTCTGCTAACACGAGATAAACACGAGATTAGCAGAAGGAGCCGAACGGGCTATTGAACTTCCGTTTTATAGTCTCGTCGGACTTGGTGTACGTCACCGCGTACTAGGCTGTCAAACTTTTGTGTGATCGTGTGTAGGCAAGTCTGCTCGTTAGAAAGTCTGCCGCAAGTCCGCCAAAAGTCCGCCGAAAGTCTGTCGGACGGGCTGTCGGACTTTTGTAGCCGAAAAGTCCGACCGTGTGTACGCGGCATAACTTGTAAATACTGCAGCTGCCTGCGGTACTATACTAATAGGATCAGAAGAACACCACTAATTTTCTTCAGGTAGCTTTAGGTGCACACTGTGCAGAGGACGCACTACACTAACTTGTAAATACTGCAGCTGCCTGCGGTACTGTACTAATAGGATCAGAAGAACACCACTAATTTTCTTCAGGTAGCTTTAGGTGCACACTGTGCAGAGGACGCACTACACTAACTTGTAAATACTGCAGCTGCCTGCGGTACTGTACTAATAGGATCAGAAGAACACCACTAATTTTCTTCAGGTAGCTTTAGGTGCACACTGTGCAGAGGACGCACTACACTAACTTGTAAATACTGCAGCTGCCTGCGGTACTGTACTAATAGGATCAGAAGAACACCACTAATTTTCTTCAGGTAGCTTTAGGTGCACACTGTGCAGAGGACGCACTACACTAACTTGTAAATACTACAGCTGCCTGTGGTACTGTACTAATAGGATCAGAAGAACACCCCTAATTTTCTTCAGGTAGCTTTAGGTGCACACCGTGCAGAGGACGCACTACACTAACTTGTAAATACTACAGCTGCCTGTGGTACTGTACTAATAGGATCAGAAGAACACCACTAATTTTCTTCAGGTAGCTTTAGGTGCACACTGTGCAGAGGAAGCACTACACTAACTTGTAAATACTATAGCTGCCTGTGGTACTGTACTAATAGGATTAGAAGAACACCCCTAATTTTCTTCAGGTAGCTTTAGGTGCAGAGGACGCAGTACACTAACTGTAAATACTGTAGGTGCCTGTCTGTGGTATTAATAGGATCAGAAGAATACCACTAATTTTCTTCAGGTAGCTTTAGGTGCACACTGTGCAGAGGACACAGTGCACTAACTGTAAATACTGTAGCTGCCTGCCTGTGGTATTAATAGGAGCAGAACAACAGCAATTGTCTCCAGGTAGCTTTAGGTGCACACTGTGCAGAGGACGCACTGCACTAACTGTAAATACTCTAGCTGCCTACCTGTGGTATTAATAGGATCAGAAGAACACCACTAATTTTCTTTAGGTAGCTGTAGGTGTACACTGTGCAGAGGACACAGTGCACTAACTGTAAATACTATAGCTGCCTGCCTGTGGTATGAATAGGAGCAGAACAACAGCAATTGTCTCCAGGTAGCTTTAGGTGCACACTGTGCAGAGGACACAGTACACTAACTGTAAATACTGTAGCTGCCTGCCTGTGGTATTAATAGGATCAGAAGAACACCACTAATTTTCTTCAGGTAGCTTTAGTTGCACACTGTGCAGAGGACACAGTACACTAACTGTAAATACTGTAGCTGCCTGCCTTTGGTATTAATAGGAGCAGAACAACAGCAATTGTCTCCAGGTAGCTTTAGGTGCACACTGTGCAGAGGACGCACTACACTAACTGTAAATACTGTAGCTGCCTGCCTGTGGTATTAATAGGATCAGAAGAACACCACTAATTTTCTTCAGGTAGCTTTAGGTGCACACTGTGCAAGGGACGCACTACACTAAATTGTAAATACTGCAGCTGCCTTCGGTACTGTACTAATAGGATCAGAAGAACACCACTAATTTTCTTCAGGTAGCTTTAGGTGCACACTGTGCAGAGGACGCACTACACTAACTTGTAAATACTGCAGCTGCCTGCGGTACTGTACTAATAGGATCAGAAGAACACCACTAATTTTCTTCAGGTAGCTTTAGCTGCACACTGTGCAGAGGACGCACTACACTAACTTGTAAATACTGCAGCTGCCTGCGGTACTGTGCTAATGGGATCAGAAGAACACCACTAATTTTCTTCAGGTAGCTTTAGGTGCACACTGTGCAGAGGACACACTACGCTAACTTGTAAATACTACAGCTGCCTGTGGTACTGTACTAATAGGATCAGAAGAACACCTCTAATTTTCTTCAGGTAGCTTTAGGTGCACGCCATGCAAAGGACGCACTACACTAACTTGTAAATACTACAGCTGCCTGTGGTACTGTACTAAAAGGATCAGAAGAACACCCCTAATTTTCTTCAGGTAGCTTTAGGTGCACACTGTGCAGAGGACGCACTACACTAACTGTAAATACTGTAGCTAATAGGACTAATAGGATCAGAAGAACACCAGCAATTTTCTTCAGGTAGCTGTAAATACTGTAAAAACACCTGCCTGCCTGTCAGTATTAGGAAGAGAATAACAGGAACGGTTCTAGCTAAACTAAATACAGTATATATATATATATATATATATATATATATATATATATATATATATATATATATAAAACACCTAGGATGTATATATATATACAATACACTGTAAGTGCAGCTAACTGACTTGCCTGCCTACTTTATCTAACTTAAATGAAATTACACTGTCTCTCTGTCTATCTATCTCTCTCTCAACGCCGGAACACACTACACAGGGCCGCCGTGCAGGCGGCCTTATATAGTGTGGGGCATATACTAAACCCCCTGAGCCATAATTGGCCAAAGCCACCCTGGCTTTGGCCAATTACGGCTCTCTGTACAGATGGCGCTGTGATTGGCCAAGCATGCGGGTCATAGTGCATGCTTGGCCAATCATCAGCCAGCAATACACTGCGATGCCGCAGTGAATTATGGGGCGAACGGCCCATATCGTTCTGAATTCGGTGAACGACTGAACATGCGTTCGATTCGAACACGAAGCGCATCCCTGCTCCTGACAATCACAGCGATACCACTTATGTATACATAATTTGTTATTTGTACCTGTAGTAAACTGATTTACAGCACTCAGAGGTTACCAGAGCATATATGGTCTTTAATGGCACTGGAAAAATGAAATCTGTAGTGCAAGAAACTTGTTTCAGCAACACTGCTGGAAAAAAAAGCTCACGTGAAATGGCATTGCCAGTGCATTAGAAAGGTGGATGGTTGTGGAAGCAGCATAACAAACTAACTTTAATATTACATAACTAGTAGCAATAAACTATATGAGACCGTATATATAAATAAATGCCATTTACGGTCACATTTATTTGATGCGGATATTATTATTATTATTATTAATAATAATACTTAGTAGTATTAATAGTACTTAGTAGTACTTAGTCGTATTTTTAATTTTACCAAACATCCATGCAATTTGACTTTACAAACCTTCATTGTTGTAAAATTTCTCATTCTGTCAAATTCAAACATTATTTCCACATATCCATTGGAGAAACTTTCATTGCTCCACCCTACGTAGTCATATCCAGGCCACATATGATATTCATGAGTCAAAGTGAAGTCATCAAGACCGGAAACACCATCAGTCAGCTGGCCAAGTCCTTCCATCATGCTGACATAAAAACAAAAACAGAATAAATATAATCACTTACTATGTTTATATAGAGAGTTTTTAATATACCGTACTATACGTCAAACCCATTACTGCAGTGATTCAATTTTTTTTTTTTTTATCCCAGGAGATTTTTATTTGATCAAATCTTTTACTCTCCACTTAGGGTTATAACTATTTAATGTTTGGCATAATGAATGTGATATACGTTACTAATCTGCATGTCTGCTTCACCAAACTTTTATTTTAGAAAATATTCAATACAATCATTATCGAATTAATTGTAACTCATTTGTGTTTCTTTATATTTTGTATCACCATATTCATTTAGAAATAGCTTTTTTAAATTTATTTATCGTTAATTTACAAAGCACTTTTTCCTTGTCAAAAGAAGTTTATTGAGTATACAATGTTATAAAGATACATAAAGTAAGTTTACAAGGATCTATAAAGTAAGCTCATTGTTTTACAGTAGGGTTTATATAGGTAAATATCATGAAATTTCAAATATTAAACATTGGGTTCACGTAAACCTAAATTAAATTAAAGATATATATCATTTCCTTAGTTACTTTTGTAGGTATTTAAATGATTTATACCTACTATACATATTGTTTACAAGTAGAGTGTATATAGGTCAAATAAATTCTGATAATGAGCTTTAATCGTAAGGTGGAGAAAAGGAAAGAGAAAGAAGAAAAAGGGTTGAAAGGTAGAGGTATGGTCCACAAGGTTGTCCCGCTCGTCAGTTTATTATTCTTTTTAGTTCTCTTTGAAGCCTTATGCCCCGTACACACGGTCGGATTTTCCGATGGACATTGTCCGATCGGAGCGTGTTGTCGGAAATTCCGACCGTGTGTGGGCGCCATCGGACATTTTCCATCGGATTTTCCGACACACAAAGTTGGACAGCAGGAGATAAAATTTTCCGACAACAAAATCCGATCGCGTCAATTCCGACCGTGTGTGGCCTGTTCCGACGCACAAAGTGCCACGCATGCTCAGAAGAAATTACGACACGGGACAGCTCGTTCTGGTAAACTTAGCGTTCGCAATGGATACAGCACTTTCGTCACGCTGCAATGTAAAAAATGGTTTAATACAGCGCACTCTCTTCTTCTTTATAATGTGACAAGAATTAAGTAGTTTTGCTGCTCATATTCACACACACTTCTCACAAAGTTTTATTTGTGTTTTTTTAGTGGGATTCCCTCAATATATTGTTATTAGTTGTCACATCTGACAGTTTTATATTTTTTATGTTTTTTTTTTTTGTTTTTAAGCCTTTTTTTTTCTTTAATGTTTGGATTTTTTCCAAGGCTGATCTTTGTTCAATGTTATTTTTATTTTTACTCCAGAATATTTTTGTGTGTGTTTTGTGTGGCAAGTTACCCCAACACCATTGATATCTTTTATTATTTAATCTCCATGAGATTTTTTGTTGTTGGTGTCCCTTGTTCATTTCACATTGTATATTAGAAATGTACCTGAATCCTCACAAACAAACCATCATTTTTGAAGTAAAACACATAGGAGAGTATAATTCAAAACAAAAATCCTTTATTAAGGGCTCAGAACCAAACAAAGAGGAAGGCAACACTGGATCAACAGGAGAAATTAGTGAAGCCTGGGACCCCCACGGCAGACATCAATTCTTAAACCTCAAAATTGGTGGCCTGAGGAGTCCATATGTAAGGGAGGGCAGTCTGGTCCGGGATTCACAGAGATCCGGATAGCAGCAGATGACATCAGTGTCCCCAGGCTGTGGTACCACAAGAGGCTGCATCTTTTGGCCGACCAGACTGGATCCAGGGTCCTCACTGTCTGGTCTTCCTTTCACACTTCCTTCCGGGCTGTGGCTGTGCAGTTGGAGATGTGGCAGGAGGAGGAGTAGGACCTGGAGGAGGAGTAGGACCTGCAGGAGGAGGAGGAGGACCATCGCGAAGGTGTGTTTGAGGTGTAATTTGGCCCCTCATACCTTTCGCCAGAGCCTCTGATATGAGGGCCTCACACATGGCTTTTTGGCCCTCCTCCATCCTCTGCATTTTATAGGCTATGAATGCAGCAATGTTCTCCTGCCTGGTGTGTGGTGCTCCCAGGACCTCTGTAGCCCTACAAAAAAATCTGATAGCAGCCTCCTCTGGGGTACTCCTCCTACTGCCACTTTCTGTTTCCAGGGGGGGTGGAGGGACCTGCAGATCAGCCAGCCGGCTCGGCCTGGCCACCTCCTGGCTGAGACTTCCCTGTGTATGAAAAATGGACATGGTTTTAGTTTTTGCATCATCAATCACAATCATAAATTAGTACTCCCAACTAACATCTAGTTAACATCATTGATTGGACAAGCAGAAATATTTAGAGGAATGCTATACCTGGCTCAATCTGGGCTCCTCCACATGTGGCCTGGAAGGCCCAGGTTGGGCGTCAGAAGCCCCAGCTGGGGGGGAAGGAAGCGTGGAAGGAAGACTGGAGAGTGATGGCCTGGGTTCAGTCTGGCCTGCCAGAAAGTGCAGCCTGTCGTAGTACAACATCCTGGGGACATAGATGTCATCTGCTGCTCCGGATCTCTGTGAATCCAGGACTTTCTTGCGCTCCCTCAGATATGTGCTCCTCAGGCCACCAATGAAAATCTTTAAAAAAGTGATGTCTGCCGTGGGGATCACCTGCTTCACAATTTCACACAATTGCTCCAGTGCTGCCTTCCTCTTTGCTTGGTTCTTGTAATGGGGGTGTTTAATCTCCCACAGACAGGGCAGCTCCCTTAGCATCTCTATGAAGACTGAAATGAAGTCCTGATCTTTCAGTACCATATCCATGTTCACTGCAAGACACAACACAAGACAAAGCCTAATGTCACACCAAACTCTCCTAATCTTGTTACAATATAGGCCTCAATCTATAGAAGCAGTATAGGCCCAAGTTTGTCTCTTACCTTCGTTCTTACGATCGCCGCGTTCAATGCTCCTTCCTCCGCTCACAGATCAAACGTAATACGCATGCGTGTTACGCTTTATATACACTGCGCATGCGTGTAACTCCGCCCGCCCCTGACGTTCTTTCTAGTGTATTCCCCGCCCCTTTTCGTTCGGCGCAGTGGGGGAAGAGCATGATGGCGGACATACAGCAGGTGCGGGCTAATTGTAGCAACGAGGAGGAGGAGGAAAGGGCGGATCCAGGCACGTCCCGATCCAGAAGGAGACGTTTTAAGGCCACAAATATGTCGTTTGGGGAGATGTTGGAGATGGTCGACATCATGAGGAAGTCCCGACTATGACGGAAAATATGGGCCTTACCCCAACCCCAATATCCGAAAGGCCAAAATCATGGCGAAAGTGGTCAGGAGTCTAGAGCGGAATTTCGGGGTACGAAGGTCTAAAGATCAGCTCAGGAAGCGGTGGTCGGACCTGAAGTTGAGAGAGCCAGAGCAGTACCGAAAGATCCGGAGAGTGCTGCAAAAAAGTAAGTAGTTGTGCTGTGTTCCTATTCTTTCTGTCTTTATTACGTTCGTTCTGCTCCATATGCTTTGATTAGTTGTAACGTTTCCAAAGGTCAGCTTTAATGTTCATGGGCACATTATTCGTTCGTATCAAACATTTTTCTTTCGGCCTCTAGAACACCATTGTTTAGGCCATATGCATTTTCACACATTTTTGGGGGCCTACTTGGATGCCAAATATTTGTTTGTGTAGATGGGTTTGTTACTAGAATGAAATGCAAACTAGATTGTGTGTAAGGAGAGGACACTGAGCAGCTGTTTTCACATCTGGACACTGGAGCACTAGTGTGGGACACAAGAACACCATTTTTATTAGGGGGCCACACAGGTGCTCCAGTGTATACTATAGGGGGGTCTCCATCTGTGAAGCTTGTACCAAACAGGTAAAGTATTGCAGCTTGACAAAGGGCAATAAAAAATATACATCTTGGAACTCGGCTAAAATAGACAATTGTACCCCACTTCCAAGCAATGTTTCCTATTTCTATAGTTCTGCCATCAAATATCTGTGTGCTAAGTATACCATTTTTGTTTTACATAGGGGAGAAAAGACTCGGACACCCCTCATCCCAGGAGACCAGAGACCCCCCCTCTCTGGAAGAAGGGGAAATACCAACCCAAGAAGCTGAGCAGGAGGAAGAAGAAGACGTGGTGGAGATTGGCACCACAACAGGTGAGTGTCTGCGACCACAGACTCAGGTAAAAGAGATGGCTGGTGGCAGATTTTTGAGACCTTTTTTTTTGTTCTTTATCTCTTTTTAGGTGATCGTGATGTGAGGGATCCAGAACACTTTACATCTGAAAGTGCCCAGATACTGATCGGGGAGATCATGGGGTGTAATCTCCAATTGCAAAACATACATCAACAAATCAGTGATGTTATTAAAAAAAATAATAACATCATTGATGTTTTGGGGCGAATTTAAACCCCACAAAATCACCTGTTTTATCGTACCAAACTTTTTTCAATGTTTAGAAAAGCCAAATTTGGAGGATGCACACAGTGTGCCAACATGTGCTATCTGCCATCACGGGAGATCAATGGACGCGTTTTGGGGGGGCAACCCCTTCCTCAATTATAAAGTAGCGTTGAGGAAGGGCTTGCTCCCCCCAAACACGTCCCTTGATCCCCCATGATGGCAGATAGCACATATGGACATTTGTAAATTGGTGTGCATCTTCCAAATTTGGCTTTTCCAGGGGTGATTTCCCCCCATCTGAACGCTATATCAAACCCAGTTCCTAAATACTGATGTCTGATATAGCCTTCAGGTTTTACCTAATGTGAACTTTGTAAGTTCAAGTTTTTTGGCTTTCTTGTTGGTTTTACACAGGCCTGTTTTATCTGAAATGGATATTTTGATTTTTCATAATGCTACTGCAAACATTGTTATACAACAAACATGTTGGTTTGTTTTAAAAACCTTTGGTAAATGCGCATGTGATTGTGCAGGTATAAAAAAGTGCCTTACTCAAGAATGTGTGGATTATTGTCTCAACACTACAACACTTTTGGGGTGATGTAATTGTTGTTTTATGCACAAATGGGGGTTTCCTAAGGGCAAATCCTCTTTGCACTACAAGTGCAGGTTCAGTGCAGTTGCAAGTGCACTTGTAGTGAAATGTGTTTTTGCATTTAGGAAGTACCAGCCAACACTGTTTTTTATAAGGTTACCCAATCACGACATTTTCTGCACTCAACACATTTCTGTCAGGGTCAGCTAAAACAAACACAAGCAGTAAATGTCCACCAAGAATTTCTTTTGGTTGTTTTTTATTTGAAAAAGGTGTCACATATTGTCTGGCATATTGATAGCCCCCCTACCCGCAAAGAACTCCAGGTATCGTAACCGGACATCACGGGCATTCAGGGAGGGCAAGCCAGGACGGCCGCTTTCAAGTGCCGTCATTGTTGATGTATTTGGGATTCCGGCCTCAGGCCCAACTGAGCCAGCATAGTTGGCTGAATGTTTTCGTAGAAAATTATGGAGAACACAGCAGGCAAGTATTATATGGTTCAGTTTATACTCCGCCATATGGATGGGTGTCATAAATAATCGGAACCGGCTGGCCAGGATTCCAAATGTGTTCTCCACCACTCTTCGGGCTCTGGCCAGCCGGTAATTAAAAACCCTCTGTTCCGGGGTGAGGGTCCTCATCGGGAATGGCCGCATCAGGTGGTCCCCCAGCGCAAATGCTTCATCAGCAACGAACACAAATGGGAGACCTTCAACATTGTCCTCTGGAGGTGGCAAGTCCAAGCTGCCATTCTGGAGACGCCTGTAGAACTCCGTCTGGGCGATCACTCCACCATCGGACATCCGGCCATTCTTCCCCACGTCCACATACAAGAAGTCGTAATTAGCCGACACCACCTCCAACATCACTATACTATTAAACCCCTTGTAATTATAATAGTACGACCCCGAGTTGGGTGGTGGGACGATGTGGACGTGTTTCCCATCAATTGCCCCTCCGCAGTTAGGAAAGTCCCACCGCTGGGCAAAGTGGGAGGCCACAGTCTGCCATTCCTGTGGCGTGGAAGGAAACTGTTGAGGAAAAAAAATAAACATTACTATTTTTTCACAGAAACCTGGCAAGCAGATTAGACACAAACATTATGGGTCAACCTCCAGATAGCATTTATTAAGGGGAATTTAACAACAACAAAGTATAAGGTACACCTATCATATTCCCCCCCCCCCTCTCATGGGCCATTTCTAACATTATAGGGGGGGGAACTCTTGGACAGGTAACCCTCTTCACTTCATTGAGAGATGAATGCCTAAATACAGGGTATTACTTGGAACAGCCCCTCCTTAGTTACACTATTGGCAGCCCACTGGACAGGTAAGAAGTGTCATAATACAAAGATATAAATACACACTGTACACATTTGAGCACATTTGGACATTCTGCTATTACCTATCAAGATCATAATAGGATACAAGAACTTTAAACAGTTCCATTGGAAAGTATACAGGCAGGCCCTTGCACTACATGCTTTGGGGAATTCATCCATAAATCTGAGCACTAAAGAGATGGGTATAGTGTGTATGGGTTTGGCAAAGTCAGCAGATAGATGATTGAGGATAGAGAATTGGGATCAGCTGACTTAGCAGTTGAGGGAGGGAGGGTTACAAAAAATTTGGGGACACCACAAAAAAAGCCTCTGGCCCTCTGCCTGAATTTAAATCAAAAATAACATTTCAAAACATTTTAGGGGGTGTTTGGGGTAAAGCACTACTATGGAGCTGATAAAATACATTGTTAAGTAACTACATGAGGTGAATATAGGGCAGGAGACACCATGCTGGGGAGGTTATTGAAGGGCAAATATGTATGAAGGACCTAAAATAATAATTACATAAAAATCCAGCATGCATGAGGACAAAGGGGACATTCACAGCATAATACAATCATGGTAATTAGGGAATGAGGAAAGAAATACAATATATTATCAAACATTCAATACAATAAAATGTGATATAAAAGGATAAAAATCTTACCTTCATATACTCCTTCTGTAGAACCTGGATGATGGCAGAACAGGTCTCTGGGATAATGATCCCCAGAGCCTGGGGGGAGATGCCTGTCAAGAACTTGAGGTCCTGCAGGCTTCTCCCTGTGGCCAAATACCGCAAGGTAGCGACCAGCCTCTGCTCCGGAGTGATGGCTTGCCTCATGCAGGTATCCTGCCTGCTGATATAGGGGGTCAGCGAAGCCAACAAACGGTGAAATACGGGGTCCGTCATCCTGAGAAAGTTCCTGAAATCATCAGGATTATTCTCACGGATCTCACGGAGCAAAGGCATATGACAGAACTGGTCACGCTGAAGCAACCAATTCTTGGTCCATGAACTCCTCCCCACCCTGTTCATGGACTGGACTTGTGTCAAGGTCAGGACCCCAACACCAAGCCCCCGCACAGCACGAACTCTACGAGGAGTACGCATATGCAACATGGCTAGAAAACGGTCGGCTGCTCAGAACGAAGTAACAGAACGCACTGAAGAACAGCAAGGCCTGTGAAGAGCGACCTGAAAAACAGCAACGAGCGGACAAGATCGCACAGAAAACTCCAATACGAACTGACTGCACGCACTGAAGAGCAGATACAAACCCACAAGCACAAACTGAACGGCAGAAAACGATCTGAAAGCCACGAGTCTGAAAAAGCGCGAATCGTCTCTCACCAAACTTTTACTAACACGAGATTAGCAAAAGGAGCCCAAAGGGTGCCTCGCTTGGTTCTGAACTGGCCTTTTCTAGTCTCGTCGTACGTGCTTGACGTCACCGCGTTCTTGGCGATCGGAAATTCCGACAACTTTGTGCGACCGTGTGTAGGCAAAACAAGTTTGAGCCAACATCCGTTGGAAAAAATCCTAGGATTTTGTTGTCGGAATGTCCGAACAAAGTCCGACCGTGTGTACGGGGCATTAGAATGGGTGTCTCTGTAAGTCATTTAATCTGTTACCATGGCAACAGGACAGAGTCATTGAAGTTTGACAGGAACTGTTGTTTTATCCAAGGATGCCAAAGTTTTTCAAATTTTGGAATTTGATTTTGATCGATGGCTACCATCTTAGCATGGGACATTGTATTATTCATTCTGTGAATTGTTTCTGCTAGTACCAATGTAGGAGATTTCCATGCCTTGGCCACTGTTTGTTTTGCAGCCGTTATTAGTTGGATCATAAGTTTGAATTGAGAGAGTGTTAACCATTCCGGTTTTAGATTAAGTAAAGTTAAATATGGATCTGGTTGTATTATTTTTTTAAATATTTTAGATGCAATCACGAAGACTTCCTTCCAGAAGGTTTGGATTACTGGGCACGTCCACCATATGTGTAAATGTGTGCCTATTTCTGGGCATCCTCAAAAACAAAGAGCTGAGGTATTAGGTGAATATTTTGCCACTCTAGCGGGTACAAGGTACCAGCGAGTTAGGACTTTATAATTTGTCTCCAGTGCTAAGATGTTGGGTGAAGATGACTTAGATGTGAGCCATATGTTAGACCAGTCCGTGTCTTCTAAAGTTTGTCCCAGGTCCTCCTCCCACCTCTGAACGTAAGAGGGTCTATTAAGATTTGCTACTCCATATAATTGATTATAAAGTGATGAAATTGTACCTTTAGCAAATGGATCTTTTGTACAGATTGATTCAAAAATGGATAATTGGGATAATGGTGTATCCCCCTTTAGGAATGGTGTATAGAAATTTTTGATTTGGAGATATCTAAATATCTCAGAGTTTGGTAGATCATATTTTTCTCTAAGCGATGGGAATGAAAGGAATGATTTAGATGCTATGAAGTCATTTAGTGTCTGAATGCCTGATGTTGTCCAAGCTTTAAAAGAATTTGGGTAGATCCATGCCGGATAAAAGGCCGGATTTCTGATAAAAGAAAGGAGAGGATTGTGTGGAGATTGTAACTGATATTTGGTTTTTAGTTTATCCCAGAGAGATAAGAAGTGTTTAGTTATGGGATTATGAATTTTAAAGCGGTCTTTAGGATCAAGCCATAATAAATTTGATATTAATAGAGGGTCATTTTCTGAAGCCTCTATAAATACCCATAATGGGATTTCCTGTTTTGCATGGTATTTGGACAGACTGGCCAAATGTGCTGCTCTGTAGTAGTTAGTAAAATTAGGGTATCCCAGGCCTCCTTTATTTTTGGGAAGATGTAGTGTGTGTATAGGTATACGTGGTTTAGAAGAGCCCCATATAAACGAAGTTGCTCTTTTTTGTACTATTCTCAAAAAATAGGAAGGAATTGGAATAGGGAGGACTCTGAATAGATAAAGCAATTTGGGTAGAATAGTCATTTTGATTGCATTAATCTTCTCTATCCAGGATAAAGGAAGTTGCGACCATTGTTTTATTAGATTTGTGATCTGTCTTAATACAGGAGGATAATTGGTTGAGAATAAGTCAGAATGAGATGCTGTTAAATGAATTCCAAGATATGGGATTGATTTTTCTGCCCATGTGAATGGGAGTGCAGCCCTAGCCGGGATCAATTCCATGTTTGTGAGTGAAATATTAAGCACTAGGCATTTCTTAGGATTAATCATAAGGCCGGATAGGGCTGCAAATCCATCAAGAGCTGGTATTAAGTTAGGACCAGAGACCTGTGGTGATGATAGAAAAAGTAATATATCGTCTGCAAATATACATAATTTGTGTGTAATACCTCCTACTTCAATGCCAGTTATAGTTTGGTTTGTTCTGATGTATTGGGCCATGGGTTCGAGTATAAGGGCAAATAATAAGGGAGATAATGGGCAACCCTGTCGGGTACCTCTTTCGATATTAAAGGCTTCAGATTTGTATCCAGCATATTTTATATAGGCTTTGGGTTTATTATATAATGCTTTGATCCATGTTAAAAAGTGGGGTCCAAAACCCCATTTTTGTAATGAATATTGCATATATTGCCAGGATACTGTGTCAAATGCCCTCTTAACATCGAGAGATAGAAAACATAAAGGGATTTTCCGTTTTTTAGCAATATGTGCCAATAACACTGCCCTGCGTTAATTATCGCCTGCCTGTCTATTTGGCATGAAGCCTACTTGATCTCTATGTATTAATTTTCCTATAATGCTATTGAGGCGTTTTGCTATTATTTTTGCTAATAATTTAATATCGAGGTTTAACAGAGAGATAGGCCGATAATTCACACAGGAAGTATCATCAGAAAGGGGTTTTGGGATCATACAAACAATTGCCATTAGTGTTTCTTGCCGAAAAGAATGTCCATCTAGAAGTTTGTTAAAAGTTTCAGTGAGAATGGGAGAGAGTATTTCTGAGAATGTTTTATAGTATAAAGCCGAGTAGCCGTCTGGGCCTGGTCTTTTGTTAAGTTTTAGGTCTTTTATGGCGTTAGCAACTTCATCTATAGTTATAGGCTCATCCAAACTGCTTTTTTGATTCTGAGATAACTCAGGTAAGGTTATTTTTGAGAAGAAGGATTCAGCCTCTGTAGGATTAAATTCATTGTTTGTCTTGTATAAAGTTGCGAGATGTGAGTGAAATTTATGGACTATTTTAACTGGATTACAAGTGTAAACATTTTTTGATAATTTCAAACGTATTGGTTTGAAAGATTTGTTAGTTGAATTTAATGCCCGAGCCAAATATGTACCTGGTTTGTTTGTATTCATGTAGAAATTGTGTTTGGAGCGTTTGAGGGATTTATCAACTGACTCAGTGAGAAATAGATCGTATTCCAATCTAGATTTTTCCAGATGAGATTTTGTACTCTGAGATGGATTATCTTGAAATGATATGTAGGCTGCATTAAAATTGAGTTCTAGTTTTTTTGCTAGATTTTTGCGTTCCCGTTTAAATAGTGCCATTTGTCTTTGTATTGTACCACGCAAGACAGGCTTATGAGCTTCCCACAGTGTTATTGGGGAGATGTCTGTTGTATTATTAATTGATATGTATTCCTTTAAAGCTTGTTCAATGGCCATCTGATGTAGTGGGTGTTTGAGCATTATGTCCGGTAAGTACCACATTGGGTCATGCACTTTTGGTATGGCTGAGGCTATAGTAGTGTATACTGCATTATGGTCAGACCACGGAATCGGAATTATATCTGATGCAATAATTTCTGGTATCATTCCTATTGTTAGAAAAATATGATCTATTCTGGTAAAGGTTTGATGGGGGTGCGAGAAATAAGTGAATTTCTTTTTCATTGGGTTACTTTCTCTCCACGAATCTACCAGATTGTATTTGGAAAGAAGTTGAGAAAAAGGTAATCTAGAGGTTATTTTGGATGGTGTAAAAGGTGATTTATCTAGAAATGGGAGGAGGACCTGGTTCGAATCCCCACACATTATCACTGTTCCTATTTTGTGTGTATTAATCACTTGTAATATATGTGAGAGGAATGGTGTAGGTTGTTTGTTAGGAGCGTAGTAGGAAATCACCGTGATTGCTGTATCCATTATATAACCCATGAGTATCAGGTATCTACCTTCTGGGTCTTTAATTTCTGATGATAAGGTGAATGGTGTGGATCGGTGAAATGCAATTAGAGTTCCCCTTTGCTTGGTACAGGCAGAAGCCGTGTAAATTTGTTGATAAAAAGGAGAAATATATTTTGGAGTAGAATCTTTGGTGAAGTGTGTTTCTTGGAGGCATACTATGTGAGCCTTCTTGTTATGGAAAGTACGGAAGGCTTTGGTCCTTTTTTGAGGGACATTTATTCCCTGAACATTCAGGGAAAGTATATTCAGTGGTGCCATGGCAACAGATCAAATAGTTTTGACTTACTTTTTGTTATGCAGAGCTGACTGCGCAGATCAACCTGTGTGGACTGAAGAGATGAATAGATAGAAAAGAAACCAGTAAATTCTGGAGTAAAGAGTAAACAAAAAACATATGAGATTAGATGATACATTGTATAAATTATTTTTTGCAAGTAATCACAATTTACCCATGAAAGAGAATAAATATCTCTCTCAGGGGAATAAGTGCCTTCGTCACACTCCCACATAATATGGTTGGGAGAATGAGGAGGGCTAATGGGGGTACACGGATCTTCCACTTACAGGAGAGAAGTGCTATGTCAAAAGACATCAAAATGATGTTTCATTAATTGGAGTGCAGAATATAGTTTTTGTTGAAATTATTTATTCCAGGGTGGTTGTATATGGTTAGGCTAAATAATTCAGTTAGAAAGGTACTGTTAATAACTTTGGTATTGATGAAGATAGTTTGAATTATTTTGGGATTTTAACCCTTTTAGAGTAAACAATTACATATTTTATTCATATGAAACTGTTTAGATATGTTAACTCATAAAATTGAGGTTGTATTGCTTCAGATTAGAATAAACAAAAACATAATTCTAGGAACTAGTTAGGTAATAATATATTTGTTTTAAGAAAAGAAAGAAAAAGCTTCCATTACTTCTGGATTATTGAACATATTTGTCCTAAAAAGTAATAAATCTATTGTTATTACCTGATAATATATAACTGAACAAGAATTTCCTTATTTCACTTATATATTCTAAGGCTATATGAATCAGAAGTAATAAGAAATATAACTGGAATGTAACATGATCCCACACAGTGTGTGACTATCAGAATGCAGTTACATTCAGTTATAAATACAGGTTTTTTATAGAGAACCATCTCTTAGTATAATAAATGAAGAGATATCAGGAATTAGGATGTCAGTCCATTGAATCTTCTTGGTCCATGGATGATGTGGCATAACGGCCTCTTTTGTGAGAATGATGATTCCCATTTTGTTCTGATATTTTCTGGGTGCTGCCTGAAGGTGAAGATGATGCCATTCTTCTGCGTGTGGGAGTGTTGCTGCTTGTGGGTTCTGTCAGATTTAATTTTAAAAGGGTTTGTTGTAGTTCATCTGCTGATCTGCTTCTGTAAATTGTACCTTGGTAGTTAAATCTGACTGAAAAGGGGAAGCCCCATTGATACATAATGTTGTGGCGTTGCAGTTCCATTAATTGGGGTTTCATGGATTGTCTTTTAGTAATAGTAAGTTGGGATAGGTCAGCAAAAATTTGATAATTGTGTCCTTGAAAATTAAGTTCCTTTTTTTCTCTTGCAGCAATTAGTATTTGTTCTTTCGTTCTGTAATAATGAAATTTTGTGATTATATCACGTGGGGGTCCATCTTTCTTTTTGGCTGTGAGGGCTCTGTGTACTCTGTCCAGTTCTAAACATTCAATAGGGATATCTGGCTTTAGTTCTTGTAATAGAGCAGTAATAGTAGATTGCAGGTCTGTCACAGTTTCAGGTATTCCCCTTATGCGCAAGTTTGAACGTCTGGCTCTATTTTCGTAATCTTCGAGCTTAGTTTGAAGTATTAAATTCTCTTTTTTTAATTGTTCCAATTCTGTTATATTTTCTTGGGTTGTAATTTCAATTTAATCCATTTTTATTTCTAAGGCTGCGGTGCGGTTTCCCAGCTCTCTTATTTCTTTGGTTAGGCTTTTTGTTATTTGGTCTGAGGTTTGTTTTAAAGCCTTATGAAGCATCTTTTCAAATTGTAATAATATTACTTGGGATGCTGAGGAGGCTTGTGGAGAAGTTTGTGAGAGGATTTGTTCTGTATCTGACTCAAATGGAGAGTCTTGCTGTGACATTTTCTGTCTGTGAGAGCGCCCTGATGCTGTATATTGTGAGGTGACTGGAGCTGCTTTAGTTGCAGTGAGTGCCTGTGAGCTCTTTGTGAGGTGATTTTTATTTCTGCATCGGTTTCCTCCCAGTACCATATTTCCTGCCCAAACTTTCACAGTTTGTTCCCTGGGGTAAAAAGGTTCAAATGGATACCTTTTGAGCCTGCAGGCTCCGCTTTGTCCTTCTCTTCTCTCCTCAGCGATGTGGAGCTCTAACAATGCATGTCTGCTCTGCTAGGCTCCGCCACAAAGCACTTTTTTGACTTAAAATCATTATTTTTTCCTTTTCTAGAACATTCTAAAATTATTCAATCTCTCTTAAAGTGTAACATCACTTTCTCAATTAACACTGACTATTTTAGTCCTTTAGCATTAGTAAATAGATAGGAAAGCGTATAATATTTACTTTTTTTTTTATTACATTTCTATTTCTTCAGTTACTTCCTGATTTCCACGCTTAGGCAAATTATGTCATACATCTCGGGAGTCCCGGGGGGGGGGAAAGGGGTAGGAGGAGTTTTCTCAGCTAAGCACACCCTCCTGTGTATGGGTGCCTGAGCTAATGACATATGGATTCTAGGAAGTAAGTGCCACATGAATCATCTGCTCTTACTAAACATGACCACAGCCAGGAATGCTAGAGGGTGTTAATCAAAGTGATTTCTCAGCAAAATAAACCATGAAGACATGAAGTGATGGATGGGTGAGTTTTCTTTGAATGTTAAAAAATACTTATTACATATTCCAATAAAAGTCTTTGAAGAAAAAAATGAATTAAATAGCGTTTTTTGTTTTAAGGTGCTCAGATGTAGTGTAGTTTCGTTTTAAATATTTACTGGTCTTTCTCATCCAAATTCTATTTCTCATCTTTCGTAAATCTTTCCTAATCTTTCTTATCAAAATTGAATTTATTCTTCGCTTATCCTTCTAACTAATAATTGATTTTTCCTCCATAACTAACATTACACCATTTTTCATGGTTTCATGAAAAGTGAGAGTGCTCTTTCATTCAATAAACACAAAACAAGTAATATTAACCTACCTGGCGGTATGATTATTTCGGATTTTAGGTGCTGAAAGCGGTACAATTATTTTGCATGGAAATTTGGCGTTTTATATTGTAGGTCTGTAAATCTTAACAATAACACACTTAAATCTGTCCAAACCAGAGTCTAGTAGATATCCCGGGTATGATAAAGTTTGAAACACAAAAACATAAATTATAATATAATAAATAAAAATAAATAATTAAAAAGAAAAAAAAAAAAAATAGTAATAAAATAAATTTCCCCACAATTCACTATCGCTCAATTCTGCAAGTGTTCTAATTTACTATCGCTGTTTTCTAGCTGGTCTAAAGCCACTTTTGACGTAAAGGGACACTTTTTGGTTGCTATGGACAATCTCCAGTTTCCAGGCAGAAAGAACAGTGTATATCATGTAAAACTGCATGCAGGGCATGGGCCAAAGACTGGGGACAAAAGGGATGTGAAATCATTTCATACAGTACTGTAATCTGTAAGATTACAGTACTGTATGTGTTATGATTTTGACATTTTTTTGAATTTGCCGCCAGGCTCCGCCCCCGTGCGTCGCGCCGCTCGCAGGGAACGGAGCCTGGCACAGAGAGGCTTCGGAGGAGGACGGACATCGCAGGATCCCGGGGACAAGGTAAGTAAAGCCGCCCCAGGATCCTGCAATGCGATCCCGAGTGTGGCTCGGGGTTACCGCTAATGGTACTGAATTTTAACCCCGAGCCACACTCGGGAATACTGCCAGGGAGGTTAATGGCCACTGACATTATGGTCGTCATTCTTTTAGAGCTTCTGTTTGACCAGCCCATTGTCATCTGTTGATGAGATCATGCATGTCCTTTTTGTTGAATATCAGATGAGATCATCAAGTAAACATGTGTATGATGTCTATGACATCATCAGGGCAGGCTGCATCCACATGCAAACTTGAAACACAAAAACAAAAACACTTCTTCCTTTGCAGGTTATCCAAACATCCATCTATTTGTGAAATTGGTGGAGACTAGGGATGAGCCGAACACCCCCCTGTTCGGTTCGCACCAGAACTTGTGAACAGGCAAAAAATTCATTCGAACACGCGAATACCGTTAAAGTCTATGGGACACAAGCATGAATAATCAAAAGTGCTAATTTTAAAGGCTTATATGCAAGTTATTGTCATAAAAAGTGTTTGGGGACCTGGGTCCTGCCCCAGGGGACATGGATCAATGCAAAAAAAGTTTAAAAAACGGACTTTTTTTTAGGAGCAGTGATTTTAATAATGCTTAAAGTGTAATATCTCTTTAAATTTCGTACCTGGAGGGTGTCTATAGTATGCCTGTAAAGGGGCGCATGTTTCCCGTGTTTAGAACAGTCTGACAGCAAAATGACATTTCAAAGGAAAAAAAGTCATTTAAAACTACTCGCGGCTATTAATGCATTGCCGGTCCGACAATACACATAGAAGTTCATTGATAAAAACAGCATGGGAATTCCCCACAGGGGAACCCTGAACCAAAATTTTTTAAAAAAAATGAAGTGGGGGGTCCCCCTAAATTCCATACCAGGCCCTTATCCGAGCGCGCAACCTGGCAGGCCGCAGGAAAAGAGGGGGGACGAGAGAGCGCCCCCCCTGAACCGTACCAGGCCACATGCCCTCAACATTGGGAGGGTGCTTTGGGGTAGCCCCCAAAACACCTTGTCCCCATGTTGATGAGGACAAGGGCCTCATCCCCACAACCCTGGCCGGTGGTTGTGGGGGTCTGCGGGCGGGGGGCTTTTAGAATCTGGAAGCCCCCTTTAACAAGGGAACCCCCAGATCCCGGCCCTCCCCCCTGTGTGAAATGGTAAGAGGGTACAAAAGTACCCCTACCATTTCACTAAAAAGCTGTCAAAAATGTTAAAAATGACAAGAGACAGTTTTTGACAATTCCTTTTTTTTAAATGCTTCTTCTTTCTTCTATCTTCTTTCTTCTATCTTCCTTCAGTTTCTTCTTCCATCTTCTTCTTCTTCTGGTTCTTCTGGTTCTTCCTCCGGTGTTCTCGTCCGGCATCTCCTCCGCAGCGTCAGCGTCTTCTTCCCTTCTTCTCCTCGGGCCGATCAGCATCAATGATGGCATGGAGGGAGGCTCCCGCTCTTCTCTTCATCTTCTTCTCTTCATCTTCTTCTCTTCATCTTCTTTTCGGGCCGCTCCGCATCCATGATGGAATAAATAAAACGAGCTGCGGTTACAAGTGAGGCACACCAATACAAAATTATAACAAAAAAAACGCGCTATAAGGTGATATGAACAATGATTCCCCATTGAAAACGTCAACGTATGAGGAAACGCACCTGGGAGGGGCGTGCTGACATCACCACGTTGCCCTGTTGAGGACGGGAGTGTGTCTGAGTGGCGGCCGGCTTCGTTTTTACCCTTCGTTTTTATCTTTCATTTATGTGTAAGTGTTACTCTCAATAAATCAAGTATTATACAGTATTACACTATTGGATTTTTTTACCATATATGCACTGCTGAGCTCGGGTCCATTTGGTCAGGATGTATGCACGCCGCTCCTGTCAGGAGTCCGTCTTGTGCTCTATTGCATCTGCCCATCTTGTTTGGATATCTGGTAAGCAGGATCTCCCTAAGGTTCGCTGCAGTTTTATATCCTGTGTTTTCCACCTATGGTGTCTAATCTTTGGCTGTATGGAGTCTGCTTACAGCTGTTTGCCATCTGGTAAGCAGTTTGTACATGTGGTTTGCTGCACCTAGAGGGATCCTTTTTCACGTCTTTATCTGGTTGATTGTTACGTGCTTACTTTCCACCTAAATCTGGTAAGCAGATTCTGGGTATCGTTCACGTTTCTATCTTCACTCACTATAATATATATCTTTGCATGATTGCATGACACTCACACATCCATCCTAGTTGTTGCTACTGACACTGGATGTTTTATGACTACACATGATTTTGGGTTTATGTTGAGTGTTGCACTTATTATTTGTTTTTGGAGTGTTTTAAATTATTAGTATTACGCTATGTTTTTGTTATATATTTTTGGATAAATTTCTGTGGACTGGATATACGGGACGAGTGCGTTTATCCTACCTCACCTGGATCGTTCATCTAAAGGCCCAGGCTGGGTTTAAGCCACTTGCCCTATTTTGGCTTGCTTCTGGTAAGCGCAGTACCTATTGATGTGTTCCAGTATATGTCTTTTCATCACCTATTTATTCATTCTGGATGAATCTCACGCCATTCACCTATGACAGATTCAACTTTTTTTTTTTTTTTTGTCTTGGACTTTTACATGGGACTACACAATTGTATATGGGACTTTACATTTTCATCATTGTTCATATCACCTTATAGCGCGTTTTTTTTTGTTATAATCCAGCTGTGTGACATAGTTACATAGTTACATAGTTACATAGTAGGTGAGGTTGAAAAAAGACACAAGTCCATCAAGTCCAACCTATGTGTGTGATTATGTGTCAGTATTACATTACATATCCCTGTATATTGCGGTCATTCAGGTGATTATCTAATAGTTTCTTGAAGCTATCAATGCTCCCCGCTGAGACCACTGCCTGTGGAAGGGAATTCCACATCCTTGCCGCTCTTACAGTAAAGAACCCTCTACGTAGTTTAACGTTAAACCTCTTTTCTTCTAATTGTAATGAGTGGCCACGAGTCTTATTAAACTCTCTTCTGCGAAAAAGTTTTATCCCTATTGTGGGGTCACCAGTACAGTATTTGTAAATTGAAATCATATCCCCTCTCAAGCGTCTCTTCTCCAGAGAGAATAAGTTCAGTGCTCGCAACCTTTCCTCATAACTAAGATCCTCCAGACCCTTTATTAGCTTCGTTGCCCTTCTTTGTACTCGCTCCATTTCCAGTACGTCCCTCCTGAGGACTGGTGCCCAGAACTGGACAGCATACTCCAGGTGCGGGCGGACCAGAGTCTTGTAGAGCGGGAGAATTATCGTTTTATCTCTGCAGTTGATCCCCCTTTTAATGCATGCCAATATTCTGTTTGCTTTATTAGCAGCAGCTTGGCATTGCATGCCATTGCTGAGCCTATCATCCACTAGGACCCCCAGGTCCTTTTCCATCCTAGATTCCCCCAGAGGTTCTCCCCCCAGTGTATAGATTGCATTCATATTTTTGCCACCCAAATGCAGTATTTTACATTTTTCTACATTGAACCTCATTTGCCATGTAGTCGCCCACCCCATTAATTTGTTCAGGTCTTTTTGCAAGATTTCCACATCCTGCGGAGAAGTTATTGCCCTGCTTAGCTTAGTATCGTCTGCAAATACAGAGATTGAACTGTTTATCCCATCCTCCAGGTCGTTTATGAACAAATTAAATAGGATTGGTCCCAGCACAGAACCCTGGGGAACCCCACTACCCACCCCTGACCATTCTGAGTACTCCCCATTTATCACCACCCTCTGAACACGCCCTTGTAGCCAGTTTTCAATCCATGTACTCACCCTATGGTCCATGCCAACGCACCTTATTTTGTACAGTAAACGTTTATGGGGAACTGTGTCAAATGCTTTTGCAAAATCCAGATACACCACGTCTACGGGCCTTCCTTTATCTAGATGGCAACTCACCTCCTCATAGAAGGTTAATAGATTGGTTTGGCAAGAACGATTCTTCATGAATCCATGCTGATTACTGCTAATGATATCATTCTTATTACTAAAATCTTGTATATAGTCCCTTATCATCCCCTCCAAGAGTTTACATACTATTGATGTTAGGCTAACTGGTCTGTAATTCCCAGGGATGTTTTTTGGGCCCTTTTTAAATATTGGTGCTACATTGGCTTTTCTCCAATCAGCTGGTACCATTCCAGTCAATAGACTGTCTGTAAAAATTAGGAACAACGGTCTGGCAATCACCTGACTGAGTTCCCTAAGTACCCTCGGATGCAAGCCATCTGGTCCCGGTGATTTATTAATGTTAAGTTTCTCAAGTCTAATTTTAATTCCGTCCTCTGTTAACCATGTAGGTGCATCCTGTGTTGTGTCATGAGGATAAACACTGCAGTTTTGGTTACTGAAGCCCCCCGATTCACTCGTGAAGACTGAGGAGAAGAATAAATTCAATACCTTTGCCATCTCCCCATCCTTTGTAACCAGATGTCCTTCCTCATTCTTTATGGGGCCAATATGGTCTGTCCTCCCTTTTTTACTGTTTACATACTTAAAGAATTTCTTGGGATTTTTTTTGCTCTCCTCCGCTATGTGTCTTTCATGTTCTATCTTAGCCATCCTAATTGTACCCTTACATTTCTTATTGCATTCTTTATAAATTCTGAATGCTGTGGATGATCCCTCAACCTTGTATTTTTTGAAGGCCTTCTCCTTTGCTTTTATATGCATTTTTACATTGGAGTTAAGCCATCCAGGATGTATGTTCGCTCTTTTAAATTTATTACCCAATGGGATACATTGGCTAATGCCCTTATTTAATATGCTCTTAAAGCAAACCCATCTCTCCTCCGTATTCTTTGTTCCTAATATTTTATCCCAATTTATGCCTTTTAGCAAGGTTTGTAGTTTAGGGAAGTTGGCTCTTTTGAAATTCAGTGTCTTTGTGTTCCCTTCATGTCTCCTATTTGTGTGATTTATACTGAAACTAATTGACCTGTGATCGCTGTTACCTAAATTGCCCCGTATTTCCACATCTGTTATCAGGTCTGTATTGTTGGTAATCAGTAGATCTAGTAATGTTTTATTTCTAGTTGGTGCGTCTACCATCTGACCCATAAAATTGTCCTGCAAGACACTAAGGAACTGGCGAGCCTTAAATGAATGCGCGGTTCCCTCCGCCCAGTCTATGTCTGGATAATTAAAATCCCCCATTATGATAACACTTCCCATCCTTGCTGCTAATCCAATTTGTGATAGGAGATCCGTCTCCACTTCCTCCCTCAGGTTAGGGGGCCTATAGCATACTCCCAGTATTATTTTCCCCTTAGCTTCACCCTTTGGAGCTCTACCCATAAAGATTCCACCTCCTCCCTAGCCCCCTCAGTGATGTCATCTCTCACATTCACTTGTACATTATTCTTGATATATAGGCATACCCCTCCCCCTTTTTTACCCTCTCTATCCTTGCGGTATAGGGTATACCCTTGAATGTTTGCCAGCCAATCATGAGAGCTGTTAAACCAGGTCTCTGAAATTCCCACAAAATCCAAATCCTCCTTGTACAACAGTATCTCTAGTTCACCCATCTTGTCCGCCAGGCTCCTGGCATTGGTGAACATGCCACATAGTTTAGGCCGGTCGCATATTGTCCTCGTATTGGGTGTTTCAAGATTGCAACTTGGACTTGCTACTATACTCACCTTGTGTTTTTGTGCTTTGGTTAACCTACCACTAATGCCCCCAATACTACCCTCTGGAATATCTTCCGCGCTGGCTATCACTGTCTCTGGACCCTCCCCCCCATCGCCTAGTTTAAAAACCCCTCTAACTTTTTGGCCATCTTCATTCCCAGCAGATCTGCACCCTCCTCATTTAGGTGCAGTCCGTCCCTTCTATAGTACCGGTTACCGACTGAGAAGTCGGCCCAGTCCTCCAGGAACCCAAACCCCTCCTTACTACACCAGCTCTTCAGCCACTTGTTTACTTCCCTAATCTCCCTCTGCCTCTCTGGTGTGGCTTGATGTACCGGTAGTATTCCTGAGAACACTACCTTGGAGGTCCTTTTCCTCAATTTAGCTCCTAAGTCCCTAAAATCGTTCTTTAGGACACTCCATCTGCCTCTGACTTTGTCATTGGTGCCAACGTGCACCATGACAGCCGGGTCTTCCCCAGCCCCTCCCAGTAATCTGTCCACAAGATCCGTGATGTGCCGAACCCGAGGTGACGCTTCTCCTCTTCTGACGGTTCTTAAATAACAGGGGGCAGGGCCACCCAGTGACCCCGCCCCCCACCGACGCACGGTGACTTGACGGGACTTCCCTGTGGCATCACGGGGAATGCCACAGGGAAGTTCCGTCAAGTCACCGTGCGTCAGAGAGGCCTTCAGATCGCTTCATCCCCAAGGTATCCTCGTCTTTCCACTTTAACCAGGAAATTAACCTCCCAGCGCTGGTCACGGATCAGGGTAACCCTCATCCATTAGACATCAAAGGCAACATCTTGGAATACCTTTCGGCATCCAAACCCATCAGGAAAACGGAAAACCTTTTAATCATCCCGCACGGCTTTAAGAGAGGTCAAGCGGCATCCTCTCGCACCATCGCTTCATGGCTAGTGGAGGCCATCAAGAAGGCTTACTCGTTAAGTACTTACCAGATACCTGAGGGCTTAAAGGCGCATTCCACCAGGGCAGTGGCAACTTCCTCAGCAGCCTACTTTAGAGTCTCGGCGGAAACCATTTGCAGAGCGGCCACCTGGTCTTCCAGAAACACTTTCACGTCTCATTATAAGGTGGATTCCGCTCGCTTATCAACAGTGGATTTCGGAAGAACCGTTATCCAGGCCAACTCTTCAATTCCTTGTTAATAAACTTATTTTGCATTCCCACCCAGTCTGCGAGTTATTCCCCAAAGTGTATGCTGCCATGATACGACAGGAAACCGGAAAATTGTATACTCACCTTTCCGTAATTCTCCTTTCCTGTCACATCTTCACGGCAGTATACAATTGCCCACCCTTCTGAGGTGATGTATATATACAGAGAATACTGGAGCGGGGGCCTTCTCTGCAACTTATAGTTATGTGGTCCTATCAGGTTGTGGGGGCGGAGTCACAACCCAAAGTGTATGCTGCCATGAAGATACGACAGGAAAGGAAAATTACGGAAAGGTGAGTATACAATTTTTGATTTTTTGGGTGGTGGGAAGAGAACATTATGTTTAATGAAGGACTGAGTTGATATTCAGTCTCTGTATTATTATGGATATGTTTTATTGATAACAATATTATTGGAAGGATCCAAGAAAAGATGTGAGGAAATTGTAAGGATTCTAAATAATAATGATATAGGGATGTTTTTCACAAGTGAAGTACAAGTAGATAAATTGAATTTCCTAGATCTAACTATATAGGAACTATATAAATATAACTATATAGTCCCTCTAAAGCTAAGCTTTCTAAATCAACAATAACTATTCTAATCCTTATGCTACAAGCATTAGTAAATAGATAGGAAAGAATATTTTATTTATCTGTTTTAAAGAGGTTGTAAACCCTTACATACTCCCATTGAAGTGATCGGCCTCAGGTCAAAGATGGCAAATCCTCCTGCATACAGGTGCACCTCATAAAATTGGAATATCATCAACAAGTTAATTTGTTTCAGTAATTCAATTCAAAAAGTGAAACTCATATATTTCATATAGATGCGTTACGCACAGAGTGACATATGTCAAGCATTTCTTTCTTTTAATTTTGATGATTATGGCTTACAGCTAGTAAAAACTCCAAATTCAGAATCTTAGAAAATAAAAATATTACATAAGATCAATAAAAAAATTTGAATTTTATGAGATGAAATTTGGCTTGGGCAGGGAGAGGATGAAAATGTTTGGTATTGAAGTGGTTAAGGAAAAGTTCTGGTATATTCTGCCATACTGACATTGGCACATCTGCTGGCAGATAAAAGAAAGGGAATTGTACCAAAATTGTGATATGGTAAAAGCTGCAATGATTTAAATGTAAGGTGGACGTCATTTACATGAATCAGTTGACAAGTAAGATAACCGTTTGAAAGCAGGAGCAAAATAATTGCTATGGTGACAGGGGACAAACTATTAATAACATCTAATTTTTACCAGAGTAATGCTCAAAGGAATGATTGGTGAAAGTTTTTTATTACTGTGGCTATAAAATTTATTAACTGTTTAGTGATTTATAACTGAGCAAAGAAGAGGGATTTTATTACCTGTAAACCCAACATTTTGTATTCCTGATATGTGCCTGGTACCATGTACTTGTATGAGAAAGTATCCTGTGCTCTTTGTATTACTGCCTTTGTGTGAAATCCCTGGTGTTCTCACCAGTCCCTCTGCTTTCCTATTAACCACTTGCCGACCGCCTAACGTAGATATACGTCGGCAGAGTGGCACGGGCAGGCAGAATCACGTATATATACGTGATCTGCCTCCCGCGGGCGGGGGGTCCGATCGGACCCCCCCCCGGTGCCAGCGGCGGTCGGCATCTGACTGGGAGCGTCGGGAGGCGAGGGGGAGACCATCCGATCGTGGCCCCCCCCTCGCGATCGCTCCCAGCCAATGGGAATCCTCCTCTGCCTGTGTGTAGTTTCACACAGGCAGAGGATGTGATGTCATCTCTCCTCGGTCTGGCAGTTTCCGTCCCAGCGCCGAGGAGAGAAGACATGTGAGTGCACACAACACAAACACACACAGTAGAACATGCCAGGCATACCTTACACCCCCGATCCCCCCCCGATCGCCCCCCGATCCCCCCCCAATCACCCCCCCCCCCTGTCACAAACTGACATTAGCAGTATTTTTTTTTTTTTTTTTTTTTTTTTTTCTGATTACTGCATAGTGTCAGTTTGTGACAGTTACAGTGTTAGGGCAGTGTGTGTTAGGCCCCCTTTAGGTCTAGGATACCCCCCTAACCCCCCCTAATAAAGTTTTAACCCCTTGATCACCCCCTGTCACCAGTGTCACTAAGCGATCATTTTTCTGATCGCTGTATTAGTGTCGCTGGTGACGCTAGTTAGTGAGGTAAATATTTAGGTTTGCCGTCAGCGTTTTATAGCGACAGGGACCCCCATATACTATCTAATAAATGTTTTAACCCCTTGATTGCCCCCTAGTTAACCCTTTCACCACTGATCACCGTATAACTGTTACGGGTGACGCTGGTTAGTTTGTTTATTTTTCATAGTGTCAGGGCACCCGCCGTTTATTACCGAATAAAAGTTTAGCCCCCTGATCGCCCGGCGGTGATATGCGTCGCCCCAGGCAGCGTCAGATTAGCGCCAGTACCGCTAACACCCACGCACGCAGCATACGCCTCCCTTAGTGGTATAGTATCTGTACGGATCAATATCTGATCCGATCAGATCTATACTAGCGTCCCCAGCAGTTTAGGGTTCCCAAAAACGCAGTGTTAGCGGGATCAGCCCTGATACCTGCTAGCACCTGCGTTTTGCCCCTCTGCCCAGCCCACCCAAGTGCAGTATCGATCGATCACTGTCACTTACAAAACACTAAACGCATAACTGCAGCGTTCGCAGAGTCAGGCCTGATCCCTGCGATCGCTAACAGTTTTTTTGGTAGCGTTTTGGTGAACTGGCAAGCACCAGCCCCAAGCAGTGTCAGGTTAGCGCCAGTACCGCTAACACCCACGCACGCAGCATACGCCTCCCTTAGTGGTATAGTATCTGAATGGATCAATATCTGATCCGATCAGATTTATACTAGCGTCCCCAGCAGTTTAGGGTTCCCACAAACGCAGTGTTAGCGGGATCAGCCCAGATACCTGCTAGCACCTGCGTTTTGCCCCTCCGCCCGGCCCAGCCCAGCCCACCCAAGTGCAGTATCGATCGATCACTGACACTTACAAAACACTAAACGCATAACTGCAGCGTTCGCAGAGTCAGGCCTGATCCTTGCGATCGCTAACAGTTTTTTTGGTAGCGTTTTGGTGAACTGGCAAGCACCAGCGGCCTAGTACACCCCGGTCGTAGTCAAACCAGCACTGCAGTAACACTTGGTGACGTGGCGAGTCCCATAAGTGCAGTTCAAGCTGGTGAGGTGGCAAGCACAAGTAGTGTCCCGCTGCCACCAAGAAGACAAACACAGGCCCGTCGTGCCCATAGTGCCCTTCCTGCTGCATTCGCCAATCCTAATTGGGAACCCACCGCTTCTGCAGCGCCCGTACTTCCCCCATTCACATCCCCAACCAAATGCAGTCGGCTGTATGAGAGGCATTTATATGTCCTCCCGAGTACCCCTACCCAACGAACCCCCCCAAAAAAGATGTCGTGTCTGCAGCAAGCGCGGATATAGGCGTGACACCCGCTATTATTGTCCCTCCTGTCCTGACAATCCTGGTCTTTGCATTGGTGAATGTTTTGAACGCTACCATTCACTAGTTGAGTATTAGCGTAGGGTACAGCATTGCACAGACTAGGCACACTTTCACAGGGTCTCCCAAGATGCCATCGCATTTTGAGAGACCCGAACCTGGAACCGGTTACAGTTATAAAAGTTAGTTACAAAAAAAAGTGTAAAAAAAAAAAAAAAAAAAAAACACATACAAAAATATAAAATAAAAAAAAATAGTTGTCGTTTTATTGTTCTCTCTCTCTCTATTCTCTCTCTATTGTTCTGCTCTTTTTTACTGTATTCTATTCTGCAATGTTTTATTGTTATTATGTTTTATCATGTTTGCTTTTCAGGTATGCAATTTTTTATACCTTACCGTTTACTGTGCTTTATTGTTAACCATTTTTTTGTCTTCAGGTACGCCATTCACGACTTTGAGTGGTTATACCAGAATGATGCCTGCAGGTTTAGGTATCATCTTGGTATCATTCTTTTCAGCCAGCGGTCAGCTTTCCTGTAAAAGCAATCCTAGCGGCTAATTAGCCTCTAGACTGCTTTTACAAGCAGTGGGAGGGAATGCCCCTCCCCCCCAACGTCTTCCGTGTTTTTCTCTGGCTCTCCTGTCTCAACAGGGAACCTGAAAATGCAGCCGGTGATTCAGCCAGCTGACCATAGAGCTGATCAGAGACCAGAGTGGCTCCAAACATCTCTATGGCCTAAGAAACCGGAAGCTACGAGCATTTTATGACTTAGATTTCGCCGGATGTAAACAGCGCCATTGGGAAATTGGGAAAGCATTTTATCACACCGATCTTGGTGTGGTCAGATGCTTTGAGGGCAGAGGAGAAATCTAGGGTCTAATAGACCCCAATTTTTGCAAAAAAGAGTACCTGTCACTACCTATTGCTATGATAGGGGATATTTACATTCCCTGAGATAACAATAAAAATGATTAAAAAAAAAAAAATGAAAGGAACAGTTTAAAAATAAGATAAAAAAATAATAATAATAAAGAAAAAAAAAAAAAAAAAAAAAAAAAAGCACCCCTGTCCCCCCTGCTCTCGCGCTAAGGCGAACGCAAGCGTCGGTCTGGCGTCAAATGTAAACAGCAATTGCACCATGCATGTGAGGTATCGCCGCGAAGGTCAGATCGAGGGCAGTAAGTTTAGCAGTAGACCTCCTCTGTAAATCTAAAGTGGTAACCTGTAAAGGCTTTTAAAGGCTTTTAAAAATGTATTTAGTTTGTCGCCACTGCACGTTTGTGCGCAATTTTAAAGCATGTCATGTTTGGTATCCATGTACTCGGCCTAAGATCATCTTTTTTATTTCATCAAACATTTGGGCAATATAGTGTGTTTTAGTGCATTAAAATGTAAAAAAGTGTGTTTTTTCCCCCAAAAATGCGTTTGAAAAATCGCTGCGCAAATACTGTGTGAAAAAAAAAAATGAAACACCCACCATTTTAATCTGTAGGGCATTTGCTTTAAAAAAAATATATAATGTTTGGGGGTTCAAAGTAATTTTCTTGCAAAAAAAAATTATTTTTTTATGTAAACAATAAGTGTCAGAAAGGGCTTTGTCTTCAAGTGGTTAGAAGTGTGGGTGATGTGTGACATAAGCTTCTAGATGTTGTGCATAAAATGCCAGGACAGTTCAAAACCCCCCCAAATGACCCCATTTTGGAAAGTAGACACCCCAAGCTATTTGCTGAGAGTCATGTTGAGTCCATGGAATAATTTATATTGTGACACAAGTTGCGGGAAAGAGACAATTTTTTATTTTTTTTATTTTTTTTTTGCGCAAAGTTGTCACTAAATGATATATTGCTCAAACATGCCATGGGAATATGTGAAATTACACCCCAAAATACATTCTGCTGCTTCTCCTGAGTATGGGGATACCACATGTGTGAGACTTTTTGGGAGCCTAGCCGCGTACGGGACCCCGAAAACCAAGCACCGCCTTCAGGCTTTCTAAGGCCGTAAATTTTTGATTTCACTCTTCACTGCCTATCACAGTTTCGGAGGCCATGGAATGCCCAGGTGGCAAAAAAACCCCCCAAATGACCCCATTTTGGAAAGTAGACACCCCAAGCTATTTGATGAGAGGTATAGTGAGTATTTTGCAGACCTCACTTTTTGTCACAAAGTTTTGAAAATTGAAAAAAGAAAAAAAAAAAAATTTTTTTCTCGTCTTTCTTTATTTTCAAAAACAAATGAGAGCTGCAAAATACTCACCATGCCTCTCAGCAAATAGCTTGGGGTGTCTACTTTCCAAAATGGGGTCATTTGGGGGGGGTTTGTGCCACCTGGGCATTCCATGGCCTCCGAAACTGTGATAGGCAGTGAGGAGTAAAATCAAAAATGTACGCCCTTAGAAATCCTGAAGGCAGTGCTTGGTTTTCGGGGCCCCGTACACGGCTAGGCTCCCAAAAAGTCCCACACATGTGGTATCCCCATACTCAGGAGAAGCAGCTAAATGTATTTTGGGGTGCAATTCCACATATGCCCATGGCCTGTGTGAGCAATATATCATTTAGTGACAACTTTGTGCAAAAAAAAAAAAAAAAATTTGTCACTTTCCCGCAACTTGTGTCAAAATATAAAACATTCCATGGACTCAACATGCCTCAAAGCAAATAGCTTGGGGTGTCTACTTTCCAAAATGGGGTCATTTGGGGGGGTTTTATGTCATCTGGGCATTTTATGGCCTTCAAAACTGTGATAGGTAGTGAGGAGTAAAATCAAAAATGTACGCCCTTAGAAATCCTGAAGGCAGTGATTGGTTTTCGGGGCCCCGTACGCGGCTAGGCTCCCAAAAAGTCCCACACATGTGGTATCCCCATACTCAGGAGAAGCAGCTAAATGTATTTTGGGGTGCAATTCCACATATGCCCATGGCCTGTGTGAGCAATATATCATTTAGTGACAACTTTTTGTAATTTTTTTTTTTTTTTTTTTTTTTTGTCATTGTTCAATCACTTGGGACAAAAAAAATGAATATTCAATGGGCTCAACATGCCTCTCAGCAAATTCCTTGGGGTGTCTACTTTCCAAAATGGGGTCATTTGTGGGGGTTTTGTACTGCCCTGCCATTTTAGCACCTCAAGAAACGACATAGGCAGTCATAAATTAAAGGCTGTGTAAATTCCAGAAAATGTACCCTAGTTTGTAGACGCTATAACTTTTGCGCAAACCAATAAATATACACTTATTGACATTTTTTTTACCAAAGACATGTGGCCGAATACATTTTGGCCTAAATGTATGACTAAAATTGAGTTTATTGGATTTTTTTTAGAACAAAAAGTAGAAAATATCATTTTTTTTCAAAATTTTCGGTCTTTTTCCGTGTATAGCGCAAAAAATAAAAACGGCAGAGGTGATCAAATACTATCAAAAGAAAGCTCTATTTGTGGGAAGAAAAGGACGCAAATTTCGTTTGGGTACAGCATTGCATGACCGCGCAATTAGCAGTTAAAGCGACGCAGTGCCGAATTGTAAAAAGTGCTCTGGTCAGGAAGGGGGTAAAACCTTCCGGGGCTGAAGTGGTTAAAAACGATTACAACAGGCGTGATAGCACAGCCTGTTGTGTGCAAGCACAACACCTTGAGAGTATCAAAGGCTCTTATACTTTTTTACACCCTGAAACTGTATCGACTTGGAATAAGGTCTAACAAGTCAATTAAACACTAGTGAATGAACGGGAAGGAAGCCCTAACATGTGCACATGGCACGTTTTATGTTTTATTCTTCCAGGCTGTTAAATTTAGAAAATACAGTAAATAGTAACAGTGCATTAAATGTTTGTGAAATAAATCAGGTGTAGCCAGTTACTGTATGCTCCAGGTTGATTTTAATATCTCATCTATGGACCAATTAATTTTGCATTTTTTATAAATTATGTATCATAAGTAATAACAATGTCACTACCAAATGAAGACTCAAATAATTTTTTGGGGGACAAGCAATGTTTTCTCTTTATGGCATTGTCTTCCAATAGTTATTTTTATTTATTTTTTTATACACATTGTATATATTTTAAATGCAAAAAAATAAATAAAAAGTTTTTTCCAGTTTGAGTAGTAATTATATATATATATATATATTATTTTAAAGTGTTACTAAACCCAGGACCCTGCATTCACTATATCCGGTCTCACACAGTACACAGAACATGGAAATGCTATTAATTTAGTAAATATAAATTGCTAATTACCTATTCTCATCAGCAGTAAATAGCAGTCTTGTGACTTCTATGAGTGTCTGGTTAACGGTTGTAGGAGGAGTTCTCATTCTCCTCTAACTGTCCAATGAGGCTGCATGACCCCTGACTCTTTGTCTGGACAGTGTTGATTGGTCCTGTTCCGATCACATGCACCCCCCCCCCAAAAAAAAAAAAAAAAAAACTCTCTAGCAATACACACCAAACTGAGCATGTGCAAAGTGCCCCCAAGGCTCTGTACTATCAGGAGATGGATTGGGGACAGTGGAAGAAGGAGGGGGGTGGGTCAGGGAAGACAGTATCTAACAGCCTTTTTACACAATGCAGAGGATTAATCCCTTAGGTTCCAGAGTGAGTATAACTAGCATGCTTTACTGAAAATACAGACTGATTTTACTGCTGTGGGTTAATAACATTTTAAAGAGGAATTGTTTTCTCTTATAGGATTTTGAAGCCAACCAATACACACATCTAAATTATATTTAAATAAATACCCTTTATTACAGAAGCCATAATATCCACTTTAAACCATATGTTATTACAAACAAATATTACAACAAAAGAAAAAACATAAGGTCAAAATTTCACTTGGTCGCCATGGAGGTCCCAGTCCGTAGATAAGCTGACAATCATGAAACCCGTGGTTGTTTAAAAAGGAGTTACTGGGAGTATCACTCTTTATGCAGCAAACAACATAATTTAATTGAAATTTTGATCTTATAGTTTTTAATTTGTTTTAATTTGTTTTAATATTTGATTGTTATGTAAACATTAACCACTTGCCGACCAGCTGCCGCAGTTGTACTGCGGCAGGATGGCATGGCTGTCCAAAACGACGTTATGTAACGTCGCTTCACCCTGTGGCCACTAGGGGCGCACTAGCCCCCCCCGCTTGCCCCCTGAGCCGATGCGAGTGCCCGGTGGTCACGATCACCGCCGGGCTCCCACGATCGCCACTGACACACGGAGAACCAGGATCAGTGTGTGTAAACACACAGTTTCCGGTTCTCTGAGGGGAGAACAGACAGATCATCTGTTCATACCGAGCATGAACAGTGATTTGTCATCTCCCCTGCACAGTCCCCTCCCCCCTTCAGTTATAACACACACTAGGGAACACATTAACCCCTTGATCGCCCCCTAGTGTTAACCCCTTCACTGCCAGTGACATTTTTACAGTAACCAATGCATTTTTATAGCATTGATTGCTGTATTAATGCCAATGGTCCCAAAAATGTGTCAAAATTGTCCGATGTGTCTGCCATAATGTTGCAGTCCTGATAAAAATTGCAGATCGCCACCATTGCTAGTAAAAAAAAAAAAATAATAAAAATGCCATAAAACTATCCCCTATTTTGTAGACACTAAAACTTTTGCGCAAACCAATCAATATACGCCTATTGCGATTTTTTTTTTACCAGAAATATGTAGAAGAATACATATCGGCCTAAACTGAGGAAGAAAATCTTTTTTTTATATATTTTTGGGGATATTTATTACAGCAAAAAGTAAAAAATATTGCTTTTTTTCAAAATTGTCGCTGTTTTTTGTTTATAGCGCAAAATATAAAAACCGCAGAGGTGATCAAATACCACCAAAAGAAAGCTCTATTTGTGGGAAAAAAAGGATGTCAATTTTGTTTGGGTGCAACGTCGCACGACCGCGCAATTGTCAGTTAAAGGGACGCAGTGCCAAATTGCATAAAAGTGCTCTGGTCAGGAAGTGGGTAAAATCTTCCAGGGCTGAAGCGGTTAAATATGCTGCGCTATGTGTTATCAAACTTATTGTAACATCAACATGATATCCATTATTGTGAATAATTTCTTCATAAACAATAGTGTAATAAAGTGCTTAACATATAAATGTGCTCAAGTTAACAGGTAAAGTGCTTAACAGTGCAAATAATTGTGCTACAAACTAATATCACATTTCTTGAAAATATAAACAGTCCAATTCATTAATCATTAAGTGCTTCAGTGCAAAGTGGTGTCTTTTAAACTTCCTTGTATCTTCACATTTCATGCATGTGCTTAACATGCACTCAAGTGCTCCCCATTAGGTGTATGCTCTCTTCAGACAATGTGACCTCACAATTATGTTTGGTCAAACAAAGATATAGGAATAGAAATTCCCCTGAGGAAGTCACGTGACCCTGTGACATTATGCGTAGGAGAAGGGCGGATGGTGTGACGAGACGCTAAGACTTTTATCGGAGCAGCACTGAGTTGTTGAAGTGCTTTAGATTTTAAAATACGCTGTATATAGTTGATACACTGAAGCACCCATCAAATGTGAGTGTGAAACAGATATCTTTTAATAAACATAGGGTTTAAAAGATTTAAGCACTATTTGAAGCTCCTTCTTTTGCATATATCGAGCAAACGCTGCCATTGGAGATATACACTGACAGACTGGAAGGAGGCAATAAGACTAAAAAGCTTTGTTTGACCAAACTTAGTTTGTGGTCACATTGTCTGAGGTGAGCACACACCTAATGGGGGAGCACTTGGGTGTATATTAGGCACATGTTAGGCACATGCTAGGCACATGCATTAAATGTGAAGACACAAGGAAGTTTAAAAGATACCACTTTGCACCAAAGCACTTAATGTTTAATTAAGTGGACTATTTATATTTTCAAGAAATGTGATATTAGTTTGTAGCACAATTATTTGCACTGTCATTTTGAGCACATATATATGTCAAGCACTTTATTACACTATTGTTTATGAAGAAATTTGTTCACAATAATGAATATCATGTTGATGTTACAATAAGGTTTGATAACACATAGAGCAGCATATTTAATTTTTATTTACAGTTTTGCACATTAATATTGAGAGTGTGTTACATGCTGCTTGCTTAGTCCTTAATTACTACTCATTGGCATAACACAACAGTTGCTCACAAAATTCTATTTGATAAGTGTATTTTATGGCTTTTGTAATAAAGGGTATTTTTTTAGATAACATTTAGATTTGTGTATTGGTTGCCTTCTAAATCCTATCAGAGGGAAACAAATTTTGATTGCAAGTGATTAAATGATAGAAGTTGGAACAACATCACCCTATTTACTAAGCTGAGTGAAAATCCCCTTGCAAAGGGAGAATCCACTCTGCAAAATGGTTATCCTTGAATCAGTCACATTATGTAGATTTTATAATATTGTTTTCTTGATGTATTATAGCAAATTCTGCAAAAAAAAAAAAAAATTACCTGTAGCCCACTGCTCCATCATATATAGTATCATTTAGGTTAACCATCTGGCCATCAGATAAAAGAAATTGCTGACCAGCTGGGGCATTGTAAGAGACAAGTCCATCTATTTAAAAAAGAAAAAAAGAGTTTACATAATTTGATCTGTTACATATATTAAATATTGTGTTACTTATATTAAAGTGGTTCTAAAGGCAGGAGGTTTTTTTTTATCTTAATGCATTCTATGCATTAAGATTAAAAACCTCTCTGTGTGCAGCAGCCCCCTAAGCCCCCCCCCTATTACTTACCTGAGCCCCATCTCGATCCAGCAATGTTGCACGAGAGACTTGGCTGCCTCTCCCTCCTCATTGGCTGAGACATCAGCAAAGCTTTACTGGCTCTCACTGCTGTCAATCAAGGTCAGTGAGCCAATGAGGAGAGAGAGGGGGCGGGGCGGGCCACAGCTCCATGTCTAAATGGACACAGGGAGCTGTGACTTGGCTCATTTGCCCCCATAGCAAGCTGCTTGCTGTGGGGGCACTCAACAGGAGGGAGGGGCCAGGAGTGCCGAAGTGGGACCTGAGAAGAGGAGGATCTGGGCTGCTCTGTGCAAAACCACTTCACAGAGCAGGTAAGTATGACATGCTTGTTATTTTTGCCAAAACAAAAAAATTAGACTTTAGTATCCCTTTAACCAGATCCATACTGGGCCTATTCTGGCACTCCACTCCTTCATGGAAAAATCATATTTTTTTGCTAGAAAATTACTCAGAACCCCCAAACATTATATATGTTTTTTTAGCAGACACCCTAGGGAAAAAATGGCGGTTGTTGCGACTTTTTATGTCACACGCTATTTTCGCAATAATTTTTCAAACGATAACAAAACAGTAAAGTTAGCAAAATTTTTTTTGTATAATGTGAAAGATGATTTTACGCTGAGTAAATAGATACCCAAAATGTCACGTTTGAAAGTTGGGCCTCTCTATATGGCTAGGCTGTGTAAAAGTCTCACATATGTGGTATCGCCATACTCCGGAGGAGTAGCAGAAAATATTTTTGGGTGTCATTGTTGCTATGTACTTGCTATGTGTTAGAAATATCTTATAAACTGACAACTTTGTGTAAAAAAAAAATACATTTTCATTTTCTTTCCAAGTTTTCCGAAAACTTGTGGAAAAAAATGACTCGTTCAAAAAACATAATGTCTCATATAATATACATTGGGGTGTTTGCTTTGCAAAATGTGGTAATTTTGTGGGCATTTCCATTTTCCTGGTGCTCCAGGGCCTTCCAAAGTGTGATAGGTCATCATGAATTATACTCCTGGAATGCCTGGAGGTGCTACTTAGATGTTGGACCTCTGTATGTGGCCAGGCTGTGTAAAAGTCTCACACATGTGGTATCGCTATACTCAGGAGTAGGGATGAGCTTCGAGTTCGAGTCGAACTCATGTTCGACTCAAACATCGGCTGTTCGCAAGTTCGCCGAACAGCGAACAATTTGGGGTGTTCGAATGCCGCGGAACACCCTTTAAAAGTCTATGGGAGAAATCAAAAGTGCTAATTTTAAAGGCTTATGTGCAAGTTATTGTCATAAAAAGTGTTTGGGGACCTGGGTCCTGCCCCAGGGGACAAGGATCAATGCAAAAAAAAGTTTAAAAACTGACGTTTTTTCTGGAGCAGTGATTTTAATAATGCTTAAAGTCAAACAATAAAAGTGTAATATCCCTTTAAATTTTGTAGCTGGGGGGTGTCTATAGTATGCCTGTAAAGGGGCGCATGTTTCCCATGCTTAGAACAGTCTGACAGAAAAATGACATTTCAAAGGAAAAAAAGTCATTTAAAACTACTCGCGGCTATTGCACTGCCGGTCCGACAATACACATAGAAGTTCATTGATAAAAACGGCATGGGAATTCCCCACAGGGGAACCCCGAACCAAAATTAAAAAAAAAATGACGTGGGGTCCCCCTAAATTCCATACCAGGCCCTTCAGGTCTGGTATGGATATTAAGGGGAACCCCGGCCAAAATTAAAAAAAAAATGATGTGGGGGTCCCCCTAAATTCCATACCAGAGATTTTAAGGGGAACCCCGCACCAAAATAAAAAAAAAAGGCGTGGGGTCCCCCCAAAAATCTGTACCAGACCCTTATCCGAGCACGCAACCTGGCAGGCCGCAGGAAAAGAGGGGGGGATGAGAGAGCGCCCCCCTTCCTGAACCATACCAGGCCACATGCCCTCAACATTGGGAAGGTGCTTTGGGGTAGCCCCCCAAAACACCTTGTCCCCATGTTGATGAGGACAAGGGCCTCATCCCCACAACCCTGGCCGGTGGTTGTGGGGGTCTGCGGGCGGGGGGCTTATTGAAATCTGGAAGCCCCCTTTAAAAAGGGGACCCCCAGATCCTGGCCCCCCCTGTGTGAAATGGTAAGGGGGTACAAAAGTACCCCTACCATTTCACTAAAAAACTGTCAAAAATGTTAAAAATGACAAGAGACAGTTTTTTACAATTCCTTTATTTAAATGCTTCTTCTTTCTTCTATCTTCCTTCATCTTCTTTTTCTTCTTCTGGTTCTTCTGGCTCTTCTGGTTCTTCCTCTGGTGTTTTCGTCCAGCATCTCCTCCGCGGCGTCATCTATCTTCTTCTCCTCGGGCCGCTCCGCACCCATGGCATGGGGGGGAGGCTCCCGCTCTTCTCTTCATCTTCTTCTCTTCTTCATCTTCTTCTCCGGGCCGCTCCGCACCCATGCTGGCATGGTGGGAGGCTCCCGATGTGTGACGCTTCTCCTCGTCCGACGGTTCTTAAATAACGGGGGCGGGGCCACCCGGTGACCCCGCCCCCCTCTGACGCATGGGACATAATGGGACTTCCCTGTGGCATTCCCCGTGATGTCACAGGGAAGTCCCGTCAAGTCACCGTGCGTCAGAGGGGGGCGGGGTCACCGGGTGGCCCCCCCGTTATTTAAGAACTGTCAGAAGAGGAGACGCGTCACACAGCGGGAGCCTCCCACCATGCCAGCATGGGTGCGGAGCGGCCCGGAGAAGAAAATGAAGAAGAGAAGAAGATGAAGAAGAGAAGAAGATGAAGAGAAGAGCGGGAGCCTCCCCCCATGCCATGGGTGCGGAGCGGCCCGAGGAGAAGAAGATAGAAGACGCCGCGGAGGAGATGCTGGACAAGAACACCGGAGGAAGAACCAGAAGAGCCAGAAGAAGAAGATGAAGGAAGATAGAAGAAAGAAGAAGCATTTAAATAAAGGAATTGTCAAAAACTGTCTCTTGTCATTTTTAACATTTTTGACAGTTTTTTAGTGAAATGGTAGGGGTACTTTTGTACCCCCTTACCATTTCACACGGGGGGGAGGCCGGGATCTGGGGGTCCCCTTGTTAAAGGGGGCTTCCAGATTACGATAAGCCCCCCGCCCGCAGACCCCCACAACCATCGGCCAGGGTTGTGGGGATGAGGCCCTTGTCCTCATCAACATGGGGACAAGGTGTTTTGGGGGGCTACCCCAAAGCACCCTCCCAATGTTGAGGGCATGTGGCCTGGTACGGTTCAGGAGGGGGGGCGCTCTCGCCCCCTCTCTTTTCCTGCGGCCTGCCAGGTTGCGTGCTCGGATAAGGGTCTGGTATGGATCTTTGGGGGGACCCCACGCCGTTTTTTTTTTAATTTTGGCAAGTATGCATATGCTGTGTGAGAGAAATAACTTGTTAATATGACAGTTTTGTGTAAAATAAATAAATAAATAAATAATTCTTTATTTTCCCAAGAATTGTGGGAAAAAATTACAACTTTAAAAAACTCACTATGCCTCTTACTAAATACCTTGGATTGTCTACTTTCCAAAAAGGGGTCATTTAGGGAGTATTTGTACTGTCCTGGCTTGTTAGCATCTCAAGAAATGAGATAGGCCGTCAGTACATCAGGTGTGATCAATTTTCAGTGATTGGCACCATAGCTTGTAGACTCTATAACTTTCACACAGACTAAATAATATTCACTAATTTGGGCTATTTTTTACCAAAGATATGAAGCAGTATAAATTTTGGCCCACATTTATGAAGAAAAATTACTTATTTGCAAAATTTTACAATAGAAACAAAAAAAAAAGTTTTTTTTTTCAAAGCTTACACTCTTTTTTCACTTATATTGCAAAAAATAAAATGCCCAGCAGTGATTAAATACCACCAAAAGAAAGCTCTATTTGTGAGAAAAAAATGATAACATTTTTGTTTGGGTACAGGGTAACATGACTGAGTAGTTGTCATTTAAAGTGCAAGAGCAATTCAAGCTGAAAATTGGTCTGGGCAGGAAGGGGGTATAAGTGCCCTGTATTGAAATGGTTAAATAAGTGTGTAAATATTGTAGGGGTATAATAGGTGCACATTAACACAGCTATGTATTCATTATTATATGAATTTTTTGAATTAGAAGTAGTGTGTGCACCTAAATTTAAATCGATTTTATCCTCCTTTAATCCCTTGTTTGTAAGCACTCCGACAAAGAGAATTTTTGAATTAGAAGTAGTGTGTGCACCTAAATTTAAATCGATTTTATCCTCCTTTAATCCCTTGTTTGTAAGCACTCCTACAAAGAGAAGCAGGTGCATTACTAGACGTGAATCAGGTGTGCTGCAAGCAATTAAGCTGACAAAAGAAAGATTCAATGTGACTAGAGGGATGACCTCATCAGCATCCTGCTGCTTCTTCGCTGTCCAATCAACAAGCCTGTGTTTACAGTTAATTTCCTAATTGTAAGAAAGAAGGTGGTGCCCTTTGCCTTACTGTGCTGTGTGGAAGAACTGGGTAAATCTTGGGACTGATTTGCTAAAAATGCTAATTAGTTGGCAGGTAAAACAGCTATTTTAAAAATATTATTTATCTGTGCATTTAGAGAATTGCCTGGAGTTCAGTTGTTATCGGTATTTCTCCCAAAAACTAGGACACAGTTGGTAAGTGCCAGTATTCTCTCCTGCAAGCACTACATATTACATTTTTCATATATCAAGGCATGAGCTATTTGTTACTGACTTCTGATTGACCAAAGTGATTTTTCCTATTAGAAATCAGCATCATGAAGTTCACATAAACCAGTTTAAAATCTGCAATGCTGAGACTACCAAATAAACTCGCCCGCGATTCGACGGTGACGTCAGACGCCGCAGAGTCGGTGAACCGCTACTTAATGGCAGTAACTAGCCTCCACTGTCTGCCAGAGATTCCAGCTTTAGGGACGAGCGCTTATCCCTCCTGGATCTCCCTAAACCTTCGCTTTTATACGTTCGGTAAGACGCCCTTCCCCTTCATGATTTTATTATTCTGACATCTCTATTTTGGTTATCCTATTTACTATATACCACACTACCTAACAGGTCAGTTCTGTCCTAGGATGTCCGGTCTTTCCCTAAAACCTCCCTGGCTTCTGTGACGTCCGGCAGCAAGGGGATTACCTTTAGTCTTTGACTACTATCAAGATCAAATTAACCTTTATTGATTCTATGTTTCTAATTACATCAAGGTAATTCATTTTTCATGGCTCACCCCATGGTCTCCAAGAAGCAACAACCACACAAACGCACTAATGGTAAAGTAAACGCACAATCAGAAAAATCTAAACATCTTCCCAGCACCAATCGCACACCTATAAACACTAGAGCAGCAGCTGCTAAAATTTCTGCTATCACAAATGCACCAGGCCAGCTCAAAGTCACTTCACACATGGGCACAACCCATTCAGTGATATCTCAGGCCTAGCCTAATCGGACAGGCGGGCCTAACGAGATTACCACTGAGTCAGTTTTTTGCACGGCACCCATCTTCACCCAGCCAGTACATGACTCCAAAAAGATTGGGAGTATGGAGTTGTCACACCCCAAACAAGCCAAAACCAGTTCGAAGTGATCAACCTATCATCAATTACTCTGACAGAAGCCCAAATCTCAGTTCTACAACTGGGCCTCACATTTTGCTCTGCAAAACCGGTTGATCCCTTTGAATTGATAAAAGATCTCAACCTGTTTTCACGCAAGTTGATGTTCAAAGTTTTATATGAAGAGCGCTTATCCCTCCTGGATCTGTCTAAACCTTCGCTTGTATACGTTCGGTAAGATGCCCTTCCCCTTCATGATTTTATTATTCTGACATCTCTTTTTTTTTTTATCCTATTTACTATATACCACACTACCTAACAGGTCTATTCTGTCCTGGGATGTCCAGTCTTTCCCTAAACCTCCCTGGCTTCTGTGACGTCCGGCAGCAAGGGGATTACCTTTAGTCTTTGACTACTATCAAGATCAAATTAACCTTTATTGATTATATCTTTCTAATTACATCAAGGTAATTCATTTTTCATGTTTGGCTTGTGGTAAGGTACTTTCAGATCCCCTATGCACTGGCCAACCCTTACCCTCTTTTTTTATCAAGTCTCTGTTTCATATATTTCTTTCTAGAAATATCATCCTGTTAGCCCTTCTCTGCAAACGGTTAAGGTGCCCAAGCGGGACAGAAGGGATGACATGTGTATTGATTTTATCTTTACATCCACACCACTAATTGATCTAAAGCAGTCCTGGTAAGCTTGGTTCGGTTCTGTGCTCATGTGTTTTTGATGCCTTTTTGATGTCCTTTGGCTTTATTATTTCAAGTAACCTATGCGTAGACCAGTCTATGCTAAATCTGTATGTCTGTGATTTGTTTATGTATTTTTGAATACGTTCTTGAGAAACTTATTTATGCCTTTTTCATTCTCAGTATATAACAAAAGTCACACCATCAATCTCCTGAAGAAACTCTATCGAGTGAAACATGTCGAGAGTGGCAGTGCTTTGCTTGTTATAAGCTTTACAAATTCAATGTTTTCCTGTGATATGGATGTAATTTTCTTTCTTATGTTTTTTATCTTTCTATCTAAATAAAACTATTTAAATTTTATGCAACCCGACAATTCTTGATCCTTTGACTTTAACACCTAAAAAGTCCCGAGGTTTGTTACCTCTTTGCCCCTCCTTTTCCAAATTTTTAAATTTCCTCTGGTTCTAAGTCCTGAAAGGGAAGTTTAGTTTGCAGAGTGAACCCTGGACTGGAGCAGTTGCTGAATGAAGCTTGAGATTAATTAATGAGTCAGTGAGTAGTCAGGGCAAAAGACACACATATCATGTGATACACATGGCAAGATAGCCTTTTGGCAAGATGTAACCCATTTACAGCACAGCACCCCTTTGGAAGTATGTTTCATCTATGGCAAATGATTCTATGCAAAGCTCCACAAGTTTTTAGAGGGCTACAGTGGTGTACAGTACTAGGGAGATGAACATTAACTCAACTGTAGGTTGCAGCACCTTAGGATGTTTGCTATATAACATTCCTTCCTTCTCAAAGCTGGCCGCTCAGCTTTCTCAAAGCTAGCCACTCGGCTAATTGCCAGCCCCTATCTCTCCATAGTGACTCACCTGTTGATGATATCCTGCTCGTCAGTCCTGCCTACTTAAGCCCTCCAGTACAGATGATCTTTGCCTTTGCCTTGGTCAAATCTCTAGAGACGCTCCTGTGTTCCTGTTAAAGACTTGCTTGGCTGACATTCCTTCTGGCTCCAGATCCTGCTTGCTGTTCTACTACACTCATCTCTGGCTCCCTGACGTTTTGGCTTGTCTGACTATCTGTTCGGGTTCCTGAACTCTGACTATGTTTTGACTATGTTTAATCTGTTTACCTTTTTTATTATTATTATTATTATTATTATTATACAAGTGTGATTTAACTGTACTTCTGTCTCAGTCTGATTCATGGTTTCTGACACCATGGTGCTGCACATGTCATGAGCTATGACACAGACCATGGCTTAACAGTTCAGTTAAGAATTAACATAAGCCCACTGGTTGGCAAGCCTAAAAGGCATGCATATTTCACTCCTATGGCAAGTCATTCCTCTGGCCACTAGAACCATGGCACTCCGTAGACAACGCTACACACCTTTGGCAACATTTAATTTATTTGGTGCTGGCCATATGGCAACTCTCTTGATATATTTGGTTCTTTGGCCCTAGTGGAACTTTCTTGCATGTGCAACACAGCATGGCTATAATCCTAGTACAACAGAATGATTCAAGCCATCTGACATTCTGCATTCTTCCTGTTCAGAAAAAGTATTACTGTGTTGGAAAAATGGTACCGTTACATTTTTCAGGCCGCCACATCATAAAAAATATATAGTCATTTGCAATATAAATCTTTACAGGGGTTGGGGAAGAAATGACACAGCGTAACCAGTCATGTTTTTTATGAGGGGACTAAAGTGAACCAAATAGCCAGCCATTAACACAGATGCGAATTAAGGACTTTTAACTTTGAAGGGCTAGTCATGGTTTGTGGTATTGTACATTTTTTTTTTTTTTTTATATCAAAAAGGGTTTTTATTGAACATTTTAAGTAGATACATCTTCCAGTGTACAATTTTCTACATTTCAGTGTCATATTCATACGATGTAAAGCATAGGTTCTTATAGTATTACTACATAGCCCTCTAATTTTCATTATACCATGTCAAAAGTATATTTAACTCCCAACATCCTTCCAATACGCATGTATTGTACCTCCTTTCCATTTTCATTAACTTATTTATCTAAGGACCCTGTAAGAGCCTTGTCATGACTAGTTCTCTCGGACTAAGTCCAGGCGTGTCTAACCAATTTGACCAAATGCGTTCAAACCTATGTGGGCAGCCTCTATGTTGATATATGTATTTTTCCATAATTAGAGTTTTACCCATATGTGTTATCCACATTTTGACAGAGGGCGGTACTGCAGACTTCCATGCCATTAGTATAAGTTTTCTAGCTTGAAATAGAGCCCTGGAGAAAGCCACTTTAGTTTGTTCCTCTGGGATTACCTCATCCAAAACCCCCAACAAGCAGTGTAAAGGGTCTACCGGTACCGTCGTTTGGAACACTCCATTTAGTATATTAATCACCTCGTGCCAGTACCGATGAAGCTTCGGACACCGCCACAGAAGATGTATAAGATCCGCACTGTGCTGCCGACATCGGCAGCACATGGGGTCTGCCACTCTGCCCATCCTGTGCAACTTGGATGGAGTGTAGTGCACTCTAAGTATTATATAAAGTTGGGACACTTTTTGCGCAACATTAAGGGAACACGTGGGTATGGCCTGTAGCGCTTCCTCCCATTGATCCTCAGTTATCTGACCCAGGTCCCTTCTCCATGCATCAATTGCCTTACATGGGTAGGCACCTAGGTACTTGGCAAGTAGCATCTGGTAACACATGGAAATAATCCCTTTAGTTACACTGGATGACTGCAACACATGGAACACTGGCGTGGGACAAAGTTCCCACTCACCTGCGTCTCCCTGCGCTGCAACTGCGTGCCGAAGCTGTATATATGGATAGTACATAGTGTCTGGGAGCCCAAATGTGTTCTGCAGTTCTGTAAAGGACATCAGTTTACCATGTTTAAATATGTGAGAAAGCACGGTCACTCCGTGGGCCTTCCATCTGGGCTCACACTGTAACTTAGCCAGCTCCACATAGGTGCGATTTCCCCATATTGGGCTGTATTCTGTAAATCCCTGCACCCCTTGTATTTGTCTACTTTTGTTCCATATTTTCTGTACCAGGGATAGTGTCGGAGTTTTTTTGTTAGATTTCGCGAATATTTGTGCCTCTAGACCCAGAGGAATGGTCTCAGCGCCCGTAGCAAAAAGCATCAATCGCGCTGCTGAGCCCATTGGTTCATGCGCCATAGATCCCACAAGGTGTTGCAGCTGCGCCGCAATATAGTATAGCCAGGGGTTGGGGACCGCCAACCCTCCGCCATCCTTTGGATACTGCAACTGCTCTATCCGGACTCTGGGTGCTTTGTTGTGCCATAGCAGTCGTCGAAAAAGGGTATTGACTACTCTGAAAATTTTTAAATGTATCACTACTGGTGAGTTGTGAAGGAAATATAATAGCTGGGGCATTAAAATCATTTTAATGAGATTTGCCTTACCCGCTAGTGACATCATTAAGTTGTTCGTGTTTATTTTGTCTCGAAAGCGGGATAGCAATGGGAATATGTTTAAAGAGCAGAAGTCCCCAACACATGGGGATATCTGGATGCCCAGGTATTTAAATCCAGTGGTGGTTGGTATGGGGCAAGAGTCAGGCAGACTCACATCCCGGCTCTTGTCTAGCATCATCAGGGCCGATTTAGACCAATTTATAGTCAGGCCCGAGAAATGACCAAATCGCTCTATTATATCCATTACCCCCAGCAGTGATTGACTAGTGTCTCCCAGGAATAGCAGCATGTCATCCGCATATAACATGAGCTTTTCATGCAAGTCACCATACCTGAATCCGACTATCCGTGGACTGTCCCTTATTTGAGCCGCCAGAGGTTCTATAGCGATCGCAAAGAGTAGGGGGGACAGCGGACAACCCTGCCTCGTCCCTCTACCCAGAGCGAAAGCGTCTGACATCCTGTTCGCTATTCTAATGTTGGCCTGAGGGGCCGCATACAGCAGTTTTGTCCATGCCACAAACCGCCTTCCAAAGCCAAACCTGTCCAGTGTCGCCCATAAGTATCTCCAGCTAACGCTGTCAAACGCCTTATTGGCATCTAAGGATAAAAGAGCTCTGTGTCCCTCATTGTCAGCCTGTATTTGCATATTCAAATATAGCCTCCGAAGGTTTGTAGCTGTGGACTTCTGCGGCATAAAGCCAGCCTGGTCTGGGTGTATGATTGAGGATATTATGCCATTGACCCGAATTGCCAGGACCTTGGCAAGGATCTTTACATCACTTTGGAGTAGGGATATGGGCCTATACGAACCCGGGTCTACAGGATCCTTCCCTGGCTTAAGCAGTAAAATCACATTTGCTCTGGTCATGGAATCCGGCAATCTACCCCTATCTAGGCTGGAATTGAAAACCTTTAGTAGTTCAGGCAACAATTTTTCTCCATACTGAGAGTATACCTCCATTGGGAGACCATCCTCCCCTGGCGCCTTACAGGTAGGGAAAGAACTCACCGCCACCTGGAGCTCCTCTATAGTTATTGGAGCGTCCAGTTGCCGTCTCGCCTCAACAGACAGTGTGGGTAGATTTATGTTAGCCATAAAAGCATTGAGATCATCATCAGAGTAGGTCTCTCTAGATTTGTATAGATCCCTATAAAAATTTGCCAGCTCAGAGATAATATCATCAGGAGCATTAACTATCTTGCCATTGGCAGCTCGTATGGCTCCTATAGCCGGTGATTGTTGTTGTGATTTTGCAATTTTTGCTAATAGGCGGCCTGTCTTTTCCCCCTCCTCATAAAACGCCAGTTTTGAAAAAAATCTCTTACGTTCTGCAGCGGAGGATCGCACGCGGTCTAAGGAATCCTGAGCCGCGATCCATGCCTCCCTTGCAGAGTCAGTGGGATCATTCACAAATGCCAACTCTAGTTGACTCACCAAGTCCTCCGCCTGCTCTAGCAGGACCGAGGTATTTTGTTTAACCACATTTATTTCCTGAATAAATAATCCTTTACAATATGCTTTAAGCTGTTCCCATTTATACAGGATATCTGTGTGCTGTCTATGTATTCTAAGAAATTTATGGATCTGAGCCTCTATCCGTTCATGCGAAGTAAATAGTTTAAGCCAGAAGGCATTTAGTTTCCATGGGGCCTTAGATAATAGACTGGAGGGTTGCGCGTTCAGCGCATTCATGTCCAGTCAGCCATGACTAGTGGGGAATGATCAGACACCCCCCGTGGGTAGTACTCCACCCTCGAGGTGTATCCCACCATATCTGGAGTGCCGACACAGAGGTCTATACGGGACAGAGAGCCATGTGTCTTGGAGAAACATGAAAACTGTCTATGGTTTGGGTAACGAACCCGCCACAGGTCAGTCCACCCTATTTCCATTAAGAGACGGCTAAGGGCAGTTCCCCGACCTCCCCTGGGTGGAACCATAGGAGGGTGCCTGTCCATTCTTGGGTCCAGGCAGCAGTTAAAGTCCCCCATAATTAATATTGGAATGTCAGGTTTATTAGTCACATATGAAACCAGTAGCTGCAACACTTCCCTCGAGAACGGGGGTGGTATATATATAAATGCCAGAATCATGGTAATTGTATATATTTTGCAATGGAGAAATATAAATCTGCCGGATATGTCTATCAGAGAATCTAGCTCTTGGTATGCTATGGCCTTGTGTATCAGTACACTTACTCCACGGGAAAAAGCAGAGTATGTGGAATGATATGCCTTCCCCACCCATGCATACTGCAGAAAGCTAATCGTATTGTCCTGCAGGTGGGTCTCCTGCAGGCCAATGATGGCGGGGTGGATCCTGCGCATGACTGTAGATATCATTGTTCTCTTCAAAGGATCATTTACCCCCCGCACATTCCAAGACATTATAGGTGTGCTAGCCATACCAAATCATTATGAATTAATCTATGCATATAAAACATTCCTGCATCCTCATATACATTTCCCTTTACGCCCCTGATATGAACTGTGTTGAGTTCAGATGTGGTCGTCACTTGACTTAGCACCTTATGGGCCTTGTGAAAGAGTCCCGTACACTGGAGATGTAGTAGAAAACTGATAAACAAACATCTGCGCCACTGCGCTTTCCTGCGATTACGCTGTTGAATCGATAAGTGAGTTACAGTCAGTGTTCCTGTAATTTCTAACTTGGTGTAGTAGAAGATTCCCAACATCCGCAGGTTTTGATCATTAACCTTCAACTTTTTGCCAACAGGGCAAAGATATCTGTGCCACAGCAACCTAAACAGTAGATTGAAAGCGCACATTGCACTGACATGCACGCCAAATAGGCGGTTAAACTTGTGAGTGTTCAAACACATATTGCAATTAAACTGCCATTCGCTGATGGTGAAATTTTTATCATGAGTCCTCTTTGAACTTTGTAAGACTGCACAAGTGATGGGGCGCCCATCCTGCCCGATTAGTGTGGATTTGACTACGTCATCCGTCTCCATTTTCCCTTCGTGGTCTTCGGATGCCCTGCTCATTGCGGTCTAGCCAATCCGCTGCATCTTGAGCGTTTTCAAAGAAGTGATTTTGATCTCCTGCTGTAATGCGCAGCTTGGCCGGAAAAAGCATGGCGTACTTTAACTGTAGACGTTGCAACCTTTTCTTGACATCCATGAATTTAGACCTTTTTCGCTGCACTTCTGTGGAAAAGTCCGGGTAGAAGGATATTTTAACTCCATTAAAGTGTATTGCTCCCTTTTCTCTGACCAATCGAAGCACCACCTCACGATCCCTGTAATTCAGGAGTCTGGCAAGCACTGACCTTGGGGGACTGCCGGGTGGAAGAGGACGCGGCGGCACCCGATGTGCCCTTTCCACCGCGTATAGGGGTGAGAACGCCTCTTTCCCAAAGATTTCCTGCAGCCAGCCTTCAACAAAATTAGTGGGGTCCCTGCCCTCCACCTTCTCGGGGAGCCCCACAATACGAACGTTGTTGCGTCTCAGGCGATTCTCGATGTCGTCTGTTTTATCAAACGCCTGGTGGGCCTGCTGAGCTGCCACCCTCACTTCTCTGTTCAGGTGAGGCATGTGATCCTCCATGTCGCTCACTCTCCCTTCTCCTGCAGTGGTTCTCTCTCTGATTTTTTGCAAATCATGGCGTAGCAGAGAGACTGTCTCCCGCAGGTCCCCAAATTTCTCTTTGAGATCATCCACCGATGCTGTGCATTTATGAACAGCCTGCAGAATATCACTCAATGATGGTTGGGGACTGTCCTCTGTCTGCATATCAAACAAGGCAGGCATAGGATCAGGAACAGATTCCATGGATTCAGTGTCTTCCAGCCTGTCTGTACTATCTCTGTCTGCCTGCATCGCTGACACTGTTGTGTGCTGTGAATCAGCCTGTGTAACTTCCAGGGTTCCTGCCATTTTCTGAGCATAATATATCATGTCTTTAGGCTGGTCTTTTGTTTTAGGGAGTTTAGGTAGCTTACCCCCGTGCTCCGGTTTCTTGTCCTGGCCGCGTGGAGTCCTCTGTGGCTGAGGATGCCCGGCGCCATCTTGGAATTCCTGGGAGGCCGAAGCTGCGGCGTCTCCTCGGTTCCCCCGGGTCATCATACCCGTTCTAGTTGCCGTTTTAGGGTCTGCCGGCTTCTAGTGACTGTTAGGGGTCGGTTCCGTGCGTTTGCGAGCGCTGTATGTGGTGAGGATAGGATTCTCTGTAGGATCAACAGCGGGAGCTCCGTCGAACACGACTGTTCACATGCCCTGCTAGGCCACGCCCCCCCCGTGGTATTGTACATTTACATTGAAGTAAACCTCTAACGTTGGCAGAATAAAAAAGTATCTCCTACACTGTATGGAAGGTGCTCCAATGTGTTACATCCTACCTTTACAGTGCCTGCCTGCAACTGAGCCCCCAAGGATTCTATGCAAAGCTCCACTCTCCTGCTTGTGAGTATATTTTGAATTTAATAAATTGGGAGTTTTAGCAATACTACAGTATGGTCCTTTATTGTTTTAGTCCTATTATCCGTGAGGAAAGTTGGTGATCTTGTTAAACCATTGATTGATTGGACGTGCTATTGATCTCTTGCAGTTAGAGATCATTGAGATCCGGTAAAGAGGTGGCACTTGCATTTTTTTGGTGGCCTTGCATGTTGGATTAATGTGATATAACAAAAAGCACAGCGCTGGATATAAATGCAAAAATACAACAAAAATTGATATTACTATTAAAGCACCAACAACTTTCATATGTGGTAAAAGAAAAAAATAAAAATGAACAATAACATGAATGCTTCACTATAGTGATATATATGCGTGAACAATAACATGGATGCTTCACTATAGTGATATATATGCGTGACTATTCCCAGTTTTTTATCCACACATTTAGAAAAAGTCCAAAGATGTCAAAACAAATGTCCAAAAAAGCAATTAAATGTGACTTTCTATGAATAATAAATCCGTGACTGTCACCGTGTTGAAATCCCGTCACCTGGTATAGATTGAAGGCTTACCAGATAGCCTCTGAGCAGAGGCATAGAGCTAACAGCTTGGGGTTTGCCCTCCACAGCGGCTGGAACTTTAGCTGGGATGATGGATGTAGATCCACAAACGATCGCCACAGGCTTCCAGACAGCGGTACAATCAGGGAAGAGAGCTCTCACCGATATGGAAGTGTTTAAAAGAAAAGAGAAAACTCCAATGGTGTAGAACGTTTTATCTCTTGTTTATTAAAAGTCGCTCACTGGCATCCATAAAAACACTTTTCCTTGCAAGGAACCAATACAGCTTTAAAACGAAACTCCTCGCATGCGCCGTCGGTACGAGCGTGTCAATCCTACGGCCGTTTCGTCAGAAATGACATCATCAGGGGAACCAGGTGCCCCTGATGATGCCATCACCAGGTGCCCCCAGGTGCCCCCAGGTGCCCCTGATGATGTCATTTCTGACGAAACGGCCGTAGGATTGACACGCTCGTACCGACGGCGCATGCGATGAGTTTCGTTTTAAAGCTGTATTGGTTCCTTGCAAGGAAAAGTGTTTTTATGGATGCCAGTGAGCGACTTTTAATAAACAAGAGATAAAACGTTCTACACCATTGGAGTTTTCTCTTTTCTTTTAAACACTTCCATATCGGTGAGAGCTCTCTTCCCTGATTGTACCGCTGTCTGGAAGCCTGTGGCGATCGTTTGTGGATCTACATCCATCATCCCAGCTAAAGTTCCAGCCGCTGTGGAGGGCAAACCCCAAGCTGTTAGCTCTATGCCTCTGATCAGAGGCTATCTGGTAAGCCTTCAATCTATACCAGGTGACGGGATTTCAACACGGTGACAGTCACGGATTTATTATTCATAGAAAGTCACATTTAATTGCTTTTTTGGACATTTGTTTTGACATAATTTTTGCATCTTTGGACTTTTTCTAAATGTGTGGATAAAAAACTGGGAATAGTCACGCATATATATCACTATAGTGAAGCATCCATGTTATTGTTCACGCATATATATCACTATAGTGAAGCATTCATGTTATTGTTCATTTTAATTTTTTTCTTTTACCACATATGAAAGTTGTTGGTGCTTTAATAGTAATATCAATTTTTGTTGTATTTTTGCATTTATATCCAGCGCTGTGCTTTTTGTTATATCTATTTAGTAGTGCCCTTATCAAGGTATAGTGCATAGCTGCAGGATTTTCCTTCACGGGTGATATTCACTAAGTTACTGTTTGTACACCTAGCGCGAATTTTTTCTTTAGAAACATGTTGGATTAATGTACATAATACTAGGGATGAGCCAAACACCCCCTCCCCCCGGTTCAGTTCGCAACAGAACATGCGAACAGACAAAAAATTTGTTCGAACAAGCGAACACCGTTAGAGTCTATGGGACACGAACTTGAAAAATCAAAAGTGCTCATTTTAAAGGCTTATTTGCAAGTTATTGCCAAAAAAGTGTTTGGGGACCCGGGTCCTGCCCCAGAGGACATGGATCAATGCAAAAAAAAGTTTTTAAAACAGTTTTTTTTCAGGAGCAGTGATTTTAATAATGCTTAAAGTGATACAATAAAAAATTAAATATTCCATTAACCCCTTGCCGACCGGTTCACACCGATATACGTCGGCAGAGTGGCACGTACAGGCATATTAACGTACCTGTACGTTGCCCTTTAAGACGCAGCATCATAGAAGAATATGTAGAAGAATCGACCTAAACTGAGGAAAAAAAAATCGTTTTTTTTATATATTTTTGGGGGATATTTATTATAGCAAAAATTAAAAAATATTGCGGTTTTTCAAAATTGACGCTCTTTTTTTGTTTATAGCACAAAAAATAAAAACTGCAGAGGTGATCAAATACCACCAAAAGAAAGCTCTATTTGTGGGGAAAAAAGGACGCCAATTTTGTTTGGAAGCCACGTCGCACGACTGCGCAATTGTCAGTTAAAGCGACGCAGTGCCAAATCGCAAAAAACACTCTGGACTTGGCCAGCCAAATGGCCCGGGGCTGAAGTGGTTAAATATTGTGCCTGGGGGTTGTACTTAGTATGCCTGTAAAGGAGCGCATTTTTCCTGTGTTTAGAACAATACCACAGCAAGATGACATTTCTAAAGAAAAAAGGTCATTTAAAACTGATTGCGGCTGTAATCAGGGCAGGACTTAGGGTGGTGGGGGCCCCTGGGCTTGAGTCACTTTTGGGCCCTACCTTCTATACATTACTTTAAATAGAACAAAATGTTGACTGGTATCGTAGACAGTGTTACATGTTAAAAAAACGTAATAATCTATTTATATGACCACTGATTGAAGCTTGAAAAACTTTTTTTTCCAAAAATCACTGATCCCCACCATTACTAGTAAAAAATAAATAAATAAAAATGCCATAAATCTATCCCATAGTTTGTAGACGCTATAAATTTTGCACAAACCAATCAATATGCACTTATTGGGATTTTTCTTTTACCAAAAATATGTAGCAGAATACAGATCCGCCTAAACTGATGAAGACGGTTTTTATAGCAAAAAGCAAAAAATATTGCTTTTTTTATCAAAATTGTAGGTCTTTTTCTATTTATATCGCAAAGAATAAAAACCGCAGAGGTGATCAAATACCACCAAAAGAAAGCTCTATTTGTGGGAAAAAAGGGACGTAAATTTTACTTGGGTTACAACGTCGCACAACCGCGCAATTGTCAGTCAGTTAAAGCAACGCAGCGCAGCGCAGTATTGCAAAAAATGGCCTGGTCATGGGGGGGGGTAAAAGGTTCAGGAGCTGAAGGGGTTAAAATTGAACAAGTCAAGACTAAAGGGGTATTTTTTCTTCATACATAATGGCACACATGTATTTTGCTTTTTGACTTGACACATGAATTCATGCTTTTTTTTTTTTTACTCACTTTTAGTCAATTAATTTGGTGCTCTGAGGGGGGGAGGGGCTCCCATGCAGGAGCAATGGAGTCCAGTTGGTTGGGTCCAATCATTTCAATGTCCGTGTCCGCAGCCTTCTACTTCTTGTATCCACGCCGCTCTGCAGACTGCAAGGTGGACAAGATGGAGGGAGGAGGTGGGTGGAGCCAACACTCACCAGGGGCGGAGTCCTGCAGTCAGTGTGAGTGACTGTATGGACAAGATGGAGGAGGTGCTGCAGGTGGGAGGGCCAATACACTCATGGGCGGCGCAGAGGAGGAAGATTGCTGGCCTCTGCTACACAGTGCCAGACTGCAGCAACAACTGCCTATCAGCCCAGGAAAGACAGATACACTTATGCAGGCTCCTCCGCTCCAGGCAGCACCTGTCATGGTCACGTCGGCTCTGAGTCTGAGACTCCGAGTCCGACGTGACTGACTCAATGATGTCACTCGTTGCTAGACGCCAGGCGGCCCAGGCGCTAGCAACGAGTGCAGGGTTGCCAAGCCAACGGCGCAGCTCCACCCACCTCCGGGCTCCTCCTGGTCCGTCCTGCGTAATTACACATTAGAGTCTCTCTCTCTCTGCGCTGCTGATTGGCTGATGAGACAGAGAGAGAGACTCAGGCAGAGCAGCGCTGCAGCCAAGTGAGGACCAGTGTGAGTCACTGCTGTTTCATCCGATCTAGCTGAAGATATATGAAGATATTTAAAATGTAAATGGGCGGGGCCCCCTATTGGGTGGGGTCCATGGGCTTGAGCCCAGTCAAGCCCAATGGTAAGTCCGGCCCTGGCTGTAATGTATTGTTGGATCCCGGCAATATAAAAAAAATTCATTGAAAAAAACGGCATGGGTTCCCCCCCATCCATTACCAGGCCCTTTTGGTCTGGTATAAATATTAAGGGGAACCCCGCACCAAAATTTTTTTAAAAAATGTCTCAGGGTCCCCCCAAAATCCATACCAGGCACTTTAGGTCTGGTATGGATTTTAGGGGGAACCCTGCACCAATTTTTTTTTTAAATGGCATAGGGTCCCCCTAAAACATCTTGTCCCCATGTTGATGGGGACAAGGGCTTCATCCTCACAACCCTTGCCCGGTGGTTGTGGGGGTCTGCAGGCGAGGGGCTTATTGGAATCTGGAAGCCCCCTTTAACAAGGGGACCCCCAGATCCCGGCCCACTCTATGTGAATGGATATGGGATACATTGTACCCCTACCAATTCACCAAAAAAAGTGTAAAAAATAGTAAAAATGACAGGAGACATTTTGGGACAAATCCTTTATTTTAAAAAAAAAATGTCCCGCGATGTAAATCCATCTTTGATGACAGTGCCCGACAGACCAAAAAAAGAAAGAAAAACCTGCAACAACTCAGCCTCCATGGGAGGCTCCCGCCCACTGATGCTTCTTTGGGATGACAGCTGTTATATAACTGAGGGCAGGGCCACCCGGTGATGTAAACCGGTAACCCCGCCCCCCTCTGACGCCATGTGATGTTAGAGGAAGGCGGGGCCACCCGGTGATGTAAACGGATGACCCTGCCCCCTCTGACACCACGTGATGTCAGAGGAAGGCTGAGTCACCTGTTTATGTCAGCGGGTGGCCCCGCCCTCAGCTATATAACAGCTGTTATCACAAAGAAGCGTCAGTCGGCAGGAGCCTCCCATGAAGGCAGAGTTGTTGCGGGTTTTTTTCGGTATGTTGCCTGGTACGGAGAGGGAGGGGGCCGCTCTCTCGTCCCCCCTCTTTTCCTGAGGCCTGCTAGGTTGCGTGCTTGGATAAGGGCCTGGTATGGATTTTGGGGGGGGAACCCATGCCATTTTTTTCAATTATTTTTTTCTATATTTCCGGGATCCCCCACACATTTTGGTGCACTGTTTCCCTTAATATTCATACCAGACCCAAAGGGCCTGGTAATGGACTGGGGGGGGGACCCATGCCATTTTTTTCAATGAATTTTTTCTATATTTCCGGGATCCCACAATACATTACAGCCGCAATCAGTTTTAAATGACATTTTTTCCTTTAGAAATGTAATTTTGCTGTGATATTGTTCTAAACACGGGAAAAATGCGCTACTTTACAGGCACACTAAGTGCAACCCCCAGGCACGATATTTAAAGGAATATTTCATTTTTATTTATTCACTTTAAGCATTATTAAAATCACTGCTCCTGAAAGAATGGCCATTTTTAAAACTTTTTTTGCATTGATACATGTCCCCTGGGGCAGGACCCAGGTCCCCTTTTTATGGCAATAACTTGCATATAAGCCTTTAAAATGGGCACTGTTCGGCGAACAGGGCGAACACCCGATGTTCAAGTCAAACTTACATTCGACTCGAACATCAGGCTCATCCCTACATAATACATATATGAACACTTGATTGCCCCTAGTGGCCTTTATTTGGACGCTGGGAGTGGACTTTTAAATGTATTATTATTTATATTCATTAATATCTTTTCACTAATTGTGTTTTTTTTTAAACATGTTTTTCCATTAATTGTGTTTTTCATCATGGTCTATTGCTTTTTATGTTAATTACTTTGCAGTGAAGATATTATTGTTTTTCATTTTTGTGTTCACTGCACAAGAGGTTTAATGACTACTAATTTATTTAAATAGGGGTTTACACACTTTTTAAAACATTTATTACACTGTAACAGTGGTCATTCAAAGCATGTCTTGAATTCAGCTATTTTGGGAAACCAATAAATTGGAGGGTTTAGTTCCGCTTTAAATACAACTTCAAATCTGTCATCTACACTGTGCTTCTAAAGTAAAGGTGAATTATCTGACCTCTGTTTAAGCACAAGTTCACATTGGGCCGATTTGGCATGCAATTTGACATGTCAAATCGCATGCCAAATCGGAGCCTATTGCCGACAATGGCATCATCCAAATTGGTGCGACGCCGACTTTGCATCAATTCCCAAAAGCTTGCTTTTTGTTGTATGTTTCCTAAGTTTTAGTTTTTGTTTGCTTCTGCCTTCTGGAAGCTCTCCTACCTCTCAGGCTCTACCTGTGCAGGATGTGTGCTAATTGTTCCTGAACTCCCAGACCTGCTGCCAGGGGAGGACACATCTGTCTGGAGGAAAATAGGCCCAGAGCTGGGGCTTGATGCTTGCACTATTTTGCTGGAGGTGTTTGCTCGGGAGGAGTAAAGCTAAATTTTGAATAGAGGTACCAGAGAGGAACTTTGGCTACTAGAGAGAAGTGGGGAATAGCTTGGGCCTCACAGGACATCTGGGGATTTGTCCAGAGAAGGATAAGTGCTGTAACTACTTACATTTGAAAGAATATAGGTTATTTTCTCTGTATGGCTGTAAATAGGGTTTTTTGCTGTTTTCAGTCTGTTCTAATATATAGAGTGCCAGTCTCAGCATTAAAGCGCTTTTCTGTATGACTGGACACAGTATTTTGGAGTCTGTGGTATGTGCTGTATTTTTGGGGTATCCTGTGTCCCTAACCCTCTCTCCTTGGAGTTTATTGCCCCTTCATAAACTCTATTATTGTTCAAAAATGACTGACTTGACAATCACTAATTGTCAAGAATAATACCTTGAGTTCTAGGGGTCCCTAATAGCAGGGGGTAAGAGGGTGCTACACTTAATAACAGTAGACACAGACAACCATAAAAATAGAAAACTTTTATAAACACAACATTAAAGTACTCTATAGGCTTTTTTTGGTAGCAAGTAGAGGTAAAAGGTATTTTTAAAGTTTTCATTTTGGCAGCTAACTAAAAAATACATAATTAAATATCTAATAATAACAGCACATTTCCAAAGGTAATTGTTTGACGCTATTGGACTCTTACCTAGCCACACACAGCCATATAGCTCCACTCGTAAACACACATTCATAGAATGATCAGTAACTGGGATGAAACGTAAAAACCTAGCAATAATCGGTGGTTCCAGATCCTTTAAGACTATGTCATAAGGGTTGACATTTCCTTCAACAACCTGTAAAAATATGTGATTTAATGAGAATATTAGGTTTAGAAATAAGGAAATAATAGTGTAATTTCTTATTATGATAACTGTATACAGTACATATGTAAAGCTAATCAATGATTACAAGCAGGGATTAAAATTTACTGTTCATTTTAGTGCAGCATGTGGCTTAAAAAAAATAATAAAAAACAATTTTGGTAGTTGTGCAATGCTAAATCCTGTGTTACATAATTGGAACAGGAGGGCTTTAGAATCTTATTTTTTCACAGTAGAACATTTTTTAAAAATATTATGGCCCTCATTTTTTCAAGAACCTAACCTGGCACCCCAAGTTGGAGTCCCCAAAGTTAGGTGTTGACAATTGTGAGGAAGTTGATGTGAAATGGAACCCCACTTACAACCCAAAGAAAAAGCTTAAAACATCTACCATGTTTCGTTAGTATTCTTCAGTAGTTCAGATGCACCTAGATAATGGGGAATGTGAGCTAAACAGCTTAAACCCCTTTATGAGCCAACAGCTCTCAGACATAAATCAAAACATTTGCAACTTCGCACTAGGATGTTAACAGTTCCCAGGGAAATTCTTAGAAGCTCTTTGGCAGACGTTTCTACTGATTCCCAAAGTACAAAACACAAATGATTCACCAGTTCATGCGCTGATCAAAGAAACCCCAAGTCTTGAATACATGAAATAAGCATCTTCTATCACTAAAACGCTGCAGTTCTCTAGTAAATCCACTGGGTGGTGGAATTATATCTAAACAAGCAATGAGAAGAGGAAAAAGTGCACATCCACCCTAGTGTGATACTGTTTATTAAAACACATAATAAAAAATTTCACAAGTTGCACTCACATTTGGAAGTGTATGTACAGGCGTGAAGTACAAATATTCTCGTCTCCCAGATGGTCGCTGTAAGATGTATCGTGGAACAAGGGACATCCAATCTCTCCAAAGCTGGATGGCAGCTCACAAGCCGCCCATCAGCACCTCTGACATGCACGGAAGACAGCACATGCGCCCGAGCCAGCTGGCGCCATGCAACGATGGTATGACCCGCAGCACAGGGAGAACCGATAAAGACAGAGAGTAGTACATGAGCCCATAGGGTTGCTATGACAACACGTTTCAGAGACATGGCCTCTTTTAACAAGACACGCCCATACCGCTGACACACAGCTATTTATTGGGAGTTTCCACTGGATCAGTCAGACCAGGTGTCACGCACACACCACCAATCCCTGCCTTATTATATTTATTGGGAGTTTCGTCACCTCCCCTCCAACCCATCTTAAAGGGGCCTTGCCAGGAGAGAAAAACTCACATTAATAACAGTAAATGGGGCTGATAGCAACCTTAACTATTAGATTCCTTCAGAAATTACACACACAGAAGACTTTATATATATAAAAGAGAATATATGCTAAAAACATCTAATAAATTCATGTAATAATCAAAAACATAAAATCATGTAAATTCGTGACAAATCTATAAACAATAAAATCATGGCAGCACTACCACCTTTACCTCATTTATAATACTTCATTATTCTTTCATAGAAATTTCCAACACTTTACACCCACATTACCTAATAATAAAGATTAAAAAGTGAAAAAAGAAGGAAATTATTAAAAATAAAATGTGTAAAATATGATGATGATAACCCAAATATTTAGCAAAAATGGGGAATGGGGTGTAAATTAGACCAATCCCCTTCCCATTATATCTACTCTTTTAAGATGGAATCCTATATATTTGGGGGTATATTTATCCTAAATACTAACTACTCCCATTTATTAAACCATAGTTTTGGTATGTATGGCCCTGGCTGATAGGCCCTACAACCACTAGCCATGGACATATCTAAACTATTTCCTATTGTGACCAACACCTAATCATGGAGTGAACTGCAATATCCAATTGCCTGACACGCTTAAAATAGGGTACTAATCTCTAATTCCTTGTTTAACCCATCGGGAGACATCATATTTAGTGTAAGAATCCAAAATGTCTCCCGCATACATAAAAGGAACTATGTGGCTTCTTCTTCTATGTAGGAGGTGCGAAACATGCGTACTAGGTTTGGTGAGTACTGGCGATACATAGAACAGAAAAAAGGACATGCATAGTGTCCCCCGGCACCTCTGTCTGGTACATGGAGGCAGTACAGAGGGCCTGGAACTCTTTGGCATTGAAGCCATATCCATGTCACTCCCTGAAGGAGACATTTTGGATTCTTACACTAAATACGATGTATCCCGATGGGTTAAATGAGGAATTAGAGATTAGTACCCTAATTTAAGTGTGTCCGGCAATTGGATAATGCAGTTGACTCCATAATTAGGTGTTGTTCATAATAGGAAATAGTTTAGATATACCCATGGCTAGTGGTTGTAGGGCCCATCAGCTGGGACCATACATACCAAAGCTATGGTTTAATAAATGAGGTAACTTAGTATTTAGCATAACCCCCAAATATTTAGGATTCCATCCTAAAAGAGTAGATATAATGGGAAAGGGATTGGTCTAGTTTACAACCCCCCCCCCCTCCACCATTTTTTGCTAAATATTTGGGTAAGTTATCATTATCACATTTTACACTTTTTATTTCTAAAATGTCCTTTTTTTTCACTTTTCAATCTTTATTATTAGGTCTTGTTGGTGGAAAGTGTTGGAAATTTCTATTAAAGAATAATGAAATGATACATGCTTTAATTTTATTTTTTATTGGTTGAACTAGATGGACTTGTGTCTTTTTTCAACTTGACTAACTACTGTGCTTCCCCCGAAAACAAGACCTACCCTGAAAATAAGACCTACTGTGATTTTCAGGGATGGCTGCAATACAAGCCCTACCCCGAAAATAAGCCCTAATTTAAGGTGATTGTAGAATCCTAGAATCCAATCTATTACAGTATTATATAATGTAAAATGTGTATGCTTCTGTAATATAATTGTTCCAAATACCTCTGGTACAGCGCCGGTCGGTGCTCAGCTGACCTCCTGCTGCTTTCCTCCTCTTCTCCCAGCTGTCAGTGGGGGATCTTAGCCCCCCTCCTCTGCAGTGCTTGGAAAGGGGAAGAGAGCTCCGGTGGGTCAAGGAAGCGCAGAGCGGCGCTATAACGAAGGTATTTGGCACAATTATATTACAGTGACACACACATTTTACATTATATAATACTGTAATAGAGTGGATTATAGGATTTTACAACCAATTTTATTTGATTCACACTGGGGATTCCTGACAGGCAGGGAGGGAGAGAAGACAGCACATTACAGGAGAAGACCTACCCTGAAAATAAGCCTTACTGTGTCTTTTGTTGCCAAAATTAATATAAGACCCAGTCTTCTTTTGGGGAAAAACGGTATGTAACTATGTAAGGTGGTAGAGCTGCCAAGATTTTATTTTTAATAGATTTGTCATGAATTGACATGAATTTATATGTTTTTAATTATTACATGAATTTAGTAGATGTTTTTAGCATATATTCTCATATATATATATATATATATATATATATATATATATATATATATAGTCTGTGTGTGTAATTTCCAAAGGATTCTAGTAGTTAAGGTCACTATCAGCCCCATTTACTGTTATTAAAGTGAGTTTTCTGCTCCTGGCCGGGCCCCTTTAAGATGGGTTGGGAAGGAGGTGAGGCAACTCTCAATAAATATCCATGTATCAGAGGTATGAGCGTGACTTGATAATGGAGGCCACGCCTCTGAAACACAGCTGGTCCGTGCGCATGCGTAGTCTTCCGTGCATGCTGGAGGTGCTGTTGGGAGGCTTGTGAGCTGCCATCAGCTTTGGGGGGTTGGATATCCCTCGTTCCACGATACATCTTACAGCGACCATCCGGGAGAAGAGAATATTTGTACTTCATGCCTGTACATACACTTCCGAATGTGTGTGCAACACGTGAACGTTTTTATTATGTGTCTTATTGAACAGTATCACACTAGGGCGGAGGCGCTCTTTCCTCTTCTTTTTGCCTGTTTCTACTGATTCCCTTCCCTAAAATCATTGAAACAATGAAACAATGCACCACCTGACTTGCCACTTGCACTACAATCAACCTGCCTCTGAGGGGCTCTGAAGAATCACCCTGTGCTTTAGCAATTGGATGAAGATCAGATCAGGAATAAACACAAACATTGCGCTCCGATCCTCTTAGTCCCACAGCCCTCTTTGAAATGTCATTTGTTTCATGGTGTGAGCACACTCTTTTGACTCTTATTACTGACCCAAGTCTCTGGGTGTACTTTAGAGCAAAACAAAGAAATCTTTTCACATTTCTGAACACGTTAAGTAATTGGTAAAAATAAACAGCAAACATTTATATTGGAACAAAATTTTGATCATAAATGCAGGCCTTTTTACCCTTACAGGGCCAAAAGTACAAATCTCAAGCATTGACAACAAAATAGGCAGTTCACAAAGCTATGGGACATATTAACCTCTCAAAGTCTCTATGCTTTACTGTTTCCTTTTCCAGTTGGAAATAAAAAATTGGAGGAAAAGATTTCCTGCTACAGACCAACATGAATCCCATTGTGAATTTTGAAAAAAGTGGTTTAACCTGTAAACCCAGCTGAGTAGGCACAGAAGTTTTTGCTCCCTAAATTTTAAACTTATTTTCACAGGAGGTGGACATGGAAAGATACATAAAAGACTTAATACCCCTGAAGTATGTAGCACCCTGGAGTTTAGTCAGGGAGCTCCTCACAAATTTGCTTGCCAAGAGTAGTTTTCTTGGTCGATTGATAGGGATCTATTGGTTTCTCCCTAAGTTTGGCCTTGTTGCACTTTTCTCTTCTACCACTAGGTGGTCGGGCACTTGGTGGTACTAGATACGAGAATGGTAACCCAAGGTCAGATTATGGATAAGTCGGTATCTCAGCCAATGGGCAGAGGTTTTCTTGAATCTCTTGGCCTGCTGGGTGAGCCTATATATTCGGGTGAGGTCAGGTGATCTATGTTCTTTGCCACCTGGACGCCTGTCTGGGTGGACGTGTGTCGTCTGCCCCGGGCTGCTAGGCCAGAGATTGGGCCTATTCCGGGGGCATCTGGCTACTAGGCTGTGTGAGGGCCTATCCAGTAAGTAGGAGAGCAGCGTAGGGTTGGGGTTTGCGGCTTGCAGTCCAACCAGAAGTGACGGTTCTTCCAGCCAGAGAACCTGTCAGTGGTCAGAGGTAGAAGGGAAGCTGTCGCCATGAAGGGACAAATCGCCTTTACTAGGGACCATAGTGAGTAACTGAAGGAAGTACCGGAACCATAATCTCACGGAAAGTGCACGGTGGAGAATCGGGAAACTTCAGGCGGTGATCAAGTCAGGGACCCAACCAGCGGAGGAGACGCTTGCAGAGTAGCCTTGTGTGTCAAGCCAGGGACCAAGCTGGTTAGCAGGGGTAAAGCTTGAGAAGTATCTGGAGTGTCAAGCTAGGGACCCAGCAGAGAAGCGGGGGTGAGGCTTGAGGAGATACCACCGCAAACCTTGGAGGAGCTCAAGGAATTCATAGTCAGTGAGTCAGAGGGTCTAGAGAGAGACCAGGAGCTCAGTATTGAAGAACTAAAAGGAGCAGTTGTAGTGGAGCTGAAAGAACTGTTATGTTTGAGTTAGGAACTGTTAAAGGACTGTCATCATAGGAGACAGCATTCCTGCAAGTGCAGATGTGGCTTCTTGCTGGGGCCTTTCCCTGCACGGTTGTCCTCCTACTGAAGTCTCTGAGTCTGCCAATTGAGTTTGCAACTATCTATGGGTGTCCTGGCACTAACCCTCTTTCCCCAAAAAATATATAAAAAGGACTGTCAAAAGAAATAAAACCTCTTTTACATCCAAGAAGTGTCTGGCGACCAATGACTTTCACCATCTTTGCACCCAATATGCCTCCCAACCCACCACATATTGAAGGATGTCAGCTATCTTTGGCCTTGGAGATCCTCATTAGACCCAAAGTGGTAAAAGACCTTGCTATATGTATTTTTATAACATCTGTTATATCATACATATCATTACCATTTCATCAGTGCAAAGATTGGAAAGCTTACTTCATTTTAGCTCCACCATCTAGCAAATTATGAAAGAATACACTTTATACCATATTAACTGTTTAATACTATAAAATTAATCCGTTTATATACTTTTCATTTTTCAGCATCCATGTTTCCCTTTTTTACTGGATTCTGTATATGTTGTATCTTATGTACTGTTGAATTTATATTTATATAATAACCACTGTTCTAAACTACACAAATCATTTGGCATGGTTTTAAAAGCTATGTAAGATAAGAGGCTGCCTGAAAACTCCAATAAGTTGGTCAACTTTGATTGTGTGTGGCCAGCTTTACTTGGTGAAGTAACCTATCCCCTAGTACAGTGGGGCAAAAAAGTATTTAGTCAGCCACCAATTGTGCAAGTTCTCCCACTTAAAAAGATGAGAGAGGCCTGTAATTGTAATACCTCAACTATGGAAGACAAAATGTGGAAACAAATCCAGACAATCACATTGTCTGATTTTTGAAAGAATTTATTTGCAAATTATGGTGGAAAATAAGTATTTGGTCACCTACAAACAAGCAAGATTTCTGGCTCTCACAGACCTGTATCTTCTTCTTTAAGAGACTCCTCTGTCCTCCACTCATTACCTGTATTAATGGCACCTGTTTGAACTTGTTATCAGTATAAAAGACACCTGTCTACAACCTCAAACAGTCACACTCCAAACTCCACTATGGTGAAGACCAAAGAGCTGTCGAAGGACACCAGAAACAAAATTATAGACCTGCACCAGGCTGGGAAGACTGAATCTGCAATAGGTAAGCAGCTTGGTGTGAAGAAATCAACTGTGGGAGCAATAATTAGAAAATGGAAGACATACAAGACCATTGATAATCTTCCTCGATCTGGGGGCTCCACGCAAAATCTCACACTGTGGGGTCAAAATGATCACATGAACGGTGAGCAAAAATCCCAGAACTACACGGGGGGACCTAGTGAATGACCTGCAGAAAGCTGGGACCAACGTAACAAAGGCTACCATCAGTACCACACTACGCCGCCAGGGACTCAGATCCTGCAGTGCCAGACGTGTCCCCCTGCTTAAGCCAGTACATGTCTGGGCCCATCTGAGGTTTGCTAGAGAGCATTTGGATGATCCAGAAGAGGATTGGGAGAATGTCATATGGTCAGATGAAACCAAACTAGAACTGTTGGTAGAAACACAACTCGTTGTGTTTGGAGGAGAGAGAATGCTGAGTTGCAACCAAAGAACACCATATCTACTGTGAAGCATGGGGGTGGAACATCATGCTTTGAGGCTGTTTCTCTGCAAAGGGAAAAGGACAACTGATCCGTGTATATGAAAGAATGCATGGGGCCATGTATCGTGAGATTTTGAGTGCAAACCTCCTCCCATCAGCAAGGGCATTGAAGATGAAATGTGGCTGGGTCTTTCAGCATGACAATGATCCCAAACACACCGCCTGGGCAATGAAGGAGTGGCTTCGCAAGAAGCATTTCAAGGTCCTGGAGTGGCCTGGCCAGTCTCCAGATCCCAACCCCATAGAAAACCTTTGGAGGGAGTTGAAAGTCCGTTTTGCCCAGCGACAGCCCCAAAACATCACTGCTCTAGAGGAGATCTGCATGGAGGAATGGGTCAACATACCAGCAACAGTGTGTGACAACCTTGTGAAGAGTTACAGAAAATGTTTGACCTCTGTCATTGCCAACAAAGGATATATAACAAAGTATTGAGATGAACTTTTGATATTGACCAAATACTTATTTTCCACCATAATTTGCAAATAAATTCTTTCAAAAATCAGACAATGTGATTGTCTGGATTTGTTTCCTCATTTTGTCTCTCATAGTTGAGGTATACCTATGATGACAATTACAGGCCTCTCTCATCTTTTTAAGTGGGAGAACTTGCACAATTGGTGGCTGACTAAATACTTTTTTGCCCCACTGTACCTTAACAACAATCCATTATCCATATTTTTCTTACATTATAGGTCAAGATTACCAAACTATAGTTTAGTTCAGGGTAGATGTTGGGCTGATGGGGTTTAATCTCCAGCCAGCACCTTCTGTCTCAGTCATGCACATCTCTGCAGCTTCCATGCCCATTTCTTTAAGGAAATCACTGTTACAGATTGTGGTAATTCACCCTTTAGAAAAGTTTAAATTATACAGCTGGTTATATGTGTTTGTACCTGACTGCCGTGGCGATTTTTCCAGGAGATCCAACGAGTGCCATCTCTACTGTAGTTTATTTTAAACATCTGAGCAAATTCATTGCCATGTCCTCCTGCATGTCGACCTTGAGTGCCTACCAAGGTTATGAAATGAAGGACCCGCAAATCAATCTGCAGAAATTCTGTCAGTTCTTCTGGATCTACCGGTAACTCTGGACACCATGCCCCATCTCCTTCTTCTAAATCCAACCTATTTGACAATAAGTTTCAGACTTTATTTACATTTACCCTTACATTAAACAGATGATAGAACGCTAATTCCTTTTATAATGATTTGCACAATTTTTTTGAAGCAATAACACAGTTATAAATGTATGAATGGAACTATTATATATACAGTATCTCACAAAAGTGAGTACACTCCTCACATATTTGTTAATATTTTATTATATCTTTTCATGTGACAACACTGAAGAAATGATACTTTGCTACAAGTAGTGAGTGTACAGCTTGTATAACAGTGTCAATTTTCTGCCTCCTCAAAATAACTCAACACACAGCCATAAATGTCTAAACCACTGGCAACAAAAGTGAGTACACCCCTAAGTGAAAATGTCCAAATTGGACCCAAAGTGTCAATATTTTGTGTGGCCACCATTATTTTCCAGCACTGCCTTAAATCTCTTGGGCATGGAGTTCACCAGAGCTTCACAGGTTGCCACTGGAGTCCTCTTCCACACCTCCATGACGACATCACGGAGCTGGTGAATGTTAGAGACTTTGCGCTCCTTCATCTTCTGTTTGAGAATGCCCCACAAATGCTTAATGGGGTTTAGGTCTGGAGACAAGCTTGGCCAGTCCATCACCTTTACCCTAAGCTTCTTTAGCAAGGCAGTGGTCGTCTTGGAGGTGTGTCTGGGGTCATTATCATGTTGGAATACTGCCCTGCGGCCCAGTCTCTGAAGGGAGGGGATTATGCTCTGCTTCAGTATGTTACAGTACATGTTGGCATTCATGGTTCCCTCAATGAACTGTAGCTCCTCAGTGCAGGCAGCACTCATGCAGCCCCAGACTATGACACTCCCATCACCATTCTTGACTGTAGGCAAGACACAATTTTCTTTGTACTCCTCACCTGGTTGTCATCACACATGCTTGACACCATCTGAACCAAATAAGTTTATCTTGGTCTCATCAGACCACATGACATTGTTCCAGTGATCAATGTCCTTAGTCTGCTTGACTTTAGCAAACTGTTTGCGGGGCTTTCTTGTGCATCTTCTTTAGAAGAGGCTTCCTTCTGGGACGACAGCCATACAGACCAGTTTGATGCAGTGTGCGGCGTATGGTCTGAGCACTGACAGGCTGACCCCCCACCCCTTTAACCTCTGCAGCAATGCTGGAAGCACTCAAAAGTCTATTTCCCAATGACAACCTCTGGATAAGACGCTGAGCATGTGCACTCAACTTCTTTGGTTGACCATGGTGAGGCCTGTTCTGAGTGGAACCTGTCCTGTTAAACCACTGTATGGTCTTAGCCACTGTGTGGCTCAGTTTCAGGGTCTTGGCAAACTTCTAATAGCCTAGGCCATCTTTATGTAGGGCAACAATTATTTTTTTCAGATCCTCAGAGAGTGCTTTGCCATGAGGTGCCATGTTGAACTTCCAGTGATCAGTATGAGACAGTGAGAGTGATAATATCAAATTTAACATACCTGCTCCCCATTAACATCTGAGACCTTGTAACACTAAGGGGTAACATGACACCGGGGAGGGAAATTAGCTAATTGTGCCCAATTTGGACATTTTCACTTAGAGGTGTACTCACTTTTGTTGCCAGTGGTTTAGACATTAATGGCTGTGTGTTGAGTTATTTTGAGGGGACAGCTCATTTACACTGTTATCCAAGCTGTACACTCAATACTTTACATTGTAGCAAAGTGTAATTTCTTCAGTGTTGTCACATGAAAAGATATAATAAAATATTTACAAAAATGTGAGGGGTGTACTCACTTTTGTGAAATATTGTATATACATAAAATGTAATTGTAGACCAAAACAAAAGCAGCACAGGCATTACTAATTTGGATTTAAATCCAGATGTCAGTTGCACAGTAAAATGGAAATACAACAATATTTGGCACAAACTAATTTGTGCATTAATAGAAAATACTTGGAATTCAATGGAAAAATAAAACCATGTTGTTGTTCAATGATCCATATTTTAGACGTCCCTACATTGCACTTGATCATGTCAGAGCTGTGGATGCTGGCCAGAGCACCAAATCGAAAAGGCTTCAGGGGACCAGTCACATGTAAGCATTTATAAAGTAAGTAAGAGGGGTACCCTAGGCAAAAATGAGCATTTAACCCCGCCAGACCCTCGTTGTAACTGTCAATTTTTCATTTCCCCCGACCTCTGGAGGGGATTTTTCTTTCACTTCTTATCTTGGAGACACAAGAGGAAATGAAAGGACATCTCCCCAAAGTGAGGGGAATTCTAATCTTAGACAGCTGTCCCCAAGACATTTGTCTGCTTTGGAAGATTTTCCCTCACTTCTTGCTCTCATGATAAGTATAAGTATAAAATTTAGGATTTTTCACTTTCTGACTCAGTAATAGTAATAATTGTCACCAGGATGAACAGAGGGTGAATCTTCCCAGCAGGAACAGCAAAAAAAAAAAAACATGAGTCACTTTTAGTGACCACCGTACATTGAGTTTGGAGACATGACATGGACAGTTGGTATGAAATCTGGAGGGCAGAAATGTAAATTTAAAGTAAAAAGCCTGAAAGAATTAATATAAGGTGAAAAAAAAAAAACACAACTGCATATGCACTCATATGTATATAGAGCAAATACTTTAAGGATAACTTGGTTTAAAAATGCCCAAAATAACCCCAAACTTCCTAATCAAATGACTAAATATAATCATAGATGCCAAGTATGGGCATAGCCAGGTTGACGCTCTCTATAGCTGGCTGTAAGTAGAAGCACACTATGGCAGAAACACCTGGCTCCTTTAGGCTGTAAACCCTGCCAGGCTGTGAGCAAGCAATGAAAGTACTTCTTGATGTAAATACTGTATGAATTTGAGGTCTGTGATTTTATTTAGCCTTTTTATTGAGGAGGGTGTGGGGGATTTTGACAGCTTATAAAGCAAACATAAAGTTACCATTTAATAATGGAACATTCATTTTTTTTGTGCTGAAAATTGGCTGATGTTTTTTGGTGTGGTAGTGTTGGCACTTACAGTTTTGTCACTTATTCACCATATTTGTAAATGTAACCCTTAAACCCTATTTCTAACAAAAAAACTAAGACATGAACTTAAGGTTGAACTCGGCGAAAAACCTTTCATTTTAATATATTTCTCAATAGCCACAAAGGATTTAAATCCACTTTGTGTGTATCCCATTACGAACCTAAATATTACTTTGTAAAAGTAGTGATGACATCATGACTGTGCTATACAAAGCCTATGAGGAAAGCAGAGCTGTAGGAGGGACCCATCAGGTCCTCCTACTACATGCAGTCTGCAGGAAACTACAGGGGGCAGATACAACACCAGTTACACTGTCAGGGAACCAACGGTAAGAGAAGGACTCTAGGACCCAGCATCTGTCAAGACACCAATGGCAGGAGAAGGGCTCTAGGACCCAGCATCTCTACCAGCACGTCACATGGGTCTTTATAAAGAAGTCTGTTAGTGGTTAAAGTTGCCGGTTGATCTTCAGCTTGTACCGTGTTCCTGTGATCCTTGTTCCTGAGAGTTCTCTGCTACCAACCCGGCTTGTTCTTGACTATTCACCTGTCTGTCTCCTGACCTGATCTCGTTTTGTCCACGGATATTCTCTACTGTCTCCTGTGTCTGACTTCGGCTTCCCCCTGGCCCTGCCTGCTCTGTTACCCTTCTGGCTCTGAACTCTGGCTTGAACTGACTTCCCATTATCTCAGTGCTACTACAGACCTGCCACATCTCACAGGCGCCAACTTGTCTGCAACCACAACCACTACTACAACCACTACTACATCAGAAACCCTTCTGAGTTCCTCTGCAAACAACATCACTGGCGACCTGTGCCTCTTTGAGCCTGACTCCTCCTGTTCTCACTTTCAGGGGAGTCTGGAACTTCACACACAAGGAAAGCCCTCTCTCCATTGGCCTCCAGCACCAGGTACATGATAGTATCAATCAGCCAATATGTCTGAGGCCGAGAGAGGTTCTGCGGTGATGGAGGCTCTCTGTCAGCAGACGACCGCACTTCCTCAAACCGTCAAGGATTTACAAGAGGGATACTTCCAGCTTGAAGGATGCATACACACCCTTACTACTATGGTGACTTCCACAGAACCTAACCCGACTATCAGCCCCAACCCTTCAGCTGCTCCTTCAAATCCTCCGGCCGTTTCTCCAGCCGCCATCTTACTTCCTCCACCAGAACCCAGAGTTCCCACCCATGAGCGCTTTGTAGGGGATCTGTGAAAGTTCAGGGCCTTCAAGAATGCATGTGAACTTTATTTTGCTCTGCAACCAAGGACTTTCACACCTGAGACGGTCAGAGTAGAGTTCATTATTTCTTTACTGTCTGATGAATTGCAGTCCTAGGCCCATAACCTATTGGAGCAAAAGAATACAGCACTGAACTCTGTTTCCACATTCTTTGAGGCCATGGCTGTCCTTTTCAATGACCCACAGAGGATTGCTACTGCTGAGTCTGCTCTCCATACCCTTGTACAGGGGCGACGACCTGTGGAAGACTACATTGTGAAGTTCCATAAGTGGTCAGCTGATACCGGATGGAATGCCGCTGCTTTAAAATACTAGTTCCGTTTAGGCTTAACTGAGACCCTTAAAGACGAATTAGCCCGGATCGAGGCTCCTACCTCCCTTGAGAATCTCATCCAAGTCTCCATCCAGTTGGATAGGAGCCTATGGGAGCGATGTTTCAAATGTACCCAGAGCTTTCGGCCCTCATGGGTGTTGCCAAGGGTCCCAGGTCCAACCACTTCTACTCTGGCTACTCAACCTTCTAGTTCATCTGATGTGGAACCTATGCAGATTGGTCTACTCAACAATTTCTGTCTATATTGCGGATCCACTGGCCATTTCCTGCGCAATTGTCCTATCCGACCAAGTAAGAACGGTCAACTAACCCCTTCATATCTCCAGTTGTTTGAGACTCAGTCCACTCACATTATTGCCATCTCATTGCAGGTGGCTGGAAAAGGAGTCAACCTGTGGGCAATCGTTGACTCTGGGGCCTGCAGTTGCTTCATAGACATTAATCTTGCGAAAGACTTGCATATTCCTCTCAAGTCGAAGGAGCAAAGACTTGATATAAATGTAGTGGATGGCACCACTCCCAGCTCGGGACCTGTTACCTAGGAGACCATTCCTATCTTAGCAACCACAGATATAGGTCACCAAGAACTGTCATCAGGTCACCCATATTCCCATCCATCCTAGGAATACTCTGGTTGCGGCCCCACAACCCACAAACTGACTGGTTCAAAGATGAAATCACTTTCTTGTCTAGCTACTGTCAAAAAAACTGTGGCATCCCCATGCATGATGACTCTCCTGTGTGTTTGTCCATCCAGCCCTCAACAGATACCAGTCTTGCTGTCCCACCAGTTTATCACAATCTCCTTGACATATTCAACTGATACTCTTACTCTGCCCCTGCACCGATCCTATGATTGTCAGATCAAATTATTTCCCGGAGCAGAGATACCTTTTGGGCGCATCTTTCCACTGTCCAAGACTAAGCTTGAAGCCCTCCGACAGTACATTGATGGAAACTTAGCCAAGGAATTAATCCATCCCTCTTCCTCGCCGGCCAGAGCAGGTATCTTCTTCATTGAGAAAAAGGCTCACTCCCTCAGACCATGTGTTATCTACAGGGAGTTTAACAAGATCACTATCAAGAATAGGTAAAAAATATATATGTAAATATTGCGCTGTCAAAAAGAAAAAAGAGCAGCTAGCATTAACAAGTGATCTAAACCTGTGGAAAATAGTGAAAAGAAAAAGAAAAATGCAGCGCTAACAAAATAATATCAAACATTGATATGTGATATACAATGTAAATATATCTCAAAATACACATAAATAAGATAATTAAGTGTATATAAAAACATATTATCTGAAAAAAGTGACAAAAGATTAGAGATTAAATCTCCGAAGCATCCGTTAGGATGTACACCTCTAGCGCAAAACTGATATACATAAGTGAGTCCATATATCCAGACAAGGTGTGTATATGTTAATTGTCCAAGGATTTAACACAAATAATTATGCATGAGTGAGTCCATGAATTATCCGGTAAAATGCAAAGATGTTAAACACCCCGAAGTGTAAATAGCATGATATTTCAAGTGTTGATAGCAGATCCACCACCGTAAATAAAAGTGGGGGGCTTACCAGAACAAGTGGACACAGATGGGTATATACCCACTGTGTCAGTTAAGCTTGTATAGCTGTAGATCCCTGGAGATGGAATGAGGGTAGCCAAGGTGCTTGTAGAGGGTGTGTATGGTAAGGACAAATCCAATCAAGTATCACCAGCATATAAAGAGAAAACATGAAAGTACATAGCGTGATACTGTACAAAAAAGCTATGAAGTAAAATTTAGCACAAATAATTATGCATGAATGAATCCATGAATTATCCGGTATGATGCAAAAATGTTAAACACCCAGAAGTGTAAGTAGCATGATATTTAAGTGTTAATATCAGATCCACCACCGTAGGTAAAAGTGGGGGCTTACCAGAGCGAATGGACACGGATGGGTATACACCCACTGTGTCAATTAGGCTTGTATAGCTGTAGATCCCTGGAGATGGAATGAAGGTAGCCAAGGTGCTTGTAGAGGGTATGTATGGTCAGAACAAATCCAATCAAGTATCCACAGCATATAAGGAGAAAACTTGAAGGCACATAGCGTGATACTGTATAAAAAAGCTCCTCTGCTAGCAATTTCTGCAACGTCACCTTTGTACTTCGTACTTCAGGAACTTCCTGTCTGTAGCTACAGAGTTCGTGCTGTGTGGGGGCTTGGTGTTGGGGTCCTGACCTTGACACAAGTCCAGTCCATGAACAGGGTGGGGAGGAGTTCATGGACCAAGAATTGGTTGCTTCAGCGTGACCAGTTCTCTCATATGCCTTTGCTCCGTGAGATCCGTGAGAATAATCCTGATGATTTCAGGAACTTTCTCAGGATGATGGACCCCGTATTTCACCGTTTGTTGGCTTCGCTGACCCTCTATATCAGCAGGCAGGATATCTGCATGAGGCAAGCCATCACTCCGGAGCAGAGGCTCGTCGCTACCCTGTGGTACTAGGCGACGGGGAGAAGCCTGCAGGACCTCAAGTTCTCGACAGGCATCTCCCCCAGGCTCTGGGGATCATTATCCCAGAGACCTGTTCTGCCATCATCCAGGTCCTGCAGAAGGAGTATATGAAGGTAAGATTTTTATCCTTTAATATCACATTTTATTGTATTTAATGTTTGATAATATATTGTATTTCTTTCCTCATTCCCTAATTACCATGATTGTAATATGCTGTGAATGTCCCCTTTGTCCTCATGCATGCTGGATTTTTATGTAATTATTTGTTTAGTCCTTCATACAGATTGGCCTTCAATAACCTCCCCAGCATGCTCTCCTGCCCCATATTCACCTCATGTAGTCACTTAACAATGTATTTTGTCAGCTCCATAGTAGTGCTTTACCCCAAACAACCCCTCAGACATGAGTATTTAGGAACTGTGTTTGATATTGCGTTCAGATGGGGTGAAGTCACCCCAGGAAAAGCAAAATTTGTCAACATGTGCTAGCTGCCATCACGGGGGATCAAGGGACATGTTTTGGGGGAGAAACCCCTTCCTCTCAGCTACTTTATTATTGAGGAAGGGGTTGCACCCCCAAAATGCGTCCATTGATCTCCCGTGATGGCAGATAGCACATGTTGGCACACTGTGTGCATCCTCCAAATTAGGCTTTTCTAAAAATCACTCAAACATTTTTAACATTGTAGCACACAAAAGAAAAAAGTGATTTGGAGGGGTTTTAAACTCGCCCCAAAACATCAATGATGTTTTTTTTTTTTTAATAACATCATTGATGTTTTTCTTGAGGTTTTCCAATTGTAAATTACACCCCATGATCTCCCCGCTTAGGATCTGGGCACTTTCTGATGTGAAAGGATCTGGATCCACAACATCACGATCACCTAAAAAGAGAGAAACACAAAAAAAAGCTATCAAAAATATGCCGGCATACATCTCTTACCTGAGCCTGTGGTCGCAGACACTCACCTGTTGTGGGGACTAGTTCCACCACGTCTTCCTCCTACTGCTCTTCTTGTGTTGGGGGGATTTCCCCTTCTTCCAGAGGTGGGGGGACTGTGGTCTCCTCGGATGAGGGGTGTCCTCCGAGTCTTTTCTCCCCTATGTAAAACAAAAATTGTATACTTAGCACACAACTATTTGATGGCAGAACTATAAATAGGAAACATTGCTTGGAAGTGGGGTACAATTGTCTATTTTGGCAGAGTTCCAAAATGTAGCATTTTCAGTGTCCTTTGTCAAGCTACACCTGTGTGGCCCCCTAATAAAAAGGGTGTTCTTGTGTCCCACACTAGTGCTCCAGTGTCCAGATGTGAAAATAGCTGCTGAGTGTCCTCTCCTTACACAGAATCTAGTTTGCATTTCATTCTAGTAACAAAGCCATCTACACAACCAAATTAGTTTCAGACAAGTAGGGCGTAAAAATTGTGGCCAAATGCATATGGACTAAACAATGGTGTTTTATAGGCCGAAAGAAAAATGTTTGATACGAACGAATAATGTGCCCATGAACATGAAAGTTGCCATTTAAAAATGTACACTTGTAAGAAAAGCACATGGAGCAGCACGAACGTAAGAAACATAAAGAATAGGAACACAGGACAACTACTTACTTTTTTGCAGCACTCTCCGGATCTTTCTGTACTGCTCGTGTTCTCATAATTTGAGGTCCGACCATCGCTTCCTGAGCTGATCTTTCGATCGTCGTACCCCGAAATTCCGGTGCAGACTCCTGACCACTTTTGCCATGATCTTGGCCTTTCTGACATTGGGGTTGGGGTAAGGTCCATACTTCTCATCATAGTAGGCCTTCTTCAGGATGTCCACCATCTCCAACATCTCCCCAAAGGACATATTTGAGGCCTTAAATCGTCTCCTTCTGGATCGGGACGTTTCTGGCTCCGGGCTTTCCTCCCCCGCCTCCTCGTTGCTATAATTAGCACGCACCTGCTGTGTATCCGCCATGTGCTCTTCCCCCACTGCGCCGAATGAAAAGGGGCGGGGAATAGACTAGAAAGAACGTCAGGGGCGGGCGGAGTTACACGCATGCGCAGTGTGTATAAAGCGTAACACACGTGTGTATTACGTACGATCTGTGAGCGGAGGAAGGAGCATCGGAGGCGCCGATCGTGATAACGAAGGTAAGATCTAAACTTGGGCCTATACTGCTTCGAAATGGAAGCCTATATTGTAACAAGATTAGGGGAGTTTGGCCTGACATTAGGGTTTGTCATGTGTTGTGTCTTGCAGAGAAAATGAATGGCTTCAATGACCACAACTTCCTCCCCCTGTTCATAGACAAATACAGGGAGCTGCCCTGTCTGTGGCAGGTGAGACATCCCCATTATAACAATAAACAAAAGAGGCAGGCAGCTCTGGAGAAACTGCTGGAGTTGGTGAAGCCGGTGGTCCCCACAGCAACCATCCCCTATTTAAAAACCAAAATTGGTGGCCTGAGGAGCACTTATCTTAGGGAGCGCAAGAAGGTCACGGATTCCCAGAGGTCCCGAGCTGCAGCAGATGACGTTTATGTCCCCAGGCTGTGGTACTATGAGAGACTGCGATTTCTGTCAGACCACACTGAAGTCAGGGAATCCCTCTCCACTCTTCCTTCCACTCTTCCTTCCACCCCAGCTGAGGCTTCTGATGTCCAACCTGGGCCTTCCAGCCAGGAAGAAGTGGAGGAGCCCAGCTGGAGCCAGGTATAGTATTGTTCTACTGATTTCTGGTCAATAAATAAATGATGTTTATTAGATGTTATTATTGATCACTAATTGCTGATTGAAAAAAGTGTTTTACATATCAATAGACAGTAGTGGGCACCCAAAATTGGGACAAGAATGAAAAATGCTGGGCTCAGAAGGATAGTCTGTTATATTTGTTAACATTCAATTTGCAACAGTCAGGAGGTGAAAATTGTGTGTGATTGATGAATAAAAAACTAAAACTATGTCCCTTTTTCATACACAGGAAGACCTCAGCCAGGAGGAGGTTGTGGAATGTGGCAGTCAGGAGGAGGCGGGGATTAGTGGCAGCCAGGAGGAGGCGGGGCTAAGTGTCAGCCAGGAGAAGTCTGGGACCAGTCGCAGCCTGACTGAATCGCAGGTTCCTCCCCTCCACCTTCCATACAAAAGAGCGAGGAAGACGACTCCCATGCAGGATTCAGCGCTCAGGCTCATTCAGGAGGCTTCTGCGTCCCTCAGAGCTTTACCCACTCCTGAAGAGGCCTTTGCCTGCATGGCTGCCACAAAACTGCAGGGCATGCAGGAGGGTCAACGCAAGCTATGTGAGGACCTGCTTTATAAAGTCCTAAGTAAAGGGGTGAGTGGGGAACTAACACCCAAGACCGACGTGATTGAGTTGGACCATCCTCCTCCTCCTCCTGCTGCCACAACTCCACCACCAGAGCCAACGCATGGAAGGAAGCGTGGAAGGAAGACAAGAGAGTGATGGCCCTGGGTTCAGTCTGGTCTGACAAAAGCTGCAGTCTCTCTTATGACCACAGCCTGGGGACACAGATGTCATCTGCTGCTTTCCGGATCTCTGGGACTGATGGACCAGACTGCACTCCCTTAGATAAGGATTCCTCAGGCCACCAATTTTGCTTGAAAATAGTTGATGTGTAGGTGAATGAGAGGCAACTGGGGGTCCAAGGCTTCACCCATTTCTGCAGTTTCTCCCTCTTTGTTTAGTTGTGAGCCCTTAATAAATGTTTTTTTTTTTGGGAAATTATACTCTCCTATGTGTGTTTTTATCCAAAGAGGAAAGTTTGTTGGTGACGATTCAGGTACATTTCTAAAATACAATGTGAAATTAACAAGAGACAACAACACCAAACAATCTCCTAGAGATTAAATAGAACAACATATCAATGGTGTTGTGGTAACTTGACACAAAAAAAACACACAAAAATTTTCGGGAGTAAAAATAAAAATCCAAAAAAACAAAAATCAGCCTTGAAAAAAATACAAACCAAAAATAACTAATCTGCCTTAAAACCAAAAAAAACAGCACCAAAATAATGTTGTCAGATGTGACTAATCAAAATATATTGAGGGAATCCTGATAAATAATAAAGAAATAAGTTTGTAAGAAGTCTGTGTGAATATGAGCAGCAAAACTACTTCATTCTTCTCACATTATAAAGAAGAAGAGAGTGCGCTGTATTAAACCATTTTTGACATTGCAACGTGACGAAAGTGCTGTATCCATTGCGAACGCTAAGTTTACCAGACCAAGCTGTTCCGTGTCGGAATTTCTTCTGAGCATGCGTGGCACTTTGTGCGTCGGAACAGGCCACACACGGTCGGAATTGACGCGATCAGATTTTGTTGTCGGAAAATTTTATAGTCTGCTCTCAAACTTTGTGTGTTGGAAAATCCGATGGAAAATGTCCGATGGAGCCCACACACGGTCGGAATTTCCGACAACACGCTCCGTTCGGACATTTTCCATCGGAAAATCCGACCGTGTGAACGGGGCATAAGACCTCAGCAGGCTAGATTGGCCTTGTTTTTCTCCAGGTTTAGTTTCCGACCAGGATTCAAGAATGGGAAGGCGGATGCCCTATCCCGGATGTTTCCTGAATCTTCTGAACCTGTTCCCCCAAGCACCATTTTTTCTGCTCAAAATTTTTTGCTAATTCAGCCCAGTCTGAAACCATTCATCAGGCAGGCTTCTGCATCATGTCCTGAATCCAAACAAACCTCACTAAGAAAGCAGAATGGATTGCTGTGGCACCAAGATAAGGTCTTCATACCTCTGGAGGCAAGGCCTCAGGTTCCCAAGACAAATGACGACCACCAGCTAGCTGGACACTTTGGAGCTTGTAAAACTTGGGAGCCCATCCAACGGGCCTTCTGGTGGCTTAACCTTAGACGGGACTGTAGGGCCTATCAATTCCTGCACAGTGCGTGTACGCAGCAAGGGCATCATAGCAAAAGCCTGGGGGTTAGTGAGGGCCCTGCTCATCCCTAAACATCCCTGGGAGATGATCTCCATGGATTTCATCATTGACCTACCTCCCTCTGACAGATTTAACACCATTTTGGTAGTGGTAGATCAGCTGTCCAAGATGGCTCATTTCCTGACCATGGTGGGTACTCCTTCTGCTACAGAAACTACCCACATCTTTATCAAAAAAATCATTAGACTCCATGGCTTACCCAGTAACATTGTTTCGGATCGAAGGGTACAGTTTACCTCCAGGTTTTGGAGAGATCTCTGAATTGTACTGTAAGTGGAACTTTGCCTCTCATTCACCTACCATCCTCAAGTAACGAACAAACCGAATGCACAAATCAGACCCTGGACAATATTTGCGTTGTTTCTCTGCTTCTTCTCAAGATGACTGGGCATTCCTGCTCCCACTCGCAGAATTTGCCTACAACAACTCTTTACATTCAGCAACCAACCATTGCTCTATCTCCATTCTGGGCCAGTTACAGTACCGCCGTGCAAGACAGGCTTATTTTAATACAAAACAACTACCAAACCCTTCAAAACTGCATACAAAGGGCTCCAACAGATTACAAAAGATTCTTTGACAGGAAAGAAAGGGGTAATCCTTCCCGTAAAGTGGAGGGCCACCCTAAAAAAAAAATTGCATGAAAAATCCTAAAAAAAATTTAAAAAAACATTTGAAAAAAAAAAAAATTTTTAAACGTACCTAAACCCTTGTTGCTAGGCGGTCTTCCTAATCTTCCTCTTCCTATTCCATGGCGTGTTCTGCTCCTCGGTGAGCAGCCCCGTTGCCTTCTGCGAACTGTGTGTGTTCCCAGAACACCACAGGACCATTCACAGAGCGCCACGCCGCTCGCACGTGTGCAGTAAGAAACTGGCAGTGAAGCCGCAAGGCTTCACTGCCTGTTTCCCTTACTTAGGATGGCGGTGCCGGGACCCGAGAGCCGAGGGACGGGTCGGCCTAGGGCGGCCGACATCGCGGGCACCCAGGACAGGTAAGTACTTATTTAAAGTCAGCAGCTACAGTGTTTGTAGCTGCTGACTTTTAAATTTTTTTTTTCAGGGACAGAATCCCACTTTAAAATCGGGGACAAGGTGTGGCTTTCAACTGTGAACCTGAAACTGCCGTGCCCAAGCGTGAGATAAACCCAGTGGCATTTGAGCTGTCCCTGCCTGACTCTTACAGGATCCATTCGGTCTTTCACATTTCTCTTCTCAAGCCAGCTATTCCTGACCCATTCCCAGGAAGAGTGGAACTACCTCCACCACCAGTAACTGTTGGAGAGGAAACAGAGTTTCTTTACTGTAATGCCCTGTACACACCGTGGGATTTTCCGATGGAAAAAGTGCGATCAGATTGTGTTGTCGGAAATTCCGATTGTGTGTGGGCTCCATCAGACTTTTTCTGTCGAAATTTCCGACACACAAAGTTTGAGAGCAGGATATAAAATTTTCCGACAACAAATTCCGATCGTTTAAATTCCGATTGTGTGTACACAAATCCGATGCACAAAGTGCCACGCATGCTCAGAATAAATTAAGAGACAAAAGCTATTAGCTACTGCCCCGTTTATAGTCCCAACGTACGTGTTTTACGTCACCGCGTTCAGAACGATCAGATTTTCCGACAACTTTGTGCGACCATGTGTATGCAAGACAAGTTTGGCCCAAAATCCGTCGGAAAGAATCCGATGGATTTTGTATAGGGCATAAGAGCGGCAAGGCTGTGGAATTCCCTTCCACAGGTGGTGGTCTCAGCGGGGGGCATCGATAGTTTAAAAAAACTATTAGATAAGCACCCGAACGACCACAAAATACAGGGAAATGCAAAGTAATACTGACATAATCATACACATAGGTTGGACTTGATGGACTTGTGTCTTTTTTTAACCGCACCTACTATGTAACTATGTAAGTGGAGTCAGTTCTGGATTGCAGGAAGCAAGGTAAGCAGATCCTATATCTGATTAAATGGAGAGGGTGTCCACCTGAAGAAAGCTCCTTGGAACCCGAAGCCAATATACATGCCCCCAGACTTCTCCAAGAGTTTTGGGCCAAATACCTGGGAAAAATTGCACAAATAGGCATCCAGAGGCTGCCCGTCGGGGGGGGGCCCTGTCAGGGAACCAATGGTAGGAGAAGACCCAGCATCTGTCAAGACACCAACGGCAGGAGATGGGTTCTAGGACCCAACATCTCTAGTCTGTTGGTGGTTGAAGTTGCTGATTGATCTTCAGCTTGTACGATGTTCCTATGATCCTTGTTATTGAAAGTTCTCTGCTACCAACCCGGCTTGTCCTTGACTATTCTCCTGCCTGTCTCCTGACCTGACCTTGGCGTGTCCACGGATATTCTCTACTGTCTCCTGTGTCTGACTTTGGCTTCCCCTTTGACCCTGCCTGCTCTGTTACACTTCTGGCTCCGAACTCTGGCTTGATTACAAACAAAGGGATCCGGGCATAAAACCAAATGGGAATATAGGAAATAAATAAACATTAATTCTAATTCTGAATTAATTAATTGACTGAATTATCTATAATCATTCTAATTTTACAATTTAATAAATTAATTTTGATTCATTTGCGATTAGAATTAATGTTTATTAATTTCCTATATTCCCATTTGGTTTTATGTCCGGATCCCTTTCTTTGTACGGACACCCCGGGCACTCATCGATCGGTCTCTTAATCAGTAATCCGACCGATTTGAGCCCTAAGGTTGTGAGTCCCGTTATGTGCCCATTTTAATCCACCAGTATTGGCTATTTCCCATTTTTTCCTTCTACTGTGGGCATTAGATTTTTACAAATGGCGACCGTGCTTTGACGTGACGCTGCGTCATGACATGTGTTCCATTACGAGCTCCAGCGCATGCGCCCGGGCATTCATATACCACATCCGCGACCTGGCGGTGACGTCAGACGCCACCGGCTCGGAGGGAGACTATGAATTGCGGCATCTCGCCGCTACACTCTGTCAGAGACCTATTGAGAGAGGAAGAGGAAACATCTCTCCCGTCTCTGCTCTATTGTTTTGTCTTCCCCATGCCGGTAAGTCTACTTTTACTTATGTGACTATCCTGTTCACATTGAACAGCCATTGCCTTAACTTATAAACTACTGGGTTCTCTCATATGGTGCTTTATTAGTACACATATTTTTTTTTAAGTCTGCCAGGGAAGTGACAGCCTTTGAATCTATTTCCCATGCTGTGAGTTTATCTCATGGCATTTGCACTGATTGCACTTCTGCGGATATTCAACAATTTGGGTTTATCATCATTGCTTGATAATAACTTTAATCAGCAAGATTGATCAACTATAAAATTGATTCAATTTGTGTAACGTGCTAAGGTAAATTATTATTACTATTTAATCATTTATTCCTCCATTATTGTTGAATTGGTCCCCGCACTGTAATAGCAGTATATTATATATTCTTTTCCTGCTCTTTTCAGGAAAACATTTTTTTCTGTCTCCTTCTGCAAACACTGGCTGGGTATTTTACTAATGGGACGTCCTTCATACATATGAAATCTGTATTTTTTTCCATTTTGATTATCAAGTTACATTTTGACTTTGAGCAATTCGGGTAAGGTCTGTGTCTCCCCCTTATATCTATTAGTATTGATTGATGCATTATAATAGATATTACATTTACGCTGTAATCTCTCCATACCCAATATATGCCTATCATTTTTTTCTATCAATATGTTTTTTCACGTGAGCATTCATTCTAAAAAAATATTTTTATTGTTATCTATAGCATTTAAAACGTCACTCCGGAATCTCCTGAGGAAGTTCTGCTGAGCTGCTGAGTGGTAGTGTCTGTTAATTATGCCTTTGTATAGAACAATTGATTTTTGATATGGATGAAATACTGTTCTCATGTTTTTTATCTTTGTATTAAAATTAATTTTATATATTGTACAAGTGAGCCTTTTAGTCTCCTTATCTAACACCTTAAAAGTTCTGAGGTTTGTGACCTCCCCCCCCCCTTTTTTTTGAATTTCTGTGCTACTTTGAGCCTGACTCCTGTTCTCGCTTTCAGAGAAGTCTGGAACTTAGACGCAAGGGAAGCCCTCGCTCCATTAGCCTCCAGCACCAGGTACGTGATATACACTACAAAAGGTGAGAGTGAGAGAGAGAGAGAGCAACAGTGACCAGTCTTAGTACAGAAAGAACTTGCATAGAGGCAATGTTTCATGCTGGATTACTGTACAGATCGGGAAGAAATACACAAAGAATGTCAAGATTCAAGTAAAGAATACACGTCTTTTGTATGTACATAATGTTTGCCTATCCTGGTGTTTAGTTGTAATCCTCATCCTGAACATAACCCCTAAACTTAACACTGCTCTTAAACCTAACCTCTAAAATTTAAACCTTCACCTGACCCAACTCCTAACACGAACCCTAAACCCAAAGCATTTTTTTAAAGAAAGGAACAACTTGATTGGTTACAGAGATAGAAATAGAAAGAGTTTTACAGTCAGATACTCAATACTTAAGGCCTTTAATTAATTCAGGTTTCGGTGCTAGAATCTTGATCCAGGGGTAAGCCACCTGAGACTAGAGGTATAGAGACTGATTCTGTAGTCCAAGGCTTTGGGACTCTAATGCCGTGTACACATGGTCGGAATTTCCAACAACAAATGTTGGATGTGAGCTTGTTGTCGGAAATTCCGACCATGTGTAGGCTCCATTGGACATTTTCCGTCGGAATTTCCGACAAACAAAATTTGAAATCTGGATCTCAAATTTTCCGACAACAAAATCTGTTGTCGGAAATTCTGATCGTGTGTACACAATTCCGACGCACAAAATTCCACGCATGCTCGGAATCAAGCAGAAGAGCCGCACTGGCTATTGAACTTCATTTTTCTCGGCTCGTCGTACGTGTTGTACGTCACCACGTTCTTGACGTTCGGAATTTCCGACAACATTTGTGTGACCGTCTGTATGCAAGACAAGTTTGAGCCAACATCCGTCGAAAAAAAAACCCATGGATTTTGTTGTCGGAATGTGCAATCATGTGTACGCGGCATTACAGTGAGTAAACTGGTCATCTGCATTCTTATTGCACAGCCATGTGGCAAGATCATAGGACACCAAGATCCAACAACAGAAGAATGTAACTCAGAGGTCCCTATATTATCGCAGCAGTAAATGAATGGAAAATGTCATGCAATAAAATATTTTGCATCTATATACACTACAATATGATAGATTACAGCAGAAATAATTATATAAAGAAATATACAGCAAGCAGGTATCAGCTTTTACAGTCTAAGTCAGCTGAATGTTGAAAGCTGCAGTCTGATTGTTTGCCGAGTTATTGCACAATATTGCTGTTTTTAGCTGATTATTATAGTATGTAACATAAAAAACACAAAAATAATATTTTGCAATGTAATATCTGGCAGATACATTTTACTTAAAGGATAGGTTCACCTTTGTAAAAAAAAAATAAAAATAAATGCACATCTTTTTGCAGGTAAAAAAAATGTACATTTATTATTTTTTTTACTAGGAGCCTGCAAATCATTGCACCCATGTTTAGCAGATTGAGGGTGCATTGCAGGCCTCTTGCAGACTGTCAGTGTAAGCTGGCTGCTGAAACCTTGTACGAGCAGGCAGTTACACACTGACAGGAAGAATTAGTAAACTACCTAGAGCGCTTATTGCTGCCCTGGTAGTTTACTGAGAACTATAAGCTGACAGCTGCAAAGGCTGTCGGTACTTGTAGTTCATTTACAGAACTCTGTGAATGAATGACGTGGCCAAGTGGGGGGAGCTCCGCATGGCTGCATTTTAAAAAAATTGTGACAGCGAGTGTTTGGAAAAGATCCCCCCGCTCACTGCCACAATGGGGGATTGGGGGGGGGGGGGTCCTGGGTTTGCAGCATTTGTAACATGTGACATATTACACCCTGAATATGGGAGTAACATGTAATATGTTACGAAAGGGTGAACTTATCCTTTTAGCGCCTATCTTTTTCTTATAAAAGTCTCTGCCCATTTAATAGACATACCTGCCATATTTAGCTGCAGTAGATTCTGACCACTGACTAGATGCAGTAATATCTTCATCCGGAATCTGTCTTCCAGTCATGCCCAATGGATAGCGGCATACAGCTAAAATTAAGAAATAGGCATGTTGTTTATTTCATAGCTGGTAATATTCAGGATAGCACCTGTTTCAGCATTAAATAACTGTGTCTCATGAGCACCCCCACATGCATTATAATTTGTTTGTACAATCTGTTACAATCCTTTCAGTTTATATACAATCAGAAAAACCCTGACACTATATAGTTGTTAAAATACTGTACATAAATAATCCAAATCGGTTTGCAATAAGTATGGTCAGATAGATATACTATGTTCCTGTTGAAACAATAATCATGTGTTAGTACAGCCATTCATACAAAGACTGTGCCAAAGTGGGCCACAACATGAATTTTGTTGTAATATTAATTAATTAATTAAAGAATGAAAGCTTACCGGGATTGACCTGTGATTCGGCAAAATCTAAGATTAGAATTAGTAGTAAAATGTGGATTATTTCTTTTTTCACCAACATCTTCTCGTGGCTGAAGTCAACACAACCTGAAAAATTAAGGAAAGGTTCCACTTTTTCAAATGAAGTATTTACCTTAATATATATATATATATATATATATATATATATATATATATATATATATATATATATATATACACACACACACACAAACACATTTGTGCTCAAAGGTTTGCATACACTGGCAGAAATTGTGACATTTTGGCATTAATATTGAAAATATGACTGGTAATGCCAAAAAAAACTGTCTTTTATTTAAGGATAGCAATCACATGAAGCCATTTATTATCACATCGTTTTTTGGATCCTTTTTAAATCATAATGATAACAGAAATCACCCAAATGGCCCTGATAGAAAGTTTACATACCCTTGAATGTTTGGCCTTGGTACAGGCACAGAAGGTGGCACACACAGATTAAAATGGCAACTAAAGGTTAATTTCCCACATTTGTGGCTTTTTAAATGACAATTAGTGTATGTGTATAAATAGTCGATGAGTTTGTTAGCAATCACATGGATGCACTAAGCAGGCTAGACACTGAGCCATGAGGAGGTAGAAAAGAACAGTCAAAAGACCTGCGTAACAAGGTAATGAAACTTTACAAAGATGGAAAAGGTTATAAAAAGATATCCAAAGCCTTGAATATGCCAGTCAGTACTGTTTAATCACTTATTAATAACTGGAAAATTAGGGGTTTTTTTTATACCAAGCCAAGGTCAGGTAGACCAAGAAAGATTGCAGCCACAACTGGTGGAAGAATTGCTCAGGATACAAAGAAAAACCTACAGGTAACTGCAGGAGAAATACAGGCTCGGTGTGGTTGTTTTTACGGAGCACAATTCAAGAAATCTTGAACAAAAAAGAGCTGCATGGTTGAGCTGCCAGAAGGAAGCCTTTACTGCACCAAAGCCACAAAAAAGCCAATGAGGCATGTCAAGGTGTTGTTGGGCATATTGTAACCAGGCTTTTTTGTTGAACTTTTACAGTAAAGGCTTCTTTCTGGCAACTTGACCAGGCAGCTCTTTTTTGTTTAAGTATCATCATATTGTGCTCCTTAAAAACAACCACGCCATTCTTTTCCAGAGCAGCCTGTATTTCTCCTGAGGTTACCTGTTGGCTTTTCTTTGTATTCCGAACAGTTCCTCTGGCAATCTTTCTTGATCTACCTGACCTTGGCTTGGTATCAAGAGATTCCCAAATTTTCCACTTCTTATTAAGTGATTGAACAGCACTGACTGGCATATTCAAGGCTTTGGATATCTTTTTAGATCCTTTTCCATCTTTGTAAAGTTTCATTATCTTTACAAAGTCTTTTTTTTCCAGATCCTCAGAGAGTTCTTTGCCATGAAGTGCCACGTTGAACTTCTAGTGACCAGTATGAGAGAGTGAGAGCAATAACACCAAATTTAACACACCTGCTCCCAATTCACACCTGAGACCTTGTAACACTAATGAGTCACATGAAACTGGGGAGGGAAAATGGCTAATTGGGCCCAATTTGGACATTTTCACTTAAGGGTGTATTCACTTTTGTTGCCAGCGGTTTAGACATTTATGGCTGTGTGTTGAGTTATTTTGAGGAGACAGCAAATTTACACTGTTATACAAGCTGTACACTCACTACATTACATTATAGCAAAGCGTCATTTCTTCAGTGTTACATGTCAGTGTCACATGAAAACATATAATAAAATATTTACAAAAATGTGAGGGGTGTACTCACTTTTGTGAGATACTGTGTGTGTGTATATATATATATATATATATATATAGTTGTGCTCATAAGATTAACATACCCTGGCAGAATTTATGATTTCTTGCCCATTTTTGAGAGAATATGAATGATAACACAAAAACATTTCTTTCACTCGTGGTTAGTGTTTGGCTGATGCCATTTATTATCAATCACCTGTGTTTACTCTTTTTAAATCATAATCACAACAGAAACTACTCAAATGATCCTGGATCAAAAGTTTACATACCCTGGTGATTTTGGCCTGATAACAAGTTGACACAAAGGGGTTTAAATGGCTATTAAAGGTAACCATCCTCACCTGTGATCTGTTTGTTTGTAATTAGTGTGTGTATAAAAGTTCAGTGAGTTTCTGGACGCCTCCTGACAGACCCTTGCATCTTTCATCCAGTGCTGCACTGACGTTTCTGGATTCTGAGTCATGAGGAAAGCAAAAGACATGTCAAAGGATCTGCGGGAAAAGGTAGTTGAACTGTATAAAACAGGAAAGGGATATAAAAAGATATCCAAGGAATTGAGAATGCCAATCAGCATTGTTCAAACTCTAATCAAGAAGTGGAAAATAAGGGGTTCTGTTGAAACCATACCATGGTCAGGTAGACCAACTAAAATTTCAGCCACAACTGCTAGGAAAATTGTTCGGGATACAAAGAAAAACCCACAAATAACTTAATATAGGACTCTCTGAAAACATGTGGTGTGGCTGTTTCAAGATGCACAATAAGGAGGCACTTGAAGAAAGATGGGCTGCATGGTCGAGTCGCCAGAAGAAAGCCATTACTATGCAAACGCCACAAAGTATCCCACTTACAATATGCCAAACAGCACAGAGGCAAGCATCAAACTTTCTGGCACAAAGTCATTTGGAGTGATGAGACCAAAATTGAGCTTTTTGGCCACAATCATAAACACTACATTTGGAGAGGAGTCAATTAGGCCTATCATGAAAGGTACACCATTCCTACTGTGAAAAATGGAGGTGGATTGCTGATGTTTTGGGGATGTGTGAGCTACAAAGGCACAGGAAATTTGGTCAAAATTGATGTCAAGATGAATGCAGTATGCTATAAAAAAAACTGGAGTAACATTTGCATTCATCAGCCAGGAAGCTGTGCATGGGACGTACATGGACATTCCAACATGACAATGATCCAAAACACAAGGCCAAGTCGACCTGTAATTGGCTACAGCAGAATAAAGTGAAGATTCTGGAATAGCCATCTCAGTCTCCTGACCTCAATATCATTGAGCCACTCTGGGGAGATCTCAGACCTTAAGTTCATGCAAGACAGCCCAAGAATTTACAGGAACTGGAGGCTTTTTTGCCAAGAGGAATGGGCAGCGTTACCATCTGAGAAGATAAAGAGCTTCATCCACAAATACCACAAAAGACTTCAAGCTGTCATTGATGTTAAAGGGGGCAATTCACGGTATTAAGAACTGGGGTATGTAAACTTTTGATCAGGGTAATTTGGGTAGTTTCTGTTGTGATTATGACTTAACCTCTTCAGCCCCAGATTTGGCTGCTCAATGACCAGGTCATTTTTTGCGATACGGCACTGCGGCGCTTTAACTGACAATTGCGTGGTCATGCAACGCTGTACCCAAACAAAATTGACGACCTTTTTTTCCCACAAATAGAGCTTTCTTTTGGTGGTATTTGATCACCTCTGCGGTTTTAATTTTTTGCTCTATGAACTAAAGAAGAGCGACAATTTTGAAAAAAACACAATATCTTTTGATTTTTGCTATAATAAATATCCCAATTAAAAAAAAACATTTTTAGTTTAGGCCGATATGTATTCTTCTACATATTTTTGGTAAAAAAAAATTGCAATAAAGTATATTGATTGGTTTGCGCAAAAATTATAGCGTCTACAAAATAGGGGATAGATCTATGGCATTTTTTATTTATTTATTTTTTAATAGTAATGGTGGTGATCTGCGATTTTTATCGGGACTGCGATAATGCGGCGGACAAATTGGACACTTTTGACACATTTTTGAGACCACTGACAATTATACAGCGATCAGTGCTATAAAAATGCACTGATTACTGTGTAAATGTCACTGGTAGGGAAGGGGTTAACACTATGGGGCGAATAAGAGGTTAACTGTGTTCCCTAGGTGTGTTCTAAATGTGGGAGGGATGGGACTGACTAGGGGAAGAGAGAGATCAGTGTTCATTCTTTGTATGAACACACGCTCTGTCTCCTCTCCCCTGAAAGAACCGGGATTTGTGTGTTTACACACACAGATCCCAGTTCTCGCTCTGTCACGAGAGATCACGCTCGCATCAGCTCCGGGCACACACTGCGGCGCGTGCCTCCTACAGTGTCATAAAGGGCTGACGTACAGTTACGGCGATTTGCCCAGGGGAGCCAACCTGCCGCAGTAGAACTGTGGCGGCCGGTCGGGAACCAGTTAAAAAGATTAAACACGGTTGATTGATAATAAATGGCTTCAGCCAAACACTAACCATGAGTGAAAGAAAAGTTTTTGTGTTATCATTCATATTCTCTGAAAAATGGCCAATAAATCATAAATTCTGCCAGGGTGATTATGAGCACAACTGTACATATATATATTCAAATGCTTGAAGAATATTGGGCTCCATTCACAGAACCAGATCGCATACGGTATGTAGGTGTCCGGACAGATTTTCCCTAAATATTGCATACGATCCTGAAATTGTCAATTCACTATACCATTTTGCGGTCTTTAACACTCAAAACTGTCAGTGAATACCACATAAAAAGAGGTTAAAGTCAATTCACAGAAGGAAATAAATAATTAAATGCATGAGGTAATTAAGTTGTGGTCCAGGTATGCGGTATTTAAGGAATGTAAAAATATAATATCCAATTTTGAGTTGTCACTTCCTTTTTGGATCATCTCTCTCAACAGTAATGCATAGAAACCTAAATATGAAAGTATGGAAATCATTGGGGTTAATTTACTTAAACTAAAACGAAAGTAAAAACTTTTTTCGTTTTAGAAATAGTGGAAGTGGATTAGAACACCTGTCAGGTTTTTATTATTGTTTGTGCCCCCATTAGGGAGATTCACCCTCTCTACTGTATATTTGTCCTTTTTACCATTATCATTAAAAGTAAAAGTATAAGAAAATTCCAAATGTTGGGCTGTCCCCAGGAAAGTATTAGAGGGGAAATCTTCCAATGGGATACAGATGGCAAAAAAAAAAAAAAAAAAAAACAGACAGTTATAACACTCCCTTCCAAAATCCAAAATCCCTATCCAAAATTTTTAAAAAAGTGTTGTCTATAGTTCTACTTTAACCACTTGCCTACCAGGCACTTACACCCCCTTCCTGCCCAGGCCATTTTTCAGCTTTCAGCGCTGTCGCAGTTTGAATGACAATTGCGCGGTCATGCAACACTGTACCCAAACAAATTTTTTATAGTTTTCTTCACACAAATAGAGCTTTCTTTTGGTGGTATTTAATCACTGCTGGGTTTTTTATTTTTTACAAAAAAAAAAAAAGACCAAAAATTTTGAAAAAAAGATGTTTTTTCTTCTTTTTTTCTGTCAGTAAATTTTGTAACTAAGTAATTTATCGCCTTCACTGATGTGCGCTGATGAGGCAGTACAGATGGGCACTGATGGGCATTGATGAGTGGCACTGATGGGCGACACTGATGGGCATTGATCGACAGCAGTGATGGGCATTAACCTCCCTGGCGATATGATTATTTCAGATTTTAGGTGCTGAAAGCGGTACCATTATTTTGCACAGAAATTTGGCGTTTTATATTGTAGGCCTGTAATACTTAGGAATAATTCACTTAAATCTGTCCAAACAAGAGTCTAGTAGACATCCCGGGTATGATAAAGTTTGAAAAACGAAATAAAAAATTATAATATAATAAATAACTATAAATAATTATAACAAATAATAATATAATAATAATAAATATTATTCAATAATGTAATCAAATCAAAAACACTGAAATTTGCTCAGTTGCAGAATTGTCGCTTTCGTTACTTTTAGTGTTTGGTGACGGATTTCCCCACAAATCACTATCGATCAATTCTGCAAGGGATTCTAATTTATTATCACTGTTTTCTAGCTGGTCCAAAGCCACTTTTGATGTAAAGGGACAGTTTTGGTTGCTATGGACAATCTCCAGTTTCCAGGCAGAAAGGACAGTATTTATAATATAAAACTGCATGCAGGACACTGGACAGACCACTAGGGACAAAGGGGATGTGAAATTATTTGATACAGTAATGTAATCTGTAAGATTACAGTATACTGTATCTATACTGTGTGTTTTAGTTTTTTAATTTGCCGCCGAACTCCGTCCCCGTGCGTCGCAACGCTCGCAGGGAACGGAGCTCGGCACTATGAATCGAGCGAGACATGGCGGCTCGCCGATCACAGCGGGGAGACATCGCAGGATCCAGGGGACAAGGTAAGTAAACTCTTCCTGGATCCTGCGATGCAATCCCGAGTCTGGCTCGGGGATACCGCTTTTGGTATTAAAAATCCACCCTGAGCCAGACTCAGGAATACCGCCAGGGGGGTTAATGGGCAGCACTGATAGGCGGCACTGATTGCCAGCACTGACTGGCATTGCTAATGGGCACTGATTGTTGGCACTTGTGGGCAGTGGTGGGCACTGATTGCTGCCACTGGTGGGCACTGTATGGTGGCATTGGTGGGCAATGGTGGGCACTGTTTTTTTACACTGTATTTATTTATTGTAATCAGGGCACTGATGACCAGTGCCCTGATTACATCCCTAGATGTCCCCCTGTGAGGAGATGCCGCTGATCGGCTCTCCTCTCCTTACACTCTGTCAGAGACAGGAAGTGATGCAAGAAGCATGTTTGACACATGGATACACACAGATAAGCTTGTTTTTATCTTTTTAAATGTAAAAGGCAAATTGGCATTTCTAATAAATTGTATTATCTTTACATATTACACTATGGGAGGCCTGTTTTCTTTTATTTCTTTTAATGGCGAATATTGAACGCCCATAACGGAACCACGAGATCCTGAGGCTAACCAAGCTGTCAGCAGGGAGAAGGTTTATTCAGCAGATCGCGAACCACTTCCATAACCATCCACACGGACATCGATTGGAAACACGGACGATATACAGGCAATCCCATCTCAGGATACCGATCTAAGGCTTATTGTTCTCCATCTGGAGGTAAGAGCTCTGGGAGCATTACGTGACTATCTAGTCACGAAGATTAACTAGATAGATTCACCAGGATTATGGACACTCATGATTATTGTCACTAATTTATCACTTTGATTTGGACATTTTTTTATGTATACACACTAATTTTGGATTTCAATTACTGTGTTTACTTTTTTACCAATGATTTGGATTATTTCACCTCAATATTAATGTTTTAGAAGTCTGCGCGGATCACTTTTATTATCATTTGCAAAATTTTATAACAAACTCTGAAAAAGTTTTTTATTTGTTTTCAAAATTTTTGTTTTTTACTCATTTATATAGCACTCCATGGTCGACCGAAGATGTTGAGTGCACTTGCTCAGCGTCATATCCAGAGGTTGTCTTTGGGAAATAGAGGTATGAGTGCTGCCAGCATTGCTGCAGAGGTTGAAGGGGTGGGGGGACAGCCTGTCAGTGCTCAGACCATACGACGCACACTGCCTCAAATTTCTCTGCATGGCTGTCGTCCCAGAAGGAAGCCTCTTCTAAAGATGAGGCACAAGAAGGCCCGCAAACAGTTTGCTGAATACAAGCAGACTAAGGACATGGATTACTGGAACCATGTTCTGTGGTCTGATGAGACCAAGATAAACTTATTTGGTTCAGATGGTGTCAAGTGTGTGTGGTGGCAACCAGGTGAGGAATACAAAGACAAGTGTGTCTTGCCTACAGTCAAGCATGGTGGTGGGAGTGTTATGGTCTGAGGCTGCATGCTGCCGGCACTGGGGAGCTATAGTTCATTGAGGAAACCATGAATGCCAACATGTACTGTGACATACTGATGCAGAGCATGATCCCCTCCCTTCAGAGACTAGGCTTTAGGGCAGTATTTCAACATGATAACGACCCCAAATACACCTCCAAGACGACCACTGCCATGCTAAGGAAGCTGAGGGTAAAGGTGATAGACTGGCCAAGCATGTCTGCAGACCTAAACCCTATTGAGCATCTGTGGGGCATCCTCAAACAGAAGGTGGAGGAGCGCAAGGTCTCTAACTTCCACCAGCTCCGTGATGTCATCATGGAGAAGTGGAAGAGGACTCCAGTGGCAACCTGTGAAACTCTGGTGAACTCCATGCCCAAGAGGGTTAAGGCAGTGCTGGAAAATAATGGTGGCCACTCAAACTATTGACACTTTGGGCCCAATTTGGACATTTTCACTTAGGAGTGTACTCACTTTTGTTGCCAGCGGTTTAGACATTAATGGCTGTGCGTTGAGTTATTTTGAGGGGGGCAGCAAAGTTACACTGTTATATAAGCTGTACAGTCACTACTTTACATTGTAGCAACGTGTAATTTCTTCTGTGTTGTCACATGAAAAGATATAATAAAATATTTACAAAAATGTGAGGGGTGTACTCACTTTTGTAAGATACTGTACATACGGTATATACCCTTCTTCCACCGATAAAAAGGACAACGTTATTTTTTTTTATTGGTGGAAGAAGGGTATTTGTTTTATATGTGTATATTTTTTTATATTATTTTTATTCAATATTTGATATTTGATATTTTTAAAGATATTTTGCATTTACTTAATTGAACTTAAAAGTTTAAGATACACCGCATGTGTCCTGTGAAAGCAGATTCCCTTTGATTGGTATTCTAGTCACCTTTTCTTTTGTATTAATAAATATGCTGCAGGGACTGCACTGACTTAGTGAGTTGCCATAATTCTACGGTTTAAACCATTGTATCTCTTTTATAAAACTGACAGGGGTTATAATTCTTCTCCACTGTATCCATCCTACTGGATATTGCAATGAAATAAAATAACGCATGGTTTCATGAGGTAAATACAGCATATTTCTATGAATTACCACATGCGTTATTTTAGAAGCATTTTTTGAATTGCAAATTTTTTTAAGAAAACACTATGAGCTATTTTACCACAAAGGGGAGAATACCGGTTTTGTGAATGGAGCCCATTAACATGTTTTTATTTAAAGTCCACACATTTAGTCGTTGATTTACTAAAACTGGAGAGTGCAAAATCTGGTGCAGCTGTGCATGGTAGCCAATCAGCTTCAGCTTGTTCAATTAAGCTTTGATAGAAAACATGGAAGCTGATTGGTTTCTATGCAGAGCTGTATGAGATTGCACACTCTCCATTTTTAGTAAAGCAACCCCATAGAGAGTTGCCCCTGGACACAGAGGATATAAGTTAAAGGCTAAGTTCACATTTTTTTCTTCTAAATTCCAGCTCCCCTATATGCCAATATAGCATTAATGTACTTATTTTGCAAAAAAAAAAAAATCTTTCCAATAATTCTACACAGGCTTACCTCACTTTTGCCATAGCTGTTTAAACACACTGCTTGCTTACTTCTGCCTTACTTCCTGGTCAGACTTTAGGTCGTGACACAGGAAGGTGTTGACCAGCTGAAGGTACATGATGCAGGGTGTGTGCTAATGAGATCAGGCAGTCAACTTCTTCCAGTGTCAAGAACTTAAGTCTGCCAGGAAGTAATCGAGCAATGTGTTTAAACAGCTATGAAGAGAGTGAGGTAAGCGTGTGTAGAATTAATGGAAAGCTATTTTATTTTTGCAAAAGAAATACATTAATGCTATATTGGTACATAGGGAAGCAGGAATTTAGAAAAAAAAAAGGTGAACTTAGCCTTTAAGTGCCCACTCTACAGCATTTTTCTCTTTTTGAAAATGGAGGATGAGGATATCTACCAGTTCTAGCAACATAATCAGGATGTGAACCAACACTGACATTACCTGGCTACACACACTAAACCTTGGTTTTATTGCAGAGAAAATCCTGCGATTCCACTTACCTCATGCATTTTCACCAGAATTTTATGTTTTCTTTTGAAAATGTCAATGCATTTCAAAATAGATAAATATGAACTGATAAAGACAAACAGCTATGTATTGAGAAGTTTTTGGACATTTTGGGTACAACTATTTGATATATAAATGTGAAAAAAACTTTCTGCACTATCCCTATGTATAAACTACCTATTACTCAACTCTATATACTATAGGAGGCAGCTTACACCACTATGCATCCAACCACCTGTACAAAATGCAACGAATATATACAGAATCTCACAAAAGTGAGTACACCCCTCCACATTTTTGTAAATATTTGATTATATCTTTTCATGTGACATCACTGAAGAAATGACACTTTGCTACAATGTAAAGTAGTGAGTGCACAGCTTGTATAACAGTGTAAATTTGCTGTCCCCTCAAAATAACTCAACACACAGCCATTAATGTCTAAACTGCTGGCAACAAAAGTGAGTACACCTCTAAGTGAAAATGTTCAAACTGGGCCCAAAGTGTCAATATTTTGTGTGACCACCATTATTTTCCAGCACTGCCTTAACCCTCTTGGGCATGAAGTTCACCAGAGCTTCACAGGTTGTCACTGGAGTCCTCTTCCACTCCTCCATGACTACATCATGGAGCTGGTGGATGTTAGAGACCTTGCTCTCCTCCACCTTCCGTTTGAGGATGCCCTACAGATGCTTAATAGGGTTTAGGTCTGGAGACATGCCTGGCCAGTCCATCACCTTTACCCTAAGCTTCTTTAGCAAGGCAGTGGTCGTCTTGGAGGTGTGTCTGGGGTCATTATCATGTTGGAATACTGCCCTGCACCCCAGTCTCTGAAGGGAGGGGATCATGCTCTGCTTCAGTATGTCACAGTACATGCTGGCATTCATGGTTCCCTCAATGAACTGTAGCACCCCAGTGCCGGCAGCACTCAAGTAGCCCCAGACCATGACACTCCCACCACCATGCTTGACTGTAGGCAAGACACACTTGTCTTTGTACTCCTCACGTGGTTGCTGCCACACACGCTTGACACCATCCAAACCAAAAAAGTTTATCTTGGTCTCATCAGACCACAGGACATGGTTCCAGCAATCTTCTGGGAGGACAGCCATGCACACCAGTTTGATGCAGTGTGCAGCGTATGGTCTGAGCACTGACAGGCTAACCCTCCACCCCTTCAACCTCTGCAGCAATGCTGGCAGCATTTTCCCAAAGACAACCTCTGGATATAACGCTGAGCATGTGCACTCAACTTCTTTGGTCGACCATGGTGAGGCCTGTTCTGAGTGGAACCTGTCCTGTTAAACCGCTGTATGGTCTTGGCTACCATGCTGCAGCTCAGTTTCAGGGTCTTGGCAATCTTCTTATAGCCTAGGCCATCTTTATGTAGAGCAACAATTCTTTTTTTCAGATCCTCAGAGAATTCTTTGCCATGAGGTGCCATGTTGAACTTCCAGTGACCAGTATGAGACAGTGAGATAATATCAAATTTACAATACCTGCTCCCCATTCACATCTGAGACCTTGTAACACTAAGGGGTAACATGACACCGGGGAGGGAAATTAGCTAATTGGGCCCAATTTGGACATTTTCACTTAGAGGTGTACTCACTTTTGTTGCCAGTGGTTTAGACATTAATGGCTGTGTGTTGAGTTATTTTGAGGGGACAGCTCATTTACACTGTTATACAAGCTGTACACTCACTACTTTACATTGTAGCAAAGTGTAATTTCTTCAGTGTTGTCACATGAAAAGATATAATAAAATATTTACAAAAATGTGAGGGGTGTACTCACTTTTGTGAGATACTGTATATACCACCCCCATATTCCTCAGAGGTACTTAAAGAATTACTGAATTTTACCTCTGATAAAACCAATGTCCCCTGGTTAATAGTAGGAGGTTTTAATAACTACCTTGACCCTTCTTTGGATAAATTTGGTTTGGCTTTGGCCCCAATGACTTCTGTATGCACTTTCTTTGCTGGCTCTATTTGGGAGATTGGCCTTATGTATGTCTGGAGAATGCTACATCCTAATGCTAGAGTGTTTTCTTGTTTCTCTAGTACCCATGCGACCTTGTCTAGAATAGGCGTGGCATCAGTCACCTCAATGATGCTACCCGTAATATCTGAAGTGACCTATGCACCTAGAGGATTTTTGGATAATTCTCCAGTGGTTCTTAAGTTAGTTCTAAATTCAACACAGATTTGCACTTTATGGAAAGTTAATCCTTATTGGTTTGACCTTTTTCCTTCAAAACAGAAAATACTGCTTGACATCTTGGCTTATGGTACTGTTAACAAGCCCTCAGTATCTTTACAGATCTGTTGGGATTCTTTACAAGCCTATATGAGAGGTTTATTTATCTCTCAAATTTCAAAGATAAAAAAAAGATCTAGGGCTTGGGAACGCTCAGTGACCAAAGATTTCTGGAAGGCCGAACTTCAATATATAGCTAATTCTACCACAGAAACACAACAGAAGTGGATACAAAAACAACAGATATATGCTGATATCTCTCGTAAAAAAGTAGAGCAGAAACGTTTTTTTCTTCAGCAACCTTATTTTGAGGATTGGGAAAACACGGCCATTTCTTAGCAGCAATAGTAAAAGCTCAGAAACCAATGACACAAGTAGTAGAACTACAAACTTCTTCAACTGAAACTGTACAAACTACCTTAGAGATCTCATTAGTATTTCTCAATTTTTAAAAAAAAAACTTGTATAGTAGTAAAGTATCCTATAAGAAGGTTGAACTGCAACTTTTTCTTAATTCCATTCCAACAGAATTATCAGTGGATGATAGAGCTAAGCCCGATGTTCGAGTCGAACGTAAGTTCGACTCGAACATTGGGTGTTTGCCTGTTCGCCAAATAGCGAACAATTTGGGGTGTTCGCTGCAAATTCGAAAGCCGCTGAACACCCTTTAAAAGTCTATGGAAGAAATCAAAAGTGCTAATTTTAAACGCTTATATGCATGGCATTGTCATAAAAAGTGTTTGGGGACCTGGGTCCTTCCCCAGGGGACATGTACTAATGCAAAAAAAGTTTTAAAAACAGCCATTTTTTTGGGAGCAGTGATTTTAATAATGCTTAAAGTGAAACAATAAAAGTAAAATATTCCTTTAAATTTCGTACCTGGGGGTTCTATAGCATGCCTGTAAAATGGCCCATTGTTTCCGTCTTTAGAACAGTCCCTGCACAAAATGACATTTCTAGGAAAAAAAAGTCATTTAAAACTATTCGCGGCTATAATGAATTGTCGCGTCCCAACAATACAGATAAAAGTCATTGAAAACGGCATGGGATTCCCCCACAGTCCATTACCAGGCCCTTCGGAAGTCCCCGTGCGTCAGAGGGGGGCGGGGTCACCTGGATCTGTCACCATGTGGCCCCGCCCTCAGTTGTAAAAGAACTGTCATCGTGCTGAAGCGTCATAAGGTGGGTGCCTCCAATGGAGGGGGATCTTTTTTATTTTATTTTTCGGTCCGTCGGCGGAGCCATAGAAGAAGATGAATGGACTTCATGGGACATTTTTATTTTTTAATAAAGGATTTTTCCCAAGGTGTGTCTTGTGTTTTTTTTTTACATTTTTACACTTTTTTTGTGAAATGGTACGGGTACAATGTACCCGTTACTATTTAAAAAAGGGGGGGCCGAGATCTGAGGGTCTCCTTGTTAAAGGGGGCTTTCAGATTCAGATAAGCCCCCCGCCCGCAGACTGGGCAAGGGTTGTGGGGATGAGGCCCTTGTCCCCATCAACATGGGGACAAGGTGCTTTGGGGGGCTACCCCAAAGCACCCTCCCCATGTTGAGGGCATGTGGCCTGGTACGGTTCAGGAGGGGGGGCACTCTCTCCCCCCCTCTTTTCCTGCGGCCTTCCAGGTTGCGTGCTCAGATAAGGGTCAGGGACCCCCACGTCATTTAAAAAAAAAAATTGTTGCAGGGTTCCCCTTTATATCCATACCAGACCTGAATGGCCTGGTGTGGAATTTGGGGGGACCCCCACACAATTTTTTTTTTTAATTTTGGTTCGGGGTTCCCCTTAATATTCATACCAGACCCAAAGGGTCTGGTGTTGGACTGGGGGGGTATCCCATGCTGTTTTTTTCAATGACTTTTATCTGTATTGCTGGGATCCGACAATTCATTATAGCCGCGAGTAGTTTTAAATTACTTTCTTTCCTTTAGAAATGTAATTTTGTGCAGAGACTGTTCTAAACACGGGAAAAATGCACCACTTTACAGGCATACTATAGACACACCCCCCCAGGTACAAAATTTAAAGGAATATTTCACTTTTATTGTTTCACTTTAGGTATTATTAAAATCACTGCTCCCGAAAAAACGGCTGTTTTTAAAACTTTTTTTTGAATTGATACATGTCCCCTGGCGCAGGACCCAGGTCCCCAAACACTTTTTATGACAATACCATGCATATAAGCCTTTAAAATTAGCACTTTTGATTTCTCCCATAGACTTTTAAAGGGTGTTCAGCGGCTTTCGAATTTGCCACAAACACCCCAAATTGTTCGCTATTTGGCAAATAGGCTAACACCCGATGTTTGAGTCAAACTTACCTTCGACTCGAACATCGGGCTCATCCCTAGTGATGAGGAGTGGAAGCAAGCTCTGAAAAATTAAATCAGAGTTTCCCTATCCTCCTCACGGTGTTTGACTCAGTTATTTATCATTCATAGAGCCCACTATACTCTTTTAAAGTTATACTCCTGGGGCAAAGCAACTACATCAAACTGCCCAAGGTGTACCACTGATATAGGTACACTTATACATATGCTGTGGAGATGTCCTAAATTACATCGCTATTGGGAAGGTTTATTTGATACTTTAAAATTTTTGTGCTCTACACATCTTGACCCAAAAACAGCATTGTTAGGGATTGTACCGGAAGATACCCTCCCAGTTGAAATGCATGTGATGTGGTTGAGATCTACTTATAATATGGCCCGTAAACTTATATTACAAAAATGGATATCAAACTATCCGCCAATAATATATCAGTGGATTAAAGCGATTAACCTTAAGTTAAGACAAGAGGAATTAGCATATAAACATAGGAGGAATCCAAAAAAAATTTAAAATCTGGCACTGGTGGTTAGTATCTAACCTGTCTGAGCAGTCAGTTGAATATATCAATGATACTGAGGAAAGTTAATAATGAGACAGATTTTTGGAGAGGGATAATTGCATATCTATATATGTACCGTTAAGATGTAGTAATTAAATGGAACACTCAGGTTAGTTTTACAATGTTAATTTTATTTAGGAGAAGGATGGTCAATGGGCCTGATGTGATGAAGGGTTCTGAGCAATAGTTAAAGCATAGTCTAGTGAGCGTAGACACAAAGTTGTGTTTTTTTGTTTTGGGTTGTTAGGTGGGGTTATTTGATGGAAATGTTTTGTGTTTTTTGAGTCTTTTGATGTATTAAGAAAAAATGTAATAAAAAACTATTTGATTAGAAAAAAAAATTCAGCAGACTTCTCCATGCCTTATGCTGGGGCTATGGCAGGAGTAGCTGTGGACAAGGGGGCAGAATAAGCTGCGCTGGCAGCTGCGGTGGACTGCGCACTATCTCTGCTTGGGTGACGGAGGATGAGGATGGTTTAGTAAGCCAGTCCACCACCTCCTCTGCATGCTCTGGCTGGATAGCATGGGCAACATCACTAAATAGAGACAAATGTGCCCTGCCTAAGGACGGACCATGTCCACCTTTGCCTGTGGACACAGTCACTGCTACCCCCTCATTGTGGCATTAGACCATCTGCCTCTCCTTGTTGACTTCCCAGACATGATGGAGGGGCTATTACCCAAATTTAATAGAAACTGGGAAATGTGTGATTGGATGCACTTTATTGAATGAAAAGTGGTGTTTGTTTAAATTGAGGACTGACGCTGACAGAAATGTAAAAACTATAAAAAAAAACAATAAATAAAGAAAAAAGGGGAAACACCAGAGTTGCAGCCAGAAAAACTGCGGATGACAATTAAAAAAAAAAGGGGGTCAGGTAGGAGGCAAAAAAAAAAAAAATACAAAAAGAGAAAAACAGAAGAAAAACACGCAGCAACCCAAAAAATTATAAATAAAAGGTATACAGCACTAAATGTTATGTAATGCTGTGTTAAACACTGCACTACACTAACACCTAACATTACACTATACACACACTACTCATACTATACTCACACTATACTGACACAGTATACTATACTCACACTATACTGACACACTATACTCATACTAAACTATACTCACACTACACTATACTCACACACTATACTCACAATATACTAACACTACAATATCACTCTACACTCAGAGTCACAATAAGTGAACACACTAACTCGGTAGTAGCAAACTGAGCTCTGCTCTATCTATCTCCACTCCAACAACACACTGCAAAAGCTTCTTGTGGAAAGAACATTTTATAGTGTGGGGTGGGACTTTGAGCACTGAACCGTGATTGGACAATGTCATCATCACTTTGTCCAATCGGGGTCCTGACAGTGCTCTGTGCCCTAAGTGGCAAAGGTGCATGTCTTCATCCAATTTAACATCAGCAATGTAAAAACAATACAAACAATTGTTATTTATGACTTTAAAACTCTCCTTTCATTTTGTGAGTTCTGCCTGTGTGCCAAATATCTCTTTCCACAACTTCCTTGCATGCTTTGTGGCTTTTTCTCCACTCATTCCTTTGATTTGTTATGATCTCTACATATCCCATGGTGCCTTGCAGCCTGCAAGCGGTAATTCTTGTACCCACTCCACCTTCTGAAACTCCTCCTCTCAGCAGCTCTGTGGTTCAGAAGGCAGGCTCTCTGAAATGTGTGACATAGTAGTGCCTACTCACAGGGCATGGTAAATATGTCACTGCATTTAAGAAAATAAATGTGTGGGGATTCTTCAGAAAGTAAAATTTAAACTTCAAGGCTGTGTTCACTTTAAATACCCATTTAATTGCAAAGTAAGGCTAGAACTCCATTTTTTGTAGAACATGTCAAAATAAATACAGTTTGAGAATCTTCCATGGTAGCATTTCCGAAAGTAGTTGGGAATGTTCACACAAAAAAGAGTGGAGATTCACTTAATTTATCCTATCATGTGACAAGCAGATTCTTGTTCATTTATTTCAGTTACACAATTGGATAATTGTAGTGAATAGTCACTCTTTTACTCGACCCCATTAGTAAATCAGTCTTTGAGAATGTTTAGATGTGTCACATAATGTATCAAAACAGTCTCAGCGAAAACTTAGAAATAGAAGTGCAAGCATTAAATTGATTGTAAACCCTTCTATATATCCAATGAATTGACTGGCCACAGGTGATACAAAGAGATTAAACAAATCTTGCTACATAAGTTATACTTGTTTCTCTGCATCCATTCAAAGGGCAGCATTTACAGTATAAAGCTGAACTGTCAGAAAACAGGGAGCGTAGAGCTGATATTACACTCTGCAGAGCTTAGAGGAGAACTCTGAGAGCTGGAGGGAAGAGACATGCCCCCTTCACACAGCACACAGGAACTGAGATGAGGTTGTCAATTAGCTAAAGCTCCCTCCCCTGTCCCCTTTTTTCTCTTGGTGTCAGGAAAACCTGTCAGAAGTGAAAAGAAGAATGAAGCAGGGGACAGAAATGACACTGAGTGCTCTTAATTGAGACATGTACCCACTATAATGGGATATGCTGTGTTCATATTTCATGTCTGAGGTTTACAACCACTTTAACTATAACTGATTTTATATGACTATATTTAATGGTTTACAAATTTAGAGTGAGGAAAATTTCGGTGTACTGTATGTAGCAAGATGTACACATTTTGAGACACAGTAAAGCCTATGGTCTATAATTGCTCAACAAACATTCTGTAGCAAAGACAAGGCGTTGTCTATACATACAGCTCAGCAAACATTCTTTGGTCTCTTTCTCTACATAGAATTCACACATTCTTTTCTTAGCAAATAGTAGTGAAAGTCAGAATTCAAACATACAAAATAAGGTCTAGAACAGCCTTTCTCAAACTTTTTACTCCAGAGGAACTCATGAAACAATTTTCTGGTCCCAGGGAATCTCTGCTAAGAAATCTTCATTGGAGGTTAGTGTAAAAAATGCCCCTTACATTGGTGACCAGTGAGAAAAATGACACCTTTACAGCGGTGGTCAAAATGCTACACTTGCAGACAGCTAAAAAGGTCATTGGTGTCATGCCCCTGGCTTTGCTAAGTGGCACTGGCCTCAGAACTAGGCAGCACCATTAAATGGGAGGCCACTAAGCCACAGCTCAATGAACCCCCAGCAACCTCTGGAGGAATCCTAGGGTTCCACAAAATCCTGGTTGAAAAGGGCTAGTCTAGACTTATTTGATTCACAAATATTGCTTGGCAAAAGCACGCATTAAGCTCATGCTGACTTGCTAAAATATATGATTTACATTGATCAAACAGGATGGAAATTTGTTATGCAAGTCAACCTATGAGATAGGAGGATTTTCTTCCATCTGGCTTAGTAACTTTGCCCCGATTGAAGTGCAAATTGATAGACAGACTGCCATTTGTAACAGCTGTAATGATCCCTGCCTGTAATATTCTGTGTAACTATGAGTTCTGCCTGTCAGTGATCCCTTGTGGAGTATTATAAGGTTTATTCATGGATTTTGTGTTAATGCTCACTAAAGGTATGTTATAAGATTTAATCATGGATTCTGTGTTAATGCTCACCAATGGAATGTTATCATGTTTAATCATGGATTTTGTGGTAATGTTCACTAAAGGTATAGTTTATTCATGGGTTTAGTGTTTGTAGCACCCTCTGTGTACAGTAGGTAAATTTAGTTGGGCTCCTTTTGTAACCAAAGGATTACAGGACCGGGGTTAATTTGTTAAGAGTTAGTTGGGCGAGCTCCAAGGGCTCAGTCTCTATCGCCTCTCCTGGCTTCTAGAACTGCTGCAAAGTTCTAGAACTTATGCCGCATACACACGGTCGGACTTTCTAGAAAGCTAGGTCCGACGTACTTGCCGCCAGACTTCCGGCGGACTACCGCCGGACTTTCTGAACGGCCGGACTTGCCTACACACGGTCGGACTTTCCGGAATCCGGTCTTCCCGACGGACTTCCGCCGGACTTTCAGAATGAACGGACTTTCCCACACACGGACAAGTCCGTTCATTTTGAACGTGACTTGGGTACGACGGGACTAGAAAAGGAATTCAATCTCGCCGCTTTTTTTGGCGAGATTGAAACCTTGCGAGCCCCGTCGCAGGCCCTTAGGTCTGGTATGGAACTTTAAGGGGAACCCCCTACGCCGAAAAACCGGCGTGGGGGTCCCCCCCAAAATCCATACCAGACCCCGATCCGAGCACGCAGCCCGGCCGGTCAGGAAAGGGGGTGGGGACGAACGAGCGCCCCCCCCTCCTGAACCGTACCAGGCCGCATGCCCTCAACATGGGGGGGTGCTTTGGGGGAGGGGGCGCCTTGTGGTGCCCCCCCACCACAAAGCACCTTGTCCCCATGTTGATGAGGACAAGGGCCTCTTCCCGACAACCCTGGCCGTTGGTTGTCGGGGTCTGCGGGCGGGGGGCTTATCGGAATCCGGGAGCCCCCTATAATAAGAGGGCCCCCAGATCCCGGCCCCCCCACCCTATGTGAATGAGTATGGGGTACATGGTACCCCTACCCATTCACCTAGGTAAAAAGTGTCAATAATAAAACACAACACAGGTTTTTAAAATAATTTATTAAACAGCTCCGGGGGGGGGTCTTCTTCCGTCTTCGGGGGTCCCTCTGGTTCATCTTCTCCCGGCGTCCGGTTGGTTCTTCTCCGCTCTCCGGCCTCTTCTCCCGGTGTCCCAGGTCTTCGGCCGGCCCCTCCGCTGTCTTCAGGTAGCTCTATTGCCAGCGGAGGTCCGGACTTCTGGGCTTCTTGGCTTCTTGGCTTCTTGTGTTCTCTTCTCTTCTCTTCCCCCAGATGTTGACACGACGCTCTCTCCGGCTGGACTGGTCTCTGAGGGCTGCGTTGTGACTTATATAGGCGGAGACCCCGCCCCCATATGATGTCACAGTCCCTGGGCATGCTGGGACTGTGATGTTTTAGGGGGCGTGGTCGACCAGGCCCCCTAAAACGTCACAGTCCCAGCATGCCCAGGGACTGTGACATCATATGGGGGCGGGGTCTCCGCCTATATAAGTCACAACGCAGCCCTCAGAGACCAGTCCAGCCGGAGAGAGCGTCGTGTCAACATCTGGGGGAAGAGAAGAGAACACAAGAAGCCAAGAAGCCAAGAAGCCCAGAAGCCCAGAAGCCCAGAAGTCCGGACCTCCGCTGGCAATAGAGCTACCTGAAGACAGCGGAGGGGCCGGCCGAAGACCTGGGACACCGGGAGAAGAGGCCGGAGAGCGGAGAAGAACCAACCGGACGCTGGGAGAAGATGAACCAGAGGGACCCCCGAAGACGGAAGAAGACCCCCCCCCCCGGAGCTGTTTAATAAATTATTTTAAAAACCTGTGTTGTGTTTTATTATTGACACTTTTTACCTAGGTGAATGGGTAGGGGTACCATGTACCCCATACTCATTCACATAGGGTGGGGGGGCCGGGATCTGGGGGCCCTCTTATTATAGGGGGCTCCCGTATAAGCCCCCCCGCCCGCAGACCCCGACAACCAACGGCCAGGGTTGTCGGGAAGAGGCCCTTGTCCTCATCAACATGGGGACAAGGTGCTTTGTGGTGGGGGGGCACCGCAAGGCACCCCCTCCCCCAAAGCACCCCCCATGTTGAGGGCATGCGGCCTGGTACGGTTCAGGAGGGGGGGGGCGCTCGTTCGTCCCCACCCCCTTTCCTGCCCGGCCGGGCTGCGTGCTCGGATCGGGGTCTGGTATGGATTTTGGGGGGGACCCCCACGCCGGTTTTTCGGCGTAGGGAGTTCCCCTTAAAGTTCCATACCAGACCTAAGGGCCTGGGATGCCCCCCGCGCTCGCCGCAATGGGAAAATTAGTTTTTCCTATTGCAGCGAGCGCGAGATGCAGTAACCTGCTCCTCCGTCGTATCTGGTCCTTCGGACTAGCATACAGACGAACGGGCTTTCCGTCAGGAACTGAGTCCGGCGGAGGTACGACGTAAAGATTTGAAGCAGGCTTCAAATCTAAAGTACGTCGGATTTCCGCTCGAAACGGTCCGTCGGAAGTCCGATGGAGACCACACACGGTCGGATTGTCCGCCGGACTTGGTCCGGCGGCGTCCGTCGGACTTTTGCAGGTGAAAAGTCCGACCGTGTGTACGCGGCATTAGAGTGCAGAGGGGCAGAGATGAGGCCTGAATATTTTTCCTTCAATCCCTGGGTGGGGACGGCCCGGAAGGTAGAGAGATAGCCCATAAGTATTATACAGACTGGCCTTGTGAGGAGCAGATTCCAGGGTTGGGGGGGGGGATTCCAACCGTAGTGGACCCCTACGGTTGGGGGCTCTGCCCCTGGGCAGAAGGAAGAAGCCAGAGAGAGCCTGAAAAGAAGAGAGCGAGAGAGAGCATCAGAGAAAGCCTCACACCTTTTTAGCCTCAGCTAGTGTCTTAGGAGCCATTGGAACCTGTCCAGCAGGAGGCCTGTTCCGCAGACAACACATGAGCTACAGGATTTTTCAAAGAGACTGAGTGAATAGCTTCAACCACTACACCCCAGAGCCTATAGAGGAGAAGCAGCCAAGTGCTGCTATCTACAGAGTGATAGCTTAGAGCCACTTAAAGCCACCCTACACTTCTTGCTTGGTGATTCTTAGTAGAAGCCTGGTACCTTGGCATTTTCCCACAGAAGGAAAGCATCTGCATTCAGTGTTTTGAACTCCTTTCTTTACCAGTCGAGCTGATTCATCTATCCTATGGGAGGACAGCCCTGTGATTTTTGGTTTTTAAGTCCTCAAGTTACATTCAACTACAGTTCTGGGCATCCTATATCTTCCCAACCCTATGCAAGTTTACCCCTAATAAACCTAAAACAAAACAAAGCACCCTGGACTGGTTTTTGACTACTGAGTGAATGTCGAAAAACTGCTGTTGCCTGGGCATGCAAGAGAGAACCAAAAAATCCAGCAGACCTTGCAGGGGTAGCACTTCATGTTATTGCTCACCAAATGTATGTTATAAGGTTTAATTACGTATTCTGTGTTAATGCTCACTAGTGGTAGTTTATAAGGTTTAGGGCCAGGTGGGCGATCAGACCTGTTCTCCTATCTGAGCCGCTGTCTGCTGCATGTGCATCTACCTCAGAGCTATGTCAACCTGATGCAACAGTTGCATGTGTAGAGGCAAGTGCAGTCTGTATTCCCCATTGTAGGTGGCGATCAACCAAAGAGGCAATTCAGAAGAGGAAGGAATTTGTGAGGAACATGGTTCCTCTATGATTTCCTGCGGTCACAAGGAGACAGCTGTCCAAATGGACGCTGGTGCTCCACGTGACTTCATCGGCCATCTTGGTTTAGACACAATTTAAAACTCCGGCTCCTGGGTTTGACACAATTATGTGAGTGGCTAGTGTAGAGACAGTTCCCTGTCTGTTAGGGACAGTATTTAGAGGAAAATACAGATTTCCCCTTGGGGTGGGACTTTGAAGGCACAGATTGTGAAACAATGATTAAAAGTTATAAAGTTTAATAGTATCAAAAAGTATTTGTCAGATACAAAAAAAGTTATAAAAACATTGAAATACTGAACCAGCATATAGTGATAAGCAACATCAATTCATGTAAGAATCCTGGAACATAATTGATGTAAACAGTGGGTACTGATTGCATTTGCAAATCCTACGAGTTTCAGAATGACTTTTACTCATTCTTCAGTCCAATATGCAATTTAGTAAAGCTTATAGTCTAAAATATATAGAAATATATTAACATAGTATGCATCTATCAGACACTAAATGGCAGAAAACTAGATAGAGAGGAGCATCTATTAGCTATTTAGATACTTACATGCCCATGAAGCAATGAATGGTGACCAAGGAGCATAGCAAAGATGGCCAGATGGCACCAAATGGTTAAGGGTGAGTAAACCCAAAGAAAAAGCAAACAAAGAAAGTCTGATCAGTATGGGCCGAGCGTGATACCACAGACATGCATACTGGGACGGTGGCGTCCCTGTGAAAGAGAGGAGATATTGAGAATATACAATACATAAAATTAATGTCTATGCATAACATTTCGGAATAGTATATCCAAGTCAGCATAGCATAATGCCGCACGTTGGATATGCAGGAATGTACCTTAAAATTGCTGTAATTTTGCACTGTATGCTTGGTGAGAAAAGGAGAAATGTATGGTTGTCTTCCAAGTTTGCAATCCAATGTGTCTACCCTTCTTCCCCATAGGTGTATTTTGGGGACCCTGATGGAATCAAGGGTAGGAATCTAAATGAATATTCAAAGATCAAAAAAGGGGACTAGAAATAGTCTAACATAGATTGATAAAGATAGATATATGAGTATAAACACAAATACTAAATGTCCAAAGACCACGCAGCTGTGGACCTATCAATTGTCAGTATGATTGCTAAGTTGCATAGAAGATTATTGGAACCAAAGCCTCAAAGAGATCCTAGCATTGCAAAACAGCAAGAAGATGGCCGTCTAAGAACATAAAGAAACAAAGATACTAAGTCTCTTTAGTGGATGGTATAGCTTAGCTACAAACATATCTATCATGGTGTGTGCAGAGGTCATTAGGGCCTACCTGTATATGTTGATTCCCAATGGGTTCAGTAAAGGTGTATAGTAGTGCAGGTCACCATAGAGAAAGATCATGTCTCTCCTCTGTTTATATGGCCGCTAGTAGATGAATAGATCCTCCCCCAACAGGGGTGGAAACTCGCTCCACATGTGGAGGTCTGAGCTTCCTGGATGCGCCAACCAATAGGGTCCCCCGAGTGTGCAGCGCACAGCGTCGCCCCATGCCCACATTAAAGATGGCGGCAAGGACGGCGTGACACCATGCGTCACGCTCCCACCGACAGGCATGCACGGAAACAGCCATCCGCTGTGATGGCTCCGGAGGTACAGATGGATCACGGGTGATGCCCGCCCCTCAGAGAAGGACCCACCGCTTGTGCAACAAAGCGCATGCGCCGTTTCTTAGGTGCTATCAGCAGAGGGTGGATGTAGATGGAAAGAGGGGAATGGGGCAAGGACTTGCCATTCCACACATCCCAGAATCCACAAGGGGTTGTCGAGCGGTCAAGGGATCAGAGGGTGAACAGAAGTTCTACCTGACCGAGCCATGGACCCAAACGGCCACGTGTGCCGGGCATGCATGGAACTGCACCACACCAGACCCAACCAACCAGATAATGAAAAGAGAGAAGAAAAAGTGACTGAAAGAACAAAAAACATAGGCCACTCAGACATGTCACGGAAAAGGGGGAATTGGGCCAAAGCCCATACCACCCTTTGATGGTAACATGGAACACATATAGTAAGAGCAAAGAGATGCAAAAATCCTGGGGAGCCAGTACGATACGTATGGGAAAGAGACATAGCACAATTGGGGGGGGTTTCCAGGGTGCAAATGAATAATGTTAAACAGAAGAACTATATTGGTAAAACAAAAACAAAACAAAACATGCATATGTTGAGACCCAGAGCCGAGGTACCAGATGTCTATGCTATTTTTCCATGCCTCCAGATGTGAATTCCTCCAGAAAGGGTTTGTAATTCACCGCCTCGTTGAAGCCTGGAAAAATTGTAGCCTTGAGAGAAAAAAATAATGATAATTTTTTATTTATTCTCCTATGTCTGTTTCTTTTTTCTAGGTTTACTTTTCAACCCTTTCACTCTTTTCTTTTTCCGGTTGGTTGGGTTCGGTGTGGTGCCATTCCATGCATGCCCAGTACGTGTGGGCCATTCGGGTCCACGGCTCGGTCGGGTAGAACTTCTGTTCACCCTCCGATTCCTTGAGTATTCGGCAATCCCTTGCGCATTCTGGGATGTGTGGAATGGCAAGTCCTTGTCCCATTCCCATCTTTCCATCTACATCCACACTCCGCTGACAGCACCTAAGGAACGGCGCATGCGCATTGTTGCGTAAGCGCTGGGATCCTTCTCTGAGGGGCGGGCATCACCCATGATCCAGCTGTACCTCCGGAGCTGTCACAGTGGATGGCTGTTTCCGCGCATGTGTTTTTGGAGCGTGGCGCATGGCGTCACTCCATCCTTGCCGCCATCTTTGATGTGGGCATGGGGTGACACCGTACGCCGCACACTCGGGGGGACCCTATTGGTTGGCGCATCCAGGAAGCTCAGACCTCCACATGTGGAGCAAGTCTCCACCCCTGTTGGGGGAGGATCTATTAATCTACTAGCGGCCATATAAACAGAGGAGAGACATGATCTCTCTCTATGGCGACCGTAGTATTTGCGTATATACTCATATATCTATCTTTATTGAGCTATGTTAGACTATTTCTAGTTCACTTTTTTGATCTTTGAATATTCATTCAGATTCCTTCCCTTGATTCCATCAGGGTCCCCAAAATACACCTTAGGGGAAGAAGGGTAGACATATTGGATTGCAAACCGTTTGGAAGACAACCATACTTTCCTCTTTTCTCACCAAGCATACAGTGCAAAAATACAGCAATTTTAAGGTATGTTCCTACATATCCAACGTGCATCATTATGCTATGCAGACTTGGATATACTATTCCAAGATGTTATGCATAGACATTAAGTTTATATATTGTATATTATCTCCTCTCCTTCACAGAGATGCCATCGAGTGCCAATATGCATGTCTGTGGTCTCACGCTCGACCCATACGGTTTAGACTTTCTTTGTTGGCTTTTTCTTTGGGTTTGCTCAACCTTAACCCTTTGGTGCCATCTGGCCATCTTTGCTATGCTCCTTGGCCACCATTCATTGCTTAATGGGCATGTAAGTATCTAAACAGCTAATAGATGCTTCTCTCTCTGTCTAGTTTGCTGCCATTTAGTGTCTGATAGTTGCATATACGTTTCTATATTGTTTAGACTATAAGCTTTACTAAATTGCATATCGGACTATCCCTGAAGAAGGAGAAAAAAGTCATTCCGAAACACATAGGAATTGCGAATGTAATCAGTAACCACTGTTTACATCAATTATGTTCCATGATTCTTACATGAATTGATGTTGCTTATCACTATATGCTGGTTCAGTATTTCAATGTTTTTATACATTTTTTATATGTAACAAATACTTTTTGATACTATTAAACTTTATAACTTTTAATCATTGGTTCACAATATGTGCCTTCAAAGTCCCACCTCAAGGGAAATCTGTATTCTCATCTAATAGAGAGATGTTGGCCATTCATTAGCAGATAAAATCACCTTCAATGCTTTGATAGTACTTAGATGAAGGGAAAGGTTCTGGAGGAGTAGGGACAGTGCAGGGACTACATCTACCTTGTTGCAGGAAGCCTCCCCTTTAAATGTGGACCAGCCAGGCCACATTCCACTCCGTGTTGCAGACACTGTCGGCATCTTTCAAGTCTACAGACTGCTGTTACAGTTCGTAAGTGGCTCCGGACGGTTGTGCCTACCAATCTGGCCTAGTTGTATTGTGTTGGGTCTACAATATATTGCTATTGTGTGTTTACTGCCTGCGACACCACACTGCAGCTTACCCACATGTGGGCAGGGCATAGTTGTCAACATTTAAAATATTTGCAGGGACATCTTTTTTCACGGTTTGTCCAGCAAGCCATTGTAGGTGAAGAATGTACTTTTAGTAAGGGTGGAGCATTTATTTAAAATGGATGTGGTTTTACAAGCGACATATTGTTAACCTAATGTCATACTTTAAAAAAACATATATAACAGAGCTGTAGTTATGGGGCTAAACCAACAATAAAACACTGGTAGTAAAAGTAAACATGTAAACACTCACCCCAAAGTTTTAAAGGAGGACTGAAAACATAAACAATCATTACCTGTGTAAAAATTAGGTAATGAAATTGTCATGTGCAGTGTAATATACCCAACAAGTATACAGTGGCAATTGTGTTCCTAGTGTAGTTGACACCCAGGTAGGTGTTATTTATGACCCCCCGATAGATCATGATTGTTTTCATTAGTGATCTCTGTTGACTGTTTTAATGGGTAAGATTCATAGGGGAGGAGTGTGGAGGGTATGGTGGTGGGCATTATGTGTATGAGAGGAGTGTGAGGGGCATGAAGATAGGCATTATGTGTAGGAGAGGAGTACGGAGGGTACGGAGGTGGGTAGCATGTGCAGGAGAGGAGTGCGGAGGGTATGGCGGTGCTCAGTATGTGTAGGAGAGGAGTGCGGAGGGTATGAGCAGTGTGCGCGCAAGAGAGTAGAGAGGAGGGTTTGCTTGTGGGCAATATATGCAGTAGCGTAGGGTAGAAGGTATGAGTGCAGGTAGCAGGTATGTGCAGATGGTATGAAGGTAGGCAGTATGTGTGGAAGTATGCAGAGGGCATGCAAAATAAGATTGTACTGTGCCACCAGCACAAGGTTTTACTGCTGACAGAGAACAGTATGTAGTGGTGGGGTAAATAGCTGTATGTAGTGGCAGAGCGGTCAGTGAGCAGTTTGTAGTAGTGGCAGGGTGGTCAGTGAGCAGTATGTAGTGGCAGGGCGGTCAGTGAGCAGTATGTAGTGGCAGGGCGGTCAGTGGTCAGTGAGCAGTATGTAGTGGCAGGGCGGTCAATGAGCAGTATGTAGTGGCAGGGCAGTCAGTAAGCAGTATGTAGTGGCAGGCTAAGGAAGTTTTAATGGCAGTGTGGTCAGTAAGTAGTTGTGGTAGCAGGGCAGTCAGTGAGCATGTACTGACAGTGAGCAGTATGTAGTGGCAAGGCGGTCATTTAGCAGTATGCAGCAGCAGGCTAGGGTAGTAAGTAGCGGCAAAGGAAGTCACAGCTGTAGGGGATAATCCAACCCAAACTGGATGGCTGGAGCCTGATAACTTCCTCTTGATTCCACAAAAGTTGAAGTACCGTGAAAACCTGGTTAATTGGTTCTGAAAAAACAGCTATATGCTGCAAGTATAGACTAGTAAACTGCAAGCATACAGTGGGGACGGAAAGTATTCAGACCCCCTTAAATTTTTCACTCTTTGTTATATTGCAGCCATTTGCTAAAATCATTTAGGTTAATTTTTTTCCTCATTAATGTACACACAGCACCCCATATTGACAGAAAAAGACAGAATTGTTGACATTTATGCAGATTTATTAAAAAAGAAAAACTGAAATATCACATGGTCCTAAGTATTCAGACCCTTTGCTCAGTATTTAGTAGAAGCACCCTTTTGATCTAATACAGCCATGAGTCTTTTTTGGGAAAGATGCAACAAGTTTTTCACACCTGGATTTGGGGATCCTCTGCAATTCCTCCTTGTAGATCCTCTCCAGTTCTGTCAGGTTGGATGGTAAACATTGGTGGACAGCCATTTCTAGGTCTCTCCAGAGATGCTCAATTGGGTTTAAGTCAGGGCTCTGGCTGGGCCATTCAAGAACAGTCACGGAGTTGTTGTGAAGCCACTTCTTCGTTATTTTAGCTGTGTGCTTAGGGTCATTGTCTTGTTGGAAGGTAAACCTTCTGCCCAGTCTGAGGTCCTGAGAACTCTGGAGAAGGTTTTCATCCAGGATATCCCTGTACTTGGCCACATTCATCTTTCCCTTGATTGCAACCAGTCGTCCTGTCCCTGCAGCTGAAAAACACCACCACAGCATGATGCTGCCACCACCATGCTTCACTGTTGGGACTGTATTGGACAGGTGATGAACAGTGCCTGGTTTTCTCCACACATACCGCTTAGAATTCAGGTTAAAAAGTTCTATCTTGGTCTCATCAGACCAGAGAATCTTATTTCTCACCATCTTGGAGTCCTTCAGGTGTTTTTTAGCAAACTCCATGCGGGCTTTCATGTGTCTTGCACTGAAGAGATGCTTCCGTCGGGCCACTCTGCCATAGAGCCCCGACTGGTGGAGGGCTGCAGTGATGGTTGACTTTCTACAACTTTCTCCCATCTCCCGACTGCATCTCTGGAGCTCAGCCACAGTGATCTTTGGGTTCTTCTTTACCTCTCTCACCAAGGCTCTTCTCCCCCGATAGCTCAGTTTGGCCGGACGGCCAGCTCTAGGAAGGGTTCTGGTCGTCCCAAATGTCTTCCATTTAAGGATTATGGAGGTCACTGTGCTCTTAAGAACCTTAAGTGCAGCAGAAATTGTTTTGTAACCTTGGCCAGATCTGTGCCTTGCCACAATTCTGTCTCTGAGCTCTTCAGGCAGTTCCTTTGACCTCATGATTCTCATTTGCTCTGACATGCACTGTGAGCAGTAAGGTCTTATATAGACAGGTGTGTGACTTTCCTAATCAAGTCCAATCAGTATAATCAAACACAGCTGGACTCAAATGAAGGTGTAGACCATCTCAAGGATGATCAGAAGAAATGGACAGCACCTGAGTTAAATATATGAGTGTCACAGCAAAGGGTCTGAATACTTAGGACCATGTGATATTTCGGTTTTTCTTTTTTAATAAATCTGCAAAAATGTCAACAATTCTGTGTTTTTCTGTCAATATGGGGTGCTGTGTGTACATTAAACAACCCATGCAATCTATACATACAAATAAACCAAAACAAATAAGTTCAGAATTAAGTTCAGATTAAGTTATGTGTAATAAAATGGAATGTAAAAGTATTGAACACGCTAACTGAAATCTATTTAATACTTCACACAAAATCCTTTGTTGGTAATGACAGCTTCAAAATGCCTCCTGTATGGAGAAACTAATCGCATGCATTGCTTAGGTGTGATTTGGCCCATTCTTCCACACAAACAGTCTTCAAATCTTGAAGGTTCCCTGGGCCTCGTCTATGAACTCTGAACTTTAGTACTTTCCATTGATTTTTTATTGCATTCAAGTCAGGTGATTGGCTGGGCCATTCTAGCAGTTTTATTTTCTTTCTGTGAAACCAATTGAGAGTTTCCTTGGCTTTGTGTTTGGGATCACTGTCTTGCTGAAATGTCCACCCTTGTTTTAGCTTCATTATCCTGGTAGATGGCAGCAGATTTTTTATCAAGAATGTCTTGGTACATTTTTCCATTCATCCTTCCTTCAATGACATGAAGTTTGCAAGTACTGTATGCTGAAAAACAGCCCCACACCATAATGTTCCCACCTCCAAACTTCACTGTTAGTATGGTGTTTCTGGGGTGATGTGCAGTGCCATTTGACCTCCAAACATGGTGTGTATTATGACATTCAAACAGTTCAATTTTGGTCTCATCTGACCAGACTATATTCTCTCAGTATTTTACAGGCTTGTCTAAATGTTGTGTAGCAATCTTTAAACAAGCTTTAACATGCTTTTTCTTCAGCAGTGGAGTCTTGCATGGTGAGCATGCATACAGGCCAAAGTGGTTGAGTGTGTTACTTATGGTTTTCTTTGAAACAATTGTACCTGCTAATTCAAGGGCTTTCTGAAGCTCTCCACAAGTGGTCCTTGGTCCTCGCACATTCTTCTGATGGCACCTCCCTTTCTTCATGCATTCAATATTTTTCCCTCTGTCATTCTATTTTATTAGACATAACTTAATTTCTGAACTTATTTGTTTTGGTTTCTTTGTATGTATGGAACATGTGGTGAAAATGTCATGTCAATAGCACTTTTAGAAATATATTTACCTAGAAAAAGGGTGGTATGTTCAATGATAGAACTCTATTTAGTAAAATATTTGGCGTCCGGACTTATTTGTTATTTCTGTTAAGTGTTGTTTTGCTTTGTTTGCATGGTAGCATGGTTGTTATGCACTGTTATTGTGGCTTATGTGTGTTCCCTTATGCCGCGTACACACGGTCGGACTTTTCGGCTACAAAAGTCCGACAGCCCGTCCGACAGACTTTCAACGGACTTTTGGCGGACTTGCGGCGGACTTTCTAACGAACGGACTTGCCTACATACCATCACACAAAAGTCCGACGGATTCGTACGTGATGACGTACACCGGACTAAAATAAGGAAGTTGATAGCCAGTAGCCAATAGCTGCCCTAGCGTGGGTTTTTGTCCGTCGGACTAGCATACAGACGAGCGGATTTCTGGGTCCGGCGGAGTTACGATGTAAAGATTTGAAGCATGTTTCAAATCTAAAGTCCGTCAGAATTGCAGCTGGAAAAGTCCACTGAAAGTCCGGGGAAGCCCACACACAATCGGATTGTCTGCCGATTTGGTCCGTCGGCATCCGTCGGACTTTTGTAGACGAAAAGTCCGACCGTGTGTACGCGGCATTAAGCTTGGGGTTTTTTTATACGCTCTGTTTTAATTGAAACAATATTTTCATAAGAGATAAACTTTACCAATAAAATATATTTTTTTTGGGGGGCGTGGCCGAACAGGGAGCTGAGCAGACGTGCCTGGGGTGAGCTCCTCCAGGCAAAGAACACACCTGGAGATATACTCACCCACGGACCAGCGCTGACCCTGCTTGAGCCTCAGACAGGCACACAGACAAGGAGGGAGCTGTTTGGGACCGGGATCGCGGCATCCGAGATGATCGCGGAGCTCCGGGCCGACTACTAGGAAAGGCCGCGGCTCCGGCCTACTCACGGGGAATGGCGGCCATCTTGCTTCACCCAGAGGCCGTGCCGGCCCTGTCTCCGGCCGCTACGCATGCCCTGCCTCCTGCACATTCACTGGGGACATTCAGCCTGCTACTGGGGGCCTGTGATCCCCTCCGTACCGCTCTAGGAGACCTGCCAGAGGGACCTGGTAAGTGACGGCGGCCATTTTGCTACACGGCGGCCTATCCATCTCTCTTGGGCCCAATCTGAACCCCCGCCACCCCCAGGAATACCTTGGCCTGGCCAATTGAGACCCCCGATGGGGATATTTAGTGACCATTCACCCCAGCATGTACTCACGGTACTGCCCTAGCTCCAGAGACTGAATGTGGCGGCCATCCTGCTACACCCCGGCAACCCCTGTCTCCTCTGGGCCTAATCTTAGCCTCACCCACCCCCTGGGGGCACCCTGAGCTGACAGACTGTGGCCCTAGACGGGAACAGTAGCAAGCATCTACCCCCATAAGTACACAAACTGTCACCACGGCCCTGAACACGAGTGGCGGCCATCTTGCACCACCCAAGCTGCGGTATCTACATACGCTCCTGGTATTCTTACCTCTCTGAGCCTGGATCGTTCCCTGCACAGCCACAAGAGAAGCCCAGCGGGGTCGGCGCCCACCAGTGGTCCCCATCCATACAACTTTGCAGAGAAGCAGAACAGACCATATATGGCTAAGCAATGAGCTGCTGAGCTCCGCAACTGCCCGTAGCTGACAGGCTATTCTCCAGTCGTCGCACATCTTTGAAAAGCATGTCCACACACAGTGCTCGATCTACTGAGTCCACGGACCTGCAACAGGGCACAATCCAACGATACCTGCTCCGCACATCTCAATCTGATTCCCGCACTCCCAAGGACAAGATGGCGTCCGCTCGAAACCCGGGGAAGGGCAAGCCTCCCCCTCCCACTCAGCCGGCGACAGACAGCAGCGAGGATTCGGATGACCCTCCCGTCCTGCACTCGGACCTATCAGATGTGGCGTCCAGGTCTGAGACCCCTGCTGCCCCTCTTTCGGACATGGGTCCTAGAGATGTGGCCCCTCAAGCTACAGGAGGATCGAATAGATCCGAGGCCTCGACCCTTCTGGCGGCCTTCAGAGCGGAGTTTGAGTCCTGGGCGATCAAAATGGAGACCTCACTCCACAAAGACCTCCAGGCCCTCCAACGGCAGGTCTCGACTAATAAGACCGCAGTGTCTGCCCTAACTGACATTCAATCTGATCATGCAGCCCGCATCACGTCCCTTGAGCAGGCCTCCAGGGAGCACTTGCACCGTATACGACAACATCAACTGCGCATAGAAGATGGAGAAAATAGGAGCCGCAGGAATAATATACGGTTACAGGGCATACCGGAGGCCACAGCGGGTACAGACTTAAAACCTTCCGTCATTGCCATCCTCAACATAGTCCTGGGCAGAGAGGTTTCATCACCCATTGAACTAGACCGGGTGCACAGAGTGGGGGGGGCCGAGGAGAGAACAAAGTGACCGCCCACGCGATGTCCTCTGCAGGGTTCATTATTACACCCTTAAAGAAGAACTTATGCGCAAGGCATGGCGTTTGGGTCCCGTGAACTTTGATGGTTCTGCTATCCACTTATACCCAGACCTCTCTCGCAACACTCTCCACATGCGCCGAATGGTCCGCCCACTACTAGATCTGATACGTCAAGCCGGAGCAACTTATACGTGGGGACACCCCTTCAGTATCAAGGTGACCAGAGCTGAGCACAAATTTACCCTATCCGACCCGGATCAACTCCCAGCCTTTTTCAGCTTTCTGGAACAAGACCCAATTGAGGTACCGAACTGGCTGGACCCGCCGGATGACCGCATCAGGGTGCAAATACGGGACCCTCTCCCACAACGACGCAGGCAACCGAGGTCCAGATCACATTCTATAGGCCCCAGAATACGTCGGCCTACCTCCCCAGAAGCTTAAGGTACCTCTAAGACGTTACATGAAGCCATTTCAGCGTTCCCCACATGACTAGCACCCTCTCAGTGCGCTGCTCATCTCTTGTCTCATGATCAGGATGAGGTTTGGATTCCCCACTACCCCTTTACAGAATTTTTTTTTTTTTTTTTCTTCCTTTGTTCCACCTGATTTCAGCAAGATATGTTACGATAGGAGACAAGATGACCTGCTCCGTACCCCAATGTCTCAGGATAGAGGGAGCAATACATTGACAGGCCTTCTCCCTGCCCTTCGCTAGTGTATTATACCTGGCTGGGGTTCGGGAGAGGCTAAAGGACTGCAAATTTCTGATGTTTGAATTGGTTATGCTATTATTGAGCTTCTAACATATTTTACCACACTGGCCTTATATTTAGGTATTTAGTGGAGATGTTCCACCTGGATACAGGTAGAGGGGCCGATAGATGGACTGGATGGGTCCACGGTCTCTTGCCATTGTCCACATGGACACCTCTAGCTCTCTGTATACGGTTTCTCATACACCGCTTAGTCTCACCTTAAAATGTTACTACACACTGTTACTGACTTCAGTATTATTACACAGATTTGTTTCCGAGGCCCCTGTTGGGGTCTATGGATAGCATATGTTGAAAATGTTTACTTCCCCCTTCCCATGATGTTATTTTACGGATTGATGTCTCCTCTGTGAAGGAGGGAGGGTGGGCTTGTACGAAGTCATTTGCCCACGCGGACCCCCACCCTCCTTCACAGACGATCTGATGTGTGTTCTGCTGTTTAACTGTTTTGTTACACTGATGTGCCTCAAATAAGCTACATATGCCTGTCATGCTACTGGGCTCACGGCTCAGACTCTCCACTTCAACCTCCCACCCTCAATAGGTCGGGCACGGATAGTGCCTTTGTACGTGATTTTTCACGTGGTGTCCCGTTTTCGTGGACCCCTTAGATTTGTTAGGCTCCTTATTTAGGTGTCCCCCCTACCTAGTTGTGTCCTGGTATATTTTTGCCACCTTATAATTCCCCCCCTCTCCCATCCCTCTTCCTCCCTCTGTTGTCTCTAGGCTGACTCTCTTTTTCTCATTCCACTATGGCCCTGCTCCTACAATGTAAATGGCCTCGATATAGCATCTAAGAGAGGGCAAATCCTCTACCAAATGCATAAACAACAGGTCAATGTGTTACTGTTACAGGAAACTCATTTCCACACAAACTCCATCCCCTCCTGCTCCAACAGGTACTTTAACAGATGGTTTCACAGTACAAACCCGTCTCAGAAAACCAAAGGCGTTTCTATTGCATTCCACAAAACGCTTCCAATTGACCTGATAGACCAGGTCTCGGACCCCCAGGGAAGGTATGTGTTCGTAAAATTCTCCTTATGGGGCACGAAATTCACTATTGCCAACCTCTACCTACCAAATACTAATCAAATATCGTCTGCTCTGCGGTACATGAGGATCTTGTCGGAATTTGCAGAGGGTAAAATAATCATAGGCGGGGATTTTAACGTCCCCCTGGATCCACTCTTAGACTCATCAACCTCTCGCTCATCCATCTCCTTTACTAAGTTAAGGGCATTTAAACGGGCTATATACGATTTACGTCTAATTGACATTTGGCGGGTTCTGTTCCCCAAAAATCGCAACTATACCCACTTCTCACAGGTCCATCACTCTTATAGTCGTATAGACTATTTTCTTCTTGACCACAGCTGTTTGGATTGGTCACCTGAATGCGAGATAGACTCAATGGTCTGGTCTGACCACTCGCCTATATATCTGACACTAATGATTCCCTCCACGCCAGTGAGGGAGTGGACGTGGAGGCTGAATGATTCCATTCTCACAAACTCTGACTGTTCCCAAAAGGTCTCAGAAACCATTTCTAATTTTTTAATAGATCATGCATCGGACACTACCTCGCTACCCATACAATGGGAGGCACTTAAAGCTGTCCTGCGAGGAATCTTTATTCAGATGGGGACCCGCTTGAAAAAGGTTCGCTCAGCCGCGATAACCTCAGCAATGCAAAAGCTTCGAGACCTTGAGACCCAACATAAACGAGCTCCAACGGTGGGGACTCTTACAGAGGTCTCAACGGCTCGATCCCAACTCAAGGACTTATATGAGGCTTCGGCTCGTACCTATGTGGACAGACTTGCATTACATCAGTACCGATTCCAAGATAAATGCGGTAGACCGTTAGCTCGCACCCTTCACCCAAACACGTCTTCCACATTTATACCCCAGATTCGGGCCCCCTCTGGAGAAATGCTCAGTGAGCCCTCCAAGATATCACAAACATTCCGAGATTTCTACCAAACACTATACAATCTTTCGCCCGGCGTCTCTTCTAGCCCCACCCTTACACCTGACACCGATAGACAGTCTTATATTGAGGAGACGGAGCTCCCTACACTGGACGGCGATACTGTAGAAGAACTAGAACAGGCAATTACAGTGGATGAGGTCTTAGGGGCGATAGCGACCACCCCGTCCGGTAAAAGCCCCGGGCCCGACGGCTTCACCCCTAAATTTTACAAGACATTTGCTCCCCTATTGACCCCCTTCTTGACAAGGGTATTCAATTCCATATCGGAAGGCTTGGCGTTCCCACCACAAACACTTGAAGCCCACATTACCATTATCCCAAAACCAGATAAGGACCCTACTTAGTGCGCTAATTATAGGCCCATATCGTTAATTGGAGTGGACTTGAAAATATATGCAAAAATTTTAGCCACTGGATTGAAACCGCTTCTCCCCCGCCTCATACACCTGGACCAGGTGGGTTTTGTAAGCGGTCGCGAGGCAAGGGATAACACCCTGAAAACTCTGCTCCTTACCGACTATGCACGCACCCATGATGTCCCTCTATGTCTTTTGACGGTCGATGCGGAAAAGGCATTTGACCGTGTTGACTGGCAATTCCTCCAGATGTCTTTGAAACAGATAGGTCTGGGCCCCAAAATGCTATCCCGAATTATGTCCCTTTACTCCTCTCCTTCTGCTAGAATACGGGTGAACGGCTTATTATCACCTTCATTTTCCATCCATAATGGGACACGACAAGGCTGTCCTTTATCTCCCCTTCTCTATGTCCTTGTCATGGAACACCTGGCAATTGCCTTGCGCAATAACCCTAACATCTCGGGTGTATCGATAGGCCCTATTCATTCCAAACTGGCTCTCTTTGCGGATGACCTACTAATGTTTGTAACCCAACCCCATATATCTTTAACACATATTATGCAGGAATTCACGAGGTTTGGGAAGCTGAGCAATTTCAAAGTGAATCATACTAAGTCAGAAATCCTGAACATTTCTTTATCCCAGGAGGCCCTCCGCCAAGTCTCCACTAAGTTTCCCTTTAAAACAGGATCCACTTCCATCCGTTACCTCGGAATCCAAATACCCACAGAAAGGTCCCAATTGTTCTCTCTGAACTATGCTCTCCTTCTGCTTAGAACCAAGACTGATCTATCAAATTACACGAAAAAACGCCTATCGTGGCTAGGGAGAGTGAATGCTCTAAAAATGGACGTCCTCCCTCGGTTTCTTTATTTGTTCCAGACAATTCCTATTTCAATACCCTCCTGGTTCTTTAAGAAACTCCGCCAAATGTTCTCCTCCTTTATCTGGGGGGGGGCTCGTCCTCGGATACGCTATGAGACGCTGTCGCTTCCCAAGATCCGTGGTGGAGCTGGAGCTCCAGATGCCTCTATATACTATAGAGCAGCAGTACTAACACGTATAGTTAACTGGTTCCATCATTCCTCCACCAAACTATGGGTACAAATAGAGAGCCATCTCAATTCAATAGATCTCCGCGCACTACCGTGGACGCCTACTGAATTCCTTAAAGGGGGAATACCCCTGAGTGACCTCACCCGACAAACTATACAAATTTGGACCCGAATGAATTCCTCCAAGACCCTATCTCCTCTGAAAGGACCCATGACTCCACTGTTTGGAACTCCGGCTTTTCCACTGGTCCTACAAGTAGAGAGCTTTGGCCCTTGGTGCAAGAAGGACCACAGACGACTTGCCCAAATCCTGCGTTCAGATTCTTCTCTGATTCAAGACGTTCCCTCCGGCCCACCTTCCCATACTTCGACGCACTGGCTGCAGAGGCAACAGGTGCTATCTTTTATTCGAACCTTCCCATCATTACCTGATGTACTTACTGACACAACAGACTTGGAGAACATGCTGCTCCAGATTGACCCTCCTACGCATGTGATCTCTCAACTATACTCTCTCATACATATGGTCTATAATCCTGACCTCCCCCCATACACACAGGCCTGGAGGGAAGATTTGGGTCACCCCATCTCACCTGTAGATTGGCAAAAGTGCTTCATTCTGACTCATAAAATATCCTTAGCCTCCAAATCGCAAGAAAAGGGATTCAAATTACTGACCCGTTGGTATAGATGCCCCTCGACATTACGCTGCATAAACCCGGCGCTCCCAGATACCTGCTGGCGTTGTTTGTCATCAAAGGGAACCTTACGCCACATTTGGTGGGAGTGCCCCCCTGTGCGGAGGTTCTGGCAAAAGATCCTCGACTTGTACTGCAGACTCATGGCGACCTCGGTTGCATCCTCTCCTGAGGTAGCCTTGCTATCTATGCTCCCTGGCCCGCTTAAATCGGTCAAAAAAGACGTTCTGCGTCACTTTCTGGCGGCAGCTAGAACGGTTCTGCCCAGACATTGGAAGTCGACAAGCATGCCTTCCCTGGGGGATTGGGCAATTGAAGTGGACCAAATTAATAGAATGGAACAGATGTTGTCGCAGGAAACGGGTAAGGAGGAACAATTTTCCAAGACCTGGACCTCGTGGTCTATCTTCCGCTATTCTGCGGAATTTATTTCATGGGCTACAGAGGATTCCACCAATGCAACTGTGTGACCAGAGTGGAATCTCTTTCTCTTAATCTCTGTATTCCTTACTCCCTTGTCCCCTCTACTCTTACTCTTCCTTCTCCCTTTCTCCCCTTATATGTTACAGCGCTACACGATCACCTAAATCATACTCTCTCATCAGACCAATAATGTGACACACATTGAGCTTCCCCAACAGAGAAAACACATTTAGCACAGCAACAATAGCCCTAGCGTGTTTGCAATAGGTGGACGCCACTCGTTGAGTGGATAGTGGTGCTCACCTGCACTTTAATCAGCTTAGACGGTATAACTACGCAGGCTTAAATATCAAACTAAATCATTAAGAGCTCACAAATTGTTTAAAACATGAGATGATATGTTACCAGTATCGCAATGATGTCTATTTCTATTTTTTGTGTTTTTGTATGTCATAAATGTATACTGGGAACATCATGGTGTGGAGCTGTTTTTCAGCATACAGTACTGGCAAACTTCATATGAATGAAGGAAGGATGAATGGAAAAATGTACCAAGACATTCTTGATAAAAATCTGCTGCCATCTACCAGGATGATGAAGATGAAACGAGGGTGGACATTTCAGCGAGACAATGATTCCAAACACAAAGCCAAGGACACTTTAAATTGGTTTCAAATAAAGAAAATAAAGCTGCTAGAATGACCCAACCAATCGCCTGTCTTGAATCTAATAGAAAATCTATGGAAAGAACTAAAGATCACAGTTCATAGAAGCCCACGTTACTTCAAGATTTGAGATTTGTTTGTGTGGAAGAATGGGCCAAAATCACACCTGAGCAATGTATGCGACTAATTTCTCTATACAGGAGGCGTCTTGATTAGGGATGAGCTTCGAGTTCGCGTTGAACCCATGTTCGACTCGAACATCGCATGTTCGACCGCTCGTCGAATTGCGAACGTTATGGGCTGTTCGCGCCAAATTCGAGTGGCGCGTCACGGCCCATAATTCACTGCGGCATCGCAGTGCATTGCTGGCTGATGATTGGTAAAAGCCATGGTGGCTTTGGCCAATTATGGCTCAGGGGGTTTAGTACACGGCCCACACTATATAAGGCCACCTGCGTGGTGGCCTTGTGTAGTGTGTTGCGGCAGCGGAGAGAGATAGACAGAGAGACAGTGTCATTTGATTTAAGTTAGATAGAGTAGGCAGACGAGTCAGTTAGCTGCACTTACAATGTATTGTGTATATATATATATATATGCATCCCAGGTGTTGTCTGTGTGTGTGTGTATATATATATATATATATATATATATTTACATATATATATATATTGTATTCAGTTTAGCTAGATTTGTTCCTGTTATTCTCTTCCTACTGACAGGCAGGCAGGTGTTTTTACAGTATTTACAGTATTTACAGTTAGTGCACTGTGTCCTTTGCACAGTGTGCACCTAAAGCTACCTGAAGAAAATTGCTGGTGTTCTTCTGATCCTATTAGTACCACAGGAAGGCATCTGCAGTATTTACAGTTAGTGTACTGTGTCCTCTGCACAGTGTGCACCTAAAGCTGCCTGAAGACAATTGCTGGTGTTCTGATCCTATTAATACCACAGGCAGGCAGCTGCAGGGTTTACAGTCAGTGTACTGTGTCCTCTGCACAGTGTGCACCTAAAGCTACCTGAAGAAAATTACTGGTGTTCTTCTGATCCTATTAATACCACAGGCAGGCAGCTACAGTATTTACAGTTAATGCAGTGCATCCTCTGCACAGTGTGCACCTAAAGCTACCTGGAGGCAATTGCTGTTGTTCTGATCCTATTAATACCACAGGCAGGCAGCTGCAGTATTTACAGTTAGTGTACTGTGTCCTCTGCACAGTGTGCACCTAAAGCTACCTGAAGAAAATTGCTGGTGTTCTTCTGATCCTATTAGTACCACAGGCAGGCAGCTGCGGTATTTACAGTTAGTGTACTGTGTCCTCTGCACAGTGTGCACCTAAAGCTACCTGAAGAAAATTGCTGGTGTTCTTCTGATCCTATTAGTACCACAGGCAGGCAGCTGCATTATTTACAGCTAGTGTACTGTGTCCTCTGCACAGTGTGCACCTAAAGCTACCTGAAGACAACTGCTGGTGTTCTGATCCTATTAATACCACAGACAGACAGCTGCAATATTTGCAGTTAGTGCACTGTGTCCTCTGCACAGTGTGCACCTAAAGCTACCTGAAGACAATTGCTGGTGTTCTGATCAAATTAATACCACAGGCAGGCAGCTGCAGTATTTACAGTTAGTGTACTGTGTCCTCTGCACAGTGTGCACCTAAAGCTACCTGAAGACAATTGCTGGTGTTCTGATCCTAATAATACTACAGGCAGGCAGTTGATTCTGCTAGCTGCAGTATCAGTATAAATATACATCCCAGCTTTGTGCAGCTACATCTCACTGCAGGCCATTAGTATGTCTGGAAGGCCAACAAGGAGAGGCAGACAGTCACAAGCCAATAAAAGAGGGCAAGCAGGCTCTATGTCTAGAGGCAACAGTGCTGGTCATGGAGACAGTGCATCTTCATCAGCACGTGGCCGTGGAACACGCTTGTCCTTTTTTTCGGCAGCTGGCCGTGTTGAGCTGCAACATGTTGAAGACTTGGTAGAGTGGATGACCAAGCCGTCCTCCTCATCCTCTCTCACCAAGGCTTGGGGTACTTTGTCTGGCAAAGCAGCTGCCAACGCAGCCTCTTCCCTCGGCTCAATGGCATCAGTCACTCCTTCCCTAGCTCCACCATGTCCTCCTGAGGAGTCCCTCGAACTGTTTGACCACAGTGTTGGGTACATGCTCCAGGAGGATGCCCAGCGTTTTGAAGGCTCAGATGATGGTACCCAGCTTGAGGAAGGCAGTAACATGAGCCCAGAGAGAGGGGGTGCCCAAGAAGGACAGCAATCTGGCAGTCATGTTCCCCCAGCTGCAACATACTGCCAGGTTTGCTCCAGTGATGAGGAGGGAGGGGATGATGAGGTCACTGTCTCCACATGGGTGCCTGATAGGAGAGAGGAGGCAGGATGCCCTCCATCTCCAAGGAGGCAGGATGCCCACCAGGGGCCAGCTTAAGAGCAGCACACCGACTGCATCACACCACAGAGCTCCGCATGTGCAGGGCGCTGCTGTCTCTGTGCGTTATTCCAAAAGTTCTTTGGTGTGGGCCTTTTTTGAGACAAGTGCATCAGATCCCACCGCTGCTATTTGCAACATATGTCTCAAGCGTATCTTGCGTGGCCAAAACATCACCCCCTTGGGCACCACATGCTTGACCAGACATATGTCGACCTGCCATGCAGTTTGTTGGCAAGTGTACCTAAAAGACCCACACCAAAGAACAAAGCGGACCTCTCCTTGCTCCTCATCAGCTGGGATCTCCAACCCCACTATACCTTCAGTCCTCTCTGAAACCTGCATCGGAATGAAGGTGTAGAATTAGGTGTGTCACAGCCAAGTACTTGCGGGCAATCTGCTATCGGTACACCAACATGAGATTGTACCAGGCAAATTTCCCTGCCCCAGCTGCTGCACCGCCGAAAGAAGTTCGCTCCCACCCATCCACATGCCCAATGGTTGAATGCTAGCTTGGCTGAATTGCTAACACTTCAACTGCTGCCTTTTCAGTTGGTAGACTCTGCCCCCTTTCGTGAGTTTGTGGAATGTGCTGTTCCTCAGTGGCAGGTTCCCAAACACTACTTTTTCTCACGGAAGGCGATTCCGGCTCTCTACCGGCATGTGGAAGGCAATGTCTTGGCCTCGCTGGACAGGGTGGTCAGCGGTAAGGTGCATATTACTCATGGACCATGAGGCATGGACAGGGACGTTATCTATCTTTCACTGCGCACTGGGTGACTCTTCCAGTAGCTGGGAAGGATGCAGGACAGGGTGCAGTAGTGTTGGAGGTTGTTCCGCCAGCACGACTCCAAAATTCTACTAGTGGTGATTCTGCCACACCTCTCTCCTCCACCCCCTCCTCTTCTTCCTCCATGGCCTCTTCCTGTGCTGATTTGTCCTCATAACCAGCGGTGCTCCATAGCCATTCAAGGGGCTACGTAAGCACGCAGGCAAAAAAGATACCATGCAGGGCTTGAGCTGGTGTACTTGGGGGGACAGGAGCCACACTGGGGCAGAGATTCTGTCAGCTCTGCAGGGGCAGGTGCAGAGGTGGTTGACGCCACGCCAGCTTAAGCCAGGTATGGTGGTTTGCGACAATGGCACCAACCTCCTCTCCGCCCTCCGACAGAGACAACTGACCCATGTGCCCTGTTTGGCTCGCATCCTTAACTTGGTGGTACAGCGGTTTTTCGGGCTGGTACCCAGGCTTACAGGATGTCCTGAGGCAGGCCAGGAAAGTCTGTGTGCATTTCTGCAGGTCATATAATGCCAGTGCTCGGCTGACTGACCTCCAAAAGGAATTTAACCTGCCCAAGAACCGCCTAATCTGTGACATGCCCATCAGGTGGATCTCAATGTTGGCCATGCTGCAGCGGCTACACATGCAGCAGAGGGCCATCAATGAGTACCTATGGCACCAGGACAGGGTCAGGAGAGCTTGTTTTTTTTCCCCACACCAGTGGGCTATGATCAGGGATGCATGCACTGTCCTGTCACCATTTGAGGAGGCCACGAGGATGGTGAGCAGTGACAGTGCATGCATCAGTGACACTGTCCCTCTTGTCCACCTGTTGGAGCACACTCTGCGTGGAGTAATGGACAGGGCACTTGAGGCAGAACAGAGGGAGGAAGAAGAGGACTTCCTTACCTCTCAAGGCCCCCTTTATCCAGACAGTGTTCCTGCGTGCCCACCGATCACACAGGAAGAGGAGGAGGAGGATTGTGTCAGCATGGAGGTGGAGCCTGGCACTCAGAATCAGCAGCAGTCTTCAAGGGATCATTTACAGTCCGAAGAAACCCATGGACTTGTACGTGGCTGGGAGGAGGTGGCTGTAGATCATGTCATCCTTAGTGACCCAGAGGACTTCTGACCGAATGCCTCAGCAAACCTATGCCGCATGGCCTCCCTGATCCTGCAAAGCCTGCGGAAGGGTCCTCATATTCGTGGTATCAAGGGAAAGGATCATTACTGGCTGGCAACCCTCCTTGATCCAAGTTACAAGGGTAAGGTTGCAGACTTTATCTTGCCATCGCAGAGGGAGCAGAGGTTGAAACATCTTCGGGAGGCCTTGCAGAAAGGTTTGTGCAATGCGTTTCCAGAGCCTGGGAGGTTACAATTTCCTGGTCCTCCTGGACAACGTGTTGCTGAGGCTTCGGTCAGTCACAGAAGGAGCGGTGGAGAAGGTGGCTGTCTGACCGATGCGTTCAGACAATTTTTTAGTCTGCAGCCCCAAGGTATGATCAGTTCCAGCAACCATCGCCAGCGTCTGATTCACATGGTGCAGGAATACCTAGGGGCAAGATCAGACTTGGACACCTTTCCCACCGAAAATCCTCTGGGTTACTGGGTCTTGAGGATGGATCACTGGCCAGAGCTTGCACAGTATGCAATTGAGCTACTGGCCTGTCCTTCATCCAGCGTTCTTTCGGAACACACATTCAGTGCTGCTGGAGGCTTTAGAACCAATCACAGGGTGCGCTTGTCCACCGAATTGGTCGATCGGCTAACCTTCATAAAAATGAATCAGTCTTGGATCACCAGCTACCAAGCACCTGGTGCTGATGTAACCGATTGATTTTTTGTAATGTGAGATCCCTTCAAGACTGCCTATGCTGATGCTGAATGACAATACTCTTCCTCCTCAATTTTCATGCTGATAGCTTGTAAGAATATTTTTGGTTTTGGGCACCGCCACCAGTGGCCAAGGCCCAATTTTTTTTTACAACTTTTGATGCAAAACTTTGCAGCAGGGCTCATTCCTGTGCTCCAACTATAGTATCTGTGAGGGGTTGCAGTGTTGTGGTACCAGCAGCAGTGCCCAAGGCCCAATTTTTCAGCCCCTGTTTAACAGGGGCGTATAATTACAATTTTTGCTGCAATACTTTGCAGCAGGGCTCATTCCTGTGCTCCAACTATAGCATCTGTGAGGGGTTGCAGTGTTGTGACAGCAGTGGCTAAAGCCCAATTTTTCTGCCCCTATTTAACAGGGGCGTGTAATTACAATTTTTGATGCAATACTTTGCAGCAGGGCTCATTCCTGCACTCCAACTAGAGTAAGGGGTTGCAGTGTTGTGGCACCAGCACCAGTGCACAAGGCCCAATTTTACTGCCCCTGTTTAACAGGGGCATGTAATTACAATTTTTGATGCAATACTTTGCAGCAGGGCTTATTCCTGCGCTCCAAATAGAGTAAGGGGTTGCAGTGTTGTGGCACCAGCACCAGTGCACAAGGCCCAATTTTTCTGCTCCTGTTTAACAGGGGCGTGTAATTACAATTTTTGATGCAATACTTTGCAGCAGGGCTCATTCCTGCGCTCCATCTAGAGTATCTGTGAGGGGTTGCAGTATTGTGGCACCAGCACCAGTGCCCAAGGCCCAAATTTTCAGCCCCTGTTTAACAGGGGCATATAATTGCAATTTTTGATGCAATACTTTGCAGCAGGGCTCATTCCTGTGCTCCAACTATAGCATCTCTGAGGGGTTGCAGTGCTGTGGCACCAGTGCCTAAGGCCCAATTTTCTGCCCCTGTTCAACAGGGACATGTAATTACAATTCTTGATCTAATATTTCACAGCAGGGCCCATTCCTGCGCCCACCAAGAGTAACTGTGAGGGCTTACAGTGTTGTGGAAACACCACACCAACACCACCACCAAAGGCCCAATTTTTCTGCCCCTGTTCAACAGGTGTGTCACGGAACGTCCCACACTCCACTTGAGTGCTTCCATCAGTATACCACTTCCTTGTAGTCTGGATACAGATATTCCAACCTCTCTGAGCACAAAACAAGGCGACACTTGCTTGATGCTAACATGGACTATATTTATTTAGAATCAAAATTACAAGACTTTATATGCCGTGGGAACCTCCTCTAACAATACAACTGTAACCTAATTAACATGAGCTAGTTTACTAAATCATTTACCCAGACTAGATGACTACGTTTCCTAGCTCATTGACTATTCAACACACATTACCATAAACATCAACACAAGTTTAATTAGAACAAACAACAATGAGTTGAATACCCTTAGAACCTGTGGTAAGACAGACTAAACTCATTTACATTAAACACATTATAGCTGACATCAGACAGGTGAGTGGAGTTAATGATATTAGCATCTTCTCACAGTATGAGTCCCAACAGTATGACTCAGTCACTATTGCTACTATGGCAAATACAGGGTCCCCAGAGTCTGTGTGTCCTGGGGGACAAGGACCCGAAGCCAAAGTAACAACACCTCAAGGGTACCCCAAATGCCAGGGCCCATAATCTGTAGGCAAGAGGTTTGCATTCAGTCCTCTCCAACAGCCTCTGTCCCAGCTAGGTCTGTCACATTTCTCCCCTTTCGGCAGGAGACTAACACAGGAGGAGACCCCAGACGGGTTGACTCCAAAGTTAGTCCATAGTTCCAGTCCTCTACTGCCTGTACCCACACAGTACCCCAAACAAATTGTTCCAGAGTATCACCCAGCCAAACTCTGCCTCTCTCAGAGAACATATCCGCCGCTGGGGAGAGGCCCGAACTGGCCCTTCTCCCTGGAGTCCTTTATGCCACTGGAGAGAAGACAGGGGGACTGGGCTCACTCCATCCTGCTGTTGGGGATCTGGGCCAACTGCCCAGCATCCCTGGGGTATACAGGTGGGGACTGAAGCCCCATCCACCAACACCAGATCAAGCTGCAGTTGTGAGGTGATGACTGCATTCTCTCCTTGGATCCTGATCTGCAGCTCGCGATAGACTGCCACCTCCTCACCTTGGGCATCTACAATTGCTGCAGGTGTGGGGCAGAGGTCTTGGTCCCTCTGTCCGGTTGCCAGCACTTCTGCTGGGGGTTTGCTAGGTGGTTCCTCCTCTACAGAAACGTCTATCAAATCCTCAGTCTCTGGAATTGCTAAAAGTGTGGGACAAAGGTCTTGGACCTTCTGTTCAGATACCAGATCTTAGCTGGAGAAGTTTGTTGTAACTCCATAGATGCTGCTGGCAGAAAATCACATGTCCCTGTCAGTGCTGTGGGAGAAAGGCCGACTACCTCTTCTCTCAAGAAGGCCGAAGCCACTGTTGGTGCTGAACAGAGCACAGTGAACTTTGGCCCTGATAGCAGCTTATCTGCTGGAGGCTCATCAGGTTGTTCTTCCTCAGCAGAAAAGTCTATCAAATCCCATGTCTGTGCAACTGATGTCTGGGGATAGAGGTTCACCATCTCCTGTCCATGGAACCCAGAAAATGCTATCATTGCTGGGCAGAGGTTAGCAGAGCTCTGCCCTATTGTCAGCACTTCAGGTTTGGGGACAGCAATCTCCGGATTTTCCACTGCCGATTCTCTGGCATGCTGCTGAACGTGTTCTAGCAGTTTCCTGTATGCCCTTTCCAGATGCTGTTCCTTCCTTAGCAAATGGTCCAGATCAGGTTTGAGCTCTGAGACCCCTGCAAGACCGAGCATAGCCTCTCTGTATTCTCAGAGGTCCTCAAGGGCAGGTTCCCCTTCATTGCCAAACACAAAATGATCTGTAAGGCTCTCCCACAGCAATCCAGGGCCTCCTAAGTCATATCCCTCCGGAGAGCATTCTGTTGTCTCCCCTAAATATCCCTCTTCTGCGTGCCATTGCAGAGCCCGATAACTATTGTCCAGCTCTATCTCCTGCTGGACCAGCCTGTCCAACTCAGTCACCCATTGCTCCTGGCCCCGCTCTCCCAGGAATGCCATCCGCAATGCCCGTTGGTCACTGGCCCGTTGCTCTTGGGTTGGAAAGCACTTGCCCTGTTTTATACCAGCGAGCTGGAGGGCTCCAATCCAGAGCTCCACCCGAATCTGCTGCCTGAGCTCCAGGTATTCATCCTCAGACACAGTCCTGGTGTATGTTGAAAGGATGATCCGCAGCAGCCCCGGGAACTTTGATGCCAGGTCCATATCTCTGCTGGGGTGACTGAAGTCTGCTATGCTGATCTTGGATCCAGTTGGAGGTTTGGATGTCCCAGACTGCAGGAAGCATCCCACTGCTGCCACCAATGTCACGGAATGTCCCACACTCCACTTGAGTGCTTCCGTCACTATACCACTTCCTTGTAGTCTGGATACAGATATCAGATATTCCAACCTCTCTGAGCACAAAACAAGGCGACACTTGCTTGTTGCTAACATGGTGGTAAGACAGACTAATCTCATTTACATTAAACACATTATAGCTGACATCAGACAGGTGAGTGGAGTTGATTACTTTAGCATCTTCTCACAGTATGAGTCCCAACAGTATGACTCAGTCACTATTGCTACTATGGCAAATACAGGGTCCCCAGAGTCTGTGTGTCCTGGGGGACAAGGACCCGAAGCCAAAGTAACAACACCTCAAGGGTACCCCAAATGCCAGGGCCCATAATCTGTAGGCAAGAGGCTTGCATTCAGTCCTCTCCAACAGCCTCTGTCCCAGCTAGGTCTGTCACAAGGTGCATGTAATTACAATTCTTGATCTAATATTTCACAGTAGGGTCCATTCCAGCACCCACCAAGAGTAACTGTGAGGACTTACAGTGTTGTGGCAGCAGCACCACCACCACCACCAAAGGCCCAATTTTTCTACCACTGTTCAACAATGGCATGTAATTACAATTCTTGATCTAATATTTCACAACAGGGCCCGTTCCTGTGCCCACCAAAAGTAACTGTGAGGGCTTACAGTGTTGTGGCAACACTAACACCTAAGGCCCCAATTTCTGCAGAGTATATAGGGCAGGTCCCTACTTTCAAACATCCAACTTACAAACGACTCCTACTTGCAAATGGAAGGAGACAACAGGAAGTGAGATGAAATCTACCCCTAGGAAGGGAAATTCTCTCCTGTAAGAGTTAATATGGGAAAAACGTGTCTCCTCTTCACTGATGCTTTATCAGCAATCCTTGTTTCACTAAAAATCCCACATTTTCAAAAAACATTTGTCATTGGGACAGAAAGTGAGGTGAAATCTTCTGAAGAGGTGCACAGACAGCTAAACAAATGTTACAGGGCTGATAACCCTTTCCTATGTTTTCCAAAAAGCTTAAAAATAGATTTTTTGGCTGGAGCTACAATTTAAAAATGTATCAGTTCAAAATTACAAACAGATTCTACTTAACAACAAACCTACAGTCCCTGTCTTGTTTGCACCGCCTGTATACTTCTGTTCAGAGTATATAGGGCCTGAAGACCTCACGCCTTTCCTTAATTTAATTCATCCATATTGCCGGGACCCGACATTACATTAAAGCCGCAAGCAGTTTTAAATGACTTTTATTCCTTTAAAAATGTCATTTTGTGCAGGGAGTGTTCTAAGCACGGGAAACATGCGCCGCTTTACAGGCATAGTATAGACACCCCCCAGGTACGATATTTAAAGGAATATTCCACTTTTTTTTTCACTTTAAGCATCATTAAAATTACTGCTCCTGAAAAAACGGGCATTTTTAAAACTTTTTTTGCACTGATACATGTCCCCTGGGGCAGGACCCGGGTCCTCAAACCCTTTTTAGGACAATAACTTGCATATTAGCCTGTAAAATTAGCACTTTTGTTTTCGAACGTTCGAGTCCCATAGACTTTAACGGGGTTCTAAAGTTTGCGCAAACTTTCGGTCCATTCACAGGTTCTGGTGCGAACCGAAACGGGGGGTGTTTGGCTCATCCCTAGTCTTGATGCTTTCATTACCAACAAAGAATTTTGTACGAAGTATACATATACATTTCAGTTAGCGTGTTCAATACTTTTTTCTGGTGTCATTCCATTTTATTACAGAAAATAGGACTGATGTAACAGACTTTAACGGTACCAGTGAAGGATAATCACAGCAAAATCATGCTAAATATTTTATTACAAAATTATTAAAATTGTTTTACAAGTAAAATCAATTTAAAATTATTATGTAGTCGATCCCTGTTAGTACAATATCAAGAGGTCGATGCGTTTCACATCTATGCTTCCTCAGGACCTTACATTCTTGACTAAAAACAGAGATCCTGTTTAGGCATGAGCCGAACACCCCCCTGTTTGGTTTGCACCAGAACATGCGAACAGGAAAAAAGTTTGTTCAAACACGCGAACACCGTTAAAGTCTATGGGACACAAACATGAATAATCAAAAGTGCTAATTTTAAAGGCTTATATGCATGGTATTGTCATAAAAAGTGTTTGGGGACCTGGGTCCTGCCCCAGGGGACATGGATCAATGCAAAAAAAGTTTTAAAAACTGACGTTTTTTCAGGAGCAGTGATTTTAATAATGCCTAAAGTCAAACAATAAAAGTGTAATATTCCTTTAAATTTCATATCTGGGGGGTGTCTACAGTATGCCTGTAAAGGGGCGTGTGTTTCCCGTGTTTAGAACAGTCTGACAGCAAAATGACATTTCAAAGAAAAAACGTCATTTAAAATTACACACAGGGGAATATGGAATTTAGGGGGACCCCCACATCATTTTTATTTTTACATTTTGGCTGGGGTTCCCCTTAATATCCATACCAGACCTGAAGGACCTGGTATGGAACTTAGGGGGACCCCCACATCATTTTTTTTTTTTTTGTTCGGGGGTTCCCCTGTGGGGAATTCCCATGCCGTTTTTATCAATTAACTTTTCTGTGTATTGTCGGACTGGCAATGCAATAGCCGCGAGTAGTTTTAAATGACTTTTTTCCTTTAAAATGTCATTTTTGCTGTCAGACTGTTATAAACATTGGAAACATGTGCCCCTTTACAGGCATACTATAGACACCCCCCAGCTACGAAATTTAAAGGGATATTACACTTTTATTGTTTGACTTTAAGCATTATTAAAATCACTGCTCCTGAAAAAACGGCCGTTTTTAAAACTTTTTTTTGCATTGATCCATGTCCCCTGGGGCAGGACCCAGGTCCCCAAACACTTTTTATGACAATAACTTTCATATAAGCCTTTAAAATTAGCACTTTTGATTTCTCCCATAGACTTTTAAAGGGTGTTCCGCGGCATTCGAATTTGCCGCGAACACCCCAAATTGTTCGCTGTTCGGCGAACTTGCGAACAGCCGATGTTTGAGTCGAACATGAGTTCGACTCAAACTCGAAGCTCATCCCTAATCCTGTTCAAAAAAAAAGAGAAAAGAACATGAACATTATTTACATTTTGATTAGGTGGGGGTGCAACACATTCATTTTGACATACCATCTAATTGGGTAGGGAGACGTGCATCGAGGGTCATTTACATATAGATAGGAACCCTCAAGGAATGATGTGCCAGGTGTCATATAGAGGAGCGATCCATTAGCTAATGTCTTCTAACAGTATGTAAATAAATATATATAGAGAGCAAGAGATGACCGTGTAATTCTATTCTGAAAAAAAAACAATAGGCATTGAATTGGTAGGTTGAGGGATGGGGTAGATGCAGAGTGAATTATCAGCCAAAGTAATATAGTACTTACCGAAAATTTAATTACAAAGGGAAAAAAGGGGGGAGCTGCCCTCAGCCACAGATAAACACCTGAAGACCTTGCAGCCAGTTCATCAACAGTGCCCCTATATAATCCATAAAAGATACATAGCAGATATTATATACGCCGAATCCAAGTTATTAAAGTCCTAGCAAAAACAGGCAGGAAGGATATATGTCAGAGTCCTGGATGTGAGGCCGGATTGCAGAGGGGGCGCCCCTTGCGGCTAAGTGCAGCGTAACCCTGGGAATGAGACAGGGAGTACGGTGCCCAAAGGTGCACGGATTGCCAGAGTGCTGTTGCTGGGTAGCTGATAGCAGGGAGCTGCTGGGGTGCGTTGGTAAGGTTGAAGGGCAACCGTGCAAGAAGAGATTCTAGGTATGGAGCCGTGGAGCAACCAAGAGCGGAGTCAGAGCCAGGCCAATGGCCATTCAGCACAGGAATCAGTCCGAGGTAAGGTACAGCAGGATAATCAGGAACGGAGAAGGTAGCCGAGCCAGGGGTCAAACACAGAGGGACGATCAAGGTACACATGCGGAGCAGAAGAATAGTCAGGTCCAAGCCGGGGTCAATGCAGGTGGAACACAGGAGTAGTCAGGCAAGCCGGTTAGGTAACAGGAAGCAGGTATCACGACAGGCACAAGGAACATAGTAAGCTGATGATAATCCAGCAACCAGCGTGGACCAGCAGCAGGCTTAAATAGGCAGAAGGGCGCCAATGATTACCGTGATGCTCACACGTGTGCGCGCTCCCGCTGTTGTACACCTGTGTGCGTCCGTCGTAGTGCGCCTACGTGTGCGCATGCGCACAGAGATTCGCCTAGCGCCACCATGATGGATACTGGCAGAATTACCCATCCTACGGCTATTACCCTGACAATATACCTCCATAGTATTCAAGATGTTTTTTGATAATACTATTCAATCCGGAGTCCTATTGTCCCCTTTAAGGATGTTGTTAGAAATAAGATCTAAAAACAATCCAAAATAATACGATATATTCAATAGTTCTATTCCCTCAGTATAAATATGAGTTCAAGTGAGGAGGAAATTCACTTAGAACAAATCTCGACAAAGTACACACTTACCACCTATCTTGTATCAAAATCTCTATACCCGGTAGATTCACTATATAGCAAGCATCTCTTCTCTTATCCTGATCTTTACAGTCAGCCAGAGAGTCTATAAAATACATAATTGTAAACAGCCAATGAGTTGAAGTCAACTCCTCCAAAAGGATAGTAGTATATGCTAGCATAACCACATATATATTGCACTCACCTTCATCTACTCCCACCACCAAACACAGCACCATCTATCAATCCTTCTATCCACAGATTGATCAATTATACCCAATAATGGGCACCAAAACGGCATCCGAATTGTTATGGAAGGGAATATCACCGCTCCAGGTAGGTCAGCCAAAAATGATTAAGCACTGTTTATAGTGTGAAACGCGTATGCTTTTCTGTCCATTCAGCTGCGGCATGTATTTTTGATCCTCTTTTTTAAATAAAAGGCAATTTTTGGAGTGCAGCTGTCCAGAATTTCTTCCTATTTTAGTCCTAATTGTTATGGGTGTCAGGGGAGATGAGAGGAGGATGCTCTCCATCCATAAGGCTTCATGTATTATGCTCCATAATAACAAAGATCGCCGCCCACTGTCTCGCGCATGCACCGAACAGTGCTCCCGGTCGGAAACGAAATGAAAGTACGCGCATGTGCAGTAGAGCCAGCGTGAGTGACATAATATCAGACAGCATAAACAGAGCTGTCATGCAATGAGCAAAAAAGACGCAATCCTAATGAAACAGGACCACATCCCCACACCACCAGACCAACACATCTACAATGATCATCAGTACATCCCAGGCACCACTTTATTTGCAATTAACATTATAGTAAAAAATATATAGCTCTACCTAGTTAAATGGGATTACCCAGGGCTCCTACCACCTCAACTCCACCACCTTGGTCGGGCGGGGGGCCAAAAATCAACCCTCCTACCCCCAGGCCAAAAATCAACCCTCCTACCCCCAGATGAACCCTCCTACCCCCTCCTACCCCCAGGGGTCCCATTCATGTCATAGGGGCATCATTATGGATCGCATATATAGGCACTATAGCACGTCACTTGAACACATATCTCCCATAGTTCCATAAAAGACAGGGAGTTTGTTATTCCCTAGTATGCTTAGTATAAAATTATAATATGTTGCACCCACATCCAAAATCCATCTTTATCCAATTTGTACATTGTGGCTTATTTACAATAATTATTCATAGAAAACATAACATAATAACTTCATAATCCAATATATTTGCCTTAAAAACAGGACACATTGAGACATACGCAGGTATATGGGTCGAACTACCATATAGTTTCATATATTGTATATTAATGAAGTTCAAGAACCCTAGAATTCAAGACGATAGTATTGGCGATAGTGTTCTAACTAGACCAGAAATAGTTTATAACTAAGAGCCTCAATAAGGCCTGGTGGGCAGGTGGCATTTAATTTAAAAATCCACCTTGCCTCACGCTGTAATAGTTTTTTGTCTAAGTTTCCTCCTCTTGGATCCTCAAGAACCCTTTCGAGGACTGTAAATTGTACCATTGAGGTGTCGTGTTTATGTTGAAGAGCTACGTGTCTACCAATGGGAGTGTAAAGTTATTTTTTTCTAATATAGTAAATGTGGTTATAAATTCTTTTCCAAAAGTTCCTGAATGTCTTTCCAACATAAAATGATCCACATTTACACAAGACAATATATCACACCTCTCGTTTGACAGTCAACGTGATGTTCAATGTTATGTATATTTCCATTGGGCAGAATAAAGGATGCTCCTTCTAAAATCCAATTGCAGTATTCACATACACAACATTTGTATATACCCCTACTTCAGGGGTGTCCAAACTACGGCCCTCCAGCTGTTGCGGAACTACACTTCCCATGAGGCATTGTAAAACTCTGACATTCACAGACATGACTAGGCATGATGGGAGTTGTAGTTCCTTAACAACTGGAGGGCCATAGTTTGGACACCACTGCCCTACTTGATTCAATGATCACTGAGGGTTCCTGAAAATGGCTATAAACCAATCGGTCCATTAGAGATCTACATTTTTTGTATGTAAGCTGGGAGTAGTCCTTAACGTATTTCCTCAGGATAGGATCACTGGTAAGGAGGTGCCAGTGTCTACCAACTGTCTCTTTCACCATGTGATGGTTACTTAAGTATGTAGTAACAATCCTCACAGTATCTGACTGTTTATTGGTTTTGTTTCCAAACAGTTCATGTCTACTTTTCTGGCATGCCTTATTGTATGCTTTCTTTAAAGTTGTTTTAGTATAGCCTCTTTCTGATAAACTTGATCTCAAGAAATTAGATTCCTTCTTGAAATTCTCTTCCTTAGAGCAGTTTCGCCTAATACGTAGGTATTGTGAGTATGGTATTGCATAAATTAATTGTTGGGGGTGGGCACTGGATGCATGAAGTATAGTATTCCCCGCTGTGGGTTTCCTATACAATGACTTGCCCAGTGTTCCATCCTCCTGTTTAGATATGTCTAGATCGAGAAATGATATCGATTGCGAATCACATTGCAAAGTGAATTTAAGATTGTACATATTGGTTGCTAGCTTCTCCATAAATCACAGCAGGTCCAACTCACTAGAGTTCCATACCATGAATACATCGTCAATGTACCTGTACCAGCATATAATGCTGGACAGGTACATAGACAGGGACTCATCTGTAAACATAGTACACTCCCACCTCCCCAGGTACATACAAAGGGGCACAACATGTCCCCATCGCAACCCCTGCACCTGGAGGTAGTGGGAGCCATCTAAGGTAAATACATTTTTTGTCAGGATATGGTGTAGCAGCTGTCCCACAAAACCATCGTGGGGTCTCGCTGCCACTTCCATCTCATTCAAAAAAGTTTCCACCACGGAAATCCCAAATGAGTGCGGGATACTACAGTATAATGCCTCCACATCAATGGAGACTAGTATACTGTCTGGTGGTATCACAGTATTATATATTTTTCTAAGTAAATCCATGGTACCCCCATAGCCCATACAATTCCATTTTATTACACATAACTTCATTTCTGAACTTATTTGTTTTGGTTTCTTTGTAGGCATGGATTGCATGGGTTACCAACATGTGGTGAAAATTTCATGTCAATAGCACCTTTAGAAATATATTTACCTAGAAAATTGTGATGTGTTCAATACATATTTTACCCCCTGTATATTTAATCATGGATTCTGTATTAAAGTGTTACTAAACTCAGGACCCTGCATTCACTATATCTGGTCTCCCACAGTACACAGAACAAGGAAATGCAATTATTTTAGTAAATATAAACTGCTAAATACATTTTCTCATCAACAGTATATAGCAGCCTTGTGATTTCTATCAGTTCCTGGTAAAGCTTGTAGGAAGGGTTTTCATACTGCACTGAGCTGTCCTATCAGAATCTAGGACTCCTGACCCTCTGTCTGGACAGTGCTGATTGGCACTGTGCTGGCTCACATGCACTCTCCCCCCCAAAAAAACTCCCTAGCAATACACACCAAACGTAGCATGTGCAGCTGGCCTCCAAAGGCTCTGTCTTATCCAGACATGTTCTGGAATCAGTGGAAGAAGAGGAGGATCTGTGCATACAAGGTCAAGCAGCCTTTTTACATAATGTAGAAGATTACCCCTTTGGTTCTGCAGTGAGTGTAACAAGCAGGCTTTACTGCATATACAGACTGATTTTACTGTTGTGGGTTTAGTAACACTTTAATACTCACTAGTGGTGTGTTATATATTTACTCATGGATTCTATGTTAATGCTTACTAAGGATGAGCCGAACACCCCCCCGGTTCAGTTTGCACCAGAACTTGCGAACAGGCAAAAAATTCGGACGAACACGCGAGCACCGTTAAAGTCTATGGGGCATGAACATGAAAAATCAAAAGTGCTAATTTTAAAGGCTTATATGCAAGTTATTGTGAAAAAAATTGTCTTGGGACCCGGGTCCTGTCCCAGGGGACATCAATATCAATGCAAAAAAAGTTTTAAAAGCGGCCATTTTTTCGGGAGCAGTGATTTTAATAATGCTTAAAGTGAAACAATGAAATATTCCTTTAAATATCGTGCCTGGGGGGTGTCTATAGTATGCCTGTAAAGTGGTGCAGTTTTCCCGTGTTTAGAACAGTACCACAGCAAAATTACATTTCTAAAGCAAAAAAGTAATTTAAAACGCGGCTGTAATAAATTGTCGGGCCTTGGCAATATAGAAAAAAACGGCATGGGTTCCCCCCCAGTCCATTACCAGGCCTTTTGGGTCTGGTGTGAGTGATAAGGGGAACCCCGAACCAAGAATTTAAAAAAATTGCGTGGGGGTCCCCCCAAAATCCATACCAGGCCCTTCAGGTCTGGTATGGACATTAAGGGGAACCCTGTGCCAAATAAAACAAAAAAATGGCGTAGGTGTAACCCCCAAAACATCTTGTCCCCATGTTGATGGGGACAAGGGCCTCATCCCCACAACCCTTGCCCAGCGGTTGTGGGTGTCTGTGGGCAGGGGGCTTATGGGAATCTGGAAGCTCCCTTTAACAAGGGAACCCCCAGATCCTGCCCCCCCATGTGAATTGGTTTTGGGTACATTGTACCCCTACCATTTCACAAAAAAAATTGTCAAAAATAGTAAAAAACAAAGGAGACACTGTCAGGAACGGTGTCATCTCCGGTTTCTCCTGCTGGTGGCACTATTACATTCAGCACCAAAAGGGTGTAATTCCAGTGGCCACCAGCGGGTGTCTCCCTGCCTGGACTGCAGACTTGTCATCAGCACACTTGCCATGGGTCTGCTGGACTATATAAACCCGCCCTGAACTAAGCCTCAGTGCTTCAGAATTCCTCTGCTAGCCCTTGTCCCTGCCAGTACCTGCTCTTGTTCCAGCCTGTTCCTGAACCCCGTTTGTGTATCCTGACCTTGAGTCCTGTTTCCTGTTCCCTGCTCCTTGGTCTGCTTTATTATTCCTGGTTTCTGTTCCCTTGTCGCCTTGGCCCATGCCTTAGTTTTGATTTCATGTTTGTTTCCTTGCTTGTGTATTATATTAGTTAGATAGATAGGTGGGTTTGGGGGTTTGCTGTGTCTTCACCATTTACTTATTTTTGGTTTGCTGTCTTGATTTCACATGTGTCTTTATCATTAATAATAAACATACTTTTTTATTCAGTTTCTCGTTTTGTCCCTGATTCCTTGGTGCAGCCCAGCGATCTGATCACCTGCATTGGATGTTGTGTATAACATCCCCTGACAGAATTCTGAAGCCATACAATCAGATCGGTTGCACCTGGGAATTGGGGCCTGAGTCCCAGCTATTGTTGAAAGATGGACTTTGAAAGTATTTTGTATTTATTGCTCCTGGCAACTGATGACAGAGACTTTTGTTATCAGACATTGGCTGAATACACTAGGGAACAATTGTTAGAATGTGTCAGGGATCCACCAGCACCAGATCAGGGCGTTTGCATGCGTCTAGGAGCCAGCGCGCTCCTGTTCAGACACAGCGTCAAACCACCACAGTTGCCGTGCGTCGGCGCGGCGCTCGGGCACGCGCGGGTGCACGGCGCGGGCGCGTGCACAAGCACGGGCGCGCGCGCGTCCGCGTTAGCGCCGGTTTGGCGCCAACCAGCACATAAAAGTTCCCCTGTTTCATGGGAACAGTGCTGCTTCGTCTCAGCTCTGTGACTCTGCCTGAAACCTGAATCCTGATTGCTTGTTACCTGATTGACCCGGCTTGTTTGACCATCCGACCTGCTCCTATCCCGACCCGGCCTGCCTGACTCTTCTGCCGTCTGAATCTGCTACCGTTGCCGACCTCTGCCTGCTCACCGACTCTGCCTTTGCCTGCTGTATCACCTGTGTGCCAGTTACCTGCCAACCCGGACTGTTTGACTCTGCTTGTGCCTGCCTACCTGTTGCTGTTGCACCATCAGCTTCAGCCTAGTGACTTCCTCACTTCCAGTGTATCAGTCTGCTGCTGTTCCAGTCTCCTCTCACCTGCAAGTTCCACCATCCAGTGTGTCAGCCTGCTTCTGTTCCAGTCTCCTCTCACCGGCAGACCTGCTATCCCTGGAGGGATCTCTACCTCTACATCAGAGACTTCACTCCAACAGGCACTCCTACCCCACTGCGCTCAGGAGACCACTGTTCCCACTCCAGTGGCTCCTGAACCAGCGTTGTATGAGAGGTCTTCTCCTACAGTCAGGCTCACCTACCAGGTACCTAACAGTACGAAGCAGCCATGACTGAGCCTGCAGGAGATTCCTCTCCATTAAAGGAGATCTGCACCCACCTTGCGGCTCTTAGCCAAGCCGTCCAATCCCTCCAGGACAATTACAGCAGATTGGAAGGACAAGTCCAGCACCTTGCAGGGTCTAACCCCGTGGCCTCCTCCTCAGCTGCAACCCCGGCACAGTCAGTTCCTGGCCCTTCCGTAGTGATGCTCCCACCTGAACCAAAGGTTCCCACTCCTGATAGATTCTCTGGAGACCGGGCCAAGTTCCGGGCCTTTCGCAACGCATGCAAGCTCTTCTTTGCATTACAGCCCCGAACTTTCTCACTGGAGGCCACTAAAGTGGGATTCGTGATCTCCCTCCTACAAGGGGAACCCCAGACCTGGGCCCATCGTCTACTTGAGGGGGACTCAGCATTGACCCAGTCCTTATCTTCCTTCTTTGAAGCCATGGCACAGATATATGAGGACCCCCAACAGACTGCTACAGCTGAAACCGCTTTGTTTACACTCCAGCAAGGCCGCAGACCTGCGGAAGACTATATCATGGACTTTAGACGTTGGAGTGCGGACACTCAGTGGAACGACGCGGCCCTGCGTCACCAGTTCCGCTTGGGCCTATCTGAGGGTTTAAAAGATGAACTTGCCCGAGTGGGTGTACCAAACACTCTCGAGGCCCTGATTAACTTGACTATCCAAATCGACCGACGTATCCGGGAACGTCGATCTGAGCGATCTGCTCTTCAATCCCGCCCGAGTTGGATGACAACCAGAGCACCACTTCCAGCAACCCGCTATACACCTTCACCCAGTCTTAATTCAGCTAATGTCTCATCTGACTCCGTGGAACCAATGCAATTGGGCCTGATGCGACCTGCATTATCGCCTGAAGAACGGGCCCGACGCCGACAACTCAATCTGTGCCTCTACTGCGGTGGGTCTGGACACTACGTACTGAACTGTCCTGTCAAGTTAAGTAAGTGCCCGTCTGTCGTGTTTACCAGTCTCTCTGCCCTATCTGCGAACTCTACCCACATTTCCATTCCTCTGTCTTTACAGCTGCAAGAAGGGACTATAACAACCAACGCCATCATTGATTCCGGAGCATGCAGTTGCTTTATTGATTCAAACTTTACCAGCCAACATAACATTCCTTTACGAGCCAAAACCCAGGGACTTGCCGTATTTCTAGCGGACGGATCCCGCATCAGATCAGGACAAGTAACCAAGGAGACCCTGCCTCTGCTTGCTTCTACTTCCTCCCAACACAAGGAACTGCTGGTTCTTGATGTCATCTCCTCTCCCATGTTTCCCATCATCTTGGGTATCCCTTGGCTGCAGGCCCACAACCCTTACATTCAGTGGACATCTGGAGAAGTAAAATTCTCATCCTCTTACTGTCTTGAACACTGTTTTGAGAAGGATTCGGATCCCTCTTCCACCCTACTTTGTTTGGACACCGACCAGAAACTTTGCCAGGTCATACCCAAGCAATATCATGAATTCCTTGATGTGTTTAGTAAAAAAGGGGCAGACTCTCTTCCACCTCATCGTCCATACGATTGCCCCATCGAATTACTGCCAGGAGCCGAAATACCTTTTGGACGCATTTTTCCATTATCTGAGAAAGAACAGGAAGTGTTAAAGACATACATAGATGAGAACCTGGCCAAGGGTTTTATACGCCATTCTACCTCCCCAGCTGGCGCCGGAATATTCTTCGTTACCAAAAAGGACAAGTCTCTCCGGCCGTGCATCGACTATCGTGAACTAAACAAGATCACGGTCAAGAACCGGTACCCTTTACCTTTAATACCTGAACTTTTTCAAAGATTAAGGACTGCCGTCATTTTCACCAAACTTGACCTGAGAGGGGCTTATAATTTAATCCGTATTCAGGCTGGACATGAGTGGAAGACAGCATTCCGAACCCGATTCGGGCATTATGAATACCTGGTCATGCCCTTTGGACTCTGCAACGCTCCTGCAACCTTCCAACACCTGATTAACGACGTCCTCAGGGACTTCCTAGACGTATTTGTAATTGCATACTTGGATGATATACTGATTTTTTCTGAATCCCGTGAACTGCATCAGGAACATGTCCGCAGGGTGTTGGGTCGCCTCCGCTTACACAGCCTATACGCAAAAGCAGAGAAATGTGAGTTTGAACAACATAGCATCCAATTCCTGGGGTTAATCATATCTGCAACAGGCATCAAGATGGACCCACAAAAGGTTTCCGCTGTTTTGGACTGGCCGGTCCCCGTGGACAAGAAGGGTGTGCAGCGGTTTGTGGGATTTGCAAACTTCTACAGAAAGTTCATCAAAGGCTTCTCAGCCATAATTGCACCTATCACACAGTTAACCAGACAAAATATCCGTTTCTCCTGGAACCAACTTGCCCAAGACGCTTTCGAGAATCTCAAAAGACTGTTTACTTCAGCACCTATCCTCAGCCACCCTGAACCCTCCTTACCGTTTATTTTAGAGGTTGATGCCTCTGAGATTGCGGTAGGTGCGATTCTTTCACAGCGCAAGGGTAACAAGGAGATAATGCATCCTGTAGGGTTCTTCTCTCGTAAACTCTCCCCTGCGGAGAGGAATTATGACGTCGGTGACCGAGAGCTTCTTGCTATTAAAACTGCTCTAGAAGAATGGAGGTACCTGTTGGAGGGGGCTATGCATCCAGTACTAATCTATACTGACCATAAAAACCTAGAGTACCTGCGATCTGCCAAACGATTGAGGCCTCGACAGGCTCGCTGGGCTCTGTTCTTCTCACGTTTCTCCTTCCATATCACATACCGTCCAGGCTCTAAAAATATTAAACCGGATGCATTATCACGTATGCATGACAACCCCAAGGACTTATCTACTCCTGACACCATCTTACCTGCAAACAATTTTTTACTGCTACAAACAGATTTACTTTCCCTGATTAAAGAAGCATCCTCTGAAACAGCCAGACCAACGGGAATCTCTTTAGTGAGCAGAGATGGATTGTTCTGGAAGGGAAGCCAAATTTTTGTTCCTGAAAATGTCCGGGTCAAGGTTTTAACACTTCTCCACGACCATCCTTTGGCAGGCCACTTCGGAGTCCGCAAGACCCTGGAACTAGTGCAGCGTACATTCTGGTGGCCCAATCTAAAGGACTTTTGTGAAAAGTATGTTAGTTCCTGTCCCATCTGCATCCAGAATAAATCATCCAGGAATCGAGCTTGGGGCCTATTGAAACCATTGCCGGTACCCGACAGACCATGGAAAATGATTTCTATGGACTTTATTGTGGAACTTCCATGCTCCGAAGGATGCTCAGTTATCTTTGTTGTAGTAGATCGTCTAACCAAGATGGCTCATTTTTTACCTTTAAAGGGAACCCCGTCTGCCACCGAGACTGCTCGCATATTTATCAAGGAAATCATCAGACTTCACGGAGTACCTATAAACATAGTTTCTGATAGAGGGGTTCAATTCACTTCACGTTTCTGGAGATCCCTATGTGAAACCCTAAGGATTGAATTGGCCTTGTCCTCGGCCTATCACCCTCAAACAAACGGTCAGACGGAAAGGACTAATCAGACCCTGGAACAATACATCAGATGCTTCACATCATTCACACAAGACGATTGGGTATCCCTACTACCCTTGGCAGAATTTGCTTACAATAATGCCAAACATTCTGCCACCGGTCAATCCCCGTTTTTCGCCAATTACGGCTTTCACCTAACCTTTTTACCTGATTTCCTTTCAGAGTCTTCGGTCCCAGCAGTACAGAATACAGTGGAGTTCCTCAGTCACAACAGCCGGTTATTGCAGAAAACAGTGTCCAAGGCCCAGGCAGATGGTAAGAAGATCTTCGACCGGAAAAGAAGGGGGGAGCTGAACTTACAAATTGGCGATCAGGTATGGCTTTCTACCATTAATATCAAGTTAGCATGTCCTTCTAAGAAGTTGGCACCCAGATTCATGGGACCCTTTCCAGTTAGAAGGAAGATCAATGAAGTGTCTTACGAACTGACTTTACCTGATTCATTGAAAATTCATCCAGTTTTCCATGTATCTCTGCTCAAACCTGCTATACCTGATCCCTTTCCTGATAGAGGGACAAGACCTCCTGAACCTGTGGTAGTTGATGGCAGCGAGGAATTTGAGGTTGAGGCTATCCTGGATTGTAGAAGAAGGCAAGGGCAAAACCAATTTTTAATCAAATGGAAAGGTTATGGTCCAGAAAGTAACTCGTGGGAACCGGACAGTAATGTGCATGCTAGGCGTTTAGTACGCACCTATTTCGCTACTCATCCTGAGAAGAAAAGGTTGTTGGGCATCCGGAGGCTGCCCCTTGGGGGGGGGCAATGTCAGGGATCCACCAGCACCAGATCAGGGCGTTTGCATGCGTCTAGGAGCCAGCGCGCTCCTGTTCAGACACAGCGTCAAACCACCACAGTTGCCGTGCGTCGGCGCGGCGCTCGGGCACGCGCGGGTGCACGGCGCGGGCGCGTGCACAAGCACGGGCGCGCGCGCGTCCGCGTTAGCGCCGGTTTGGCGCCAACCAGCACATAAAAGTTCCCCTGTTTCATGGGAACAGTGCTGCTTCGTCTCAGCTCTGTGACTCTGCCTGAAACCTGAATCCTGATTGCTTGTTACCTGATTGACCCGGCTTGTTTGACCATCCGACCTGCTCCTATCCCGACCCGGCCTGCCTGACTCTTCTGCCGTCTGAATCTGCTACCGTTGCCGACCTCTGCCTGCTCACCGACTCTGCCTTTGCCTGCTGTATCACCTGTGTGCCAGTTACCTGCCAACCCGGACTGTTTGACTCTGCTTGTGCCTGCCTACCTGTTGCTGTTGCACCATCAGCTTCAGCCTAGTGACTTCCTCACTTCCAGTGTATCAGTCTGCTGCTGTTCCAGTCTCCTCTCACCTGCAAGTTCCACCATCCAGTGTGTCAGCCTGCTTCTGTTCCAGTCTCCTCTCACCGGCAGACCTGCTATCCCTGGAGGGATCTCTACCTCTACATCAGAGACTTCACTCCAACAGGCACTCCTACCCCACTGCGCTCAGGAGACCACTGTTCCCACTCCAGTGGCTCCTGAACCAGCGTTGTATGAGAGGTCTTCTCCTACAGTCAGGCTCACCTACCAGGTACCTAACAGAATGCATCCGCCTAGCTCATGTTTTTATTGATCAAGGCAGTTTTTTGTTTGAAGATGTGCAACCATTAATTCAGATCTGTGCTGAGTTGGCCCTGTCTGATGTCTGAGGGAGGTGATGACTATACACCCCCTTTTAGTGCAGCTCAGGTAGAATCTTTAGTTTGGCTGTTGGAGGATGACTTAGCATTTTTTTTTTAACAATATTCAGCTTGTCCTCAGCAGGTGTTTGCAAAATGCATTGAATCAGTGCAGTCTCTGGTCAGACAAGCTAAGTGCAAACCTGATTCAGTGCAATCATTAATACAGGCCTGGTCAAGTCTGTTGCATTCAGCTTCTGTTAACTCCGAATATACCTTTCTACCAATGAAATACCAGTACCCTGTTCCCTCCTGTTGCACCTACCCTGCCTTTAACTCCCCTGCTGCTTCTCAACTGCCTCCATCAGCTCCACTAAATCTCCCTTCAAAACCTACTCCCTCTGTTTTGCCATCCTTTCACTCTTCACTTCTACCAGCTGCATTCACTACCTACAGCCCTGTACCCACTTATAGATCCCCAGTGGCTAAAACCAAAAAGAAGCAGAAGTTTTTTCCAACCCATACCATCATGCCAGTATCCAGTCCTGCCTCCCCACCAGCTGATCTGTTCCAGCTTGATGTGTTCCTGTATGCCGCCCAGCCTGATGTTCCGATGCCTGCTGTTGTTCCAGTACCTGCTGTTCAGCCTGTTGTGCCAGTACCCTCTGTTCTGCCTGATGTGCCAGCACCTGTGCCCACTATCCAGTCTGAAGTTCCAGTACCAGCTGCCCAGTTTGAAGTTCCAGTACCTGCTATCCAGTCCGATGTACCTGCTGTTCAGCCTGTTGTGCCAGTACCTGCTGTTCTGCCTGATGTGCCAGCACCTGTGCCCACTGTCCAGTCTGAAGCTCCAATACCAGCTGCCCGGTTTGAAGTTCCAGTACCTGCTATTCAGTCCACTGCACCTGCTGTTCTGCCTGATTTGCCAGCACCTGTGCCCACTGTCCAGTCTGAAGTTCCAGTACCGGCTGCCCGGTTTGAAGTTCCAGTACCTGCTATTCAGTCCACTGTACCTGCTGTTCTGTCTGATGTGCCAGCACCTGTGCCCACTGTCCAGTCTGAAGTTCCAGTACCAGCTGCCCAGTTTGAAGTTCCAGTACCTGCTATCCAGTCCAATGTACCTGCTGTTCAGCCTGTTGTGCCAGTACCTGCTGTTCTGCCTGATGTGCCAGCACTTGTGCCCACTGTCCAGTCTGAAGTTTCAGAACCAGCTGCCCGGTTTGAAGTTCCTGTACCTGCTATCCAGTCCAATGTACCTGCTGTTCAGCCTGTTGTGCCAGTACCTGCTGTTCTGCCTGATGTGCCAGCGCCTGTGCCTACTGCCCAGTCTGAAGTTCCAGTACGTGCTGCCTGGTCTGATGTCTCGGTGCCAGCCCTCCAGCCTGATGTCTCGGTGCCAGCCCTCCAGCCTGATGTCTCGGTGCCAGCCCTCCAGCCTGATGTCTCGGTGCCAGTGTTCCAGCTTGAGGTGCCAGTGTTCCAGCTTGAAGTGCCCATGCCTGCTGCCCAGCTTGAAGTGCCCATGCCTGCTGCCCAGCTTGAAGTGCCCATGCCTGCTGCCCAGCTCGATGCGGATGTGCCACTGCCCAGCGTGATGTACCTCTGCTTTCTGCTCAGCCTGATGACATGGTGCCTGCTAAAACTGTTCCTGACTGATGGCCATCTTGCCGCTGGGTCAATCCTGTCTGTCGCCTGGCCTGAATGTAATGCTCCTGTGTGGTCTGCCTCCGATGGTTTCTTTCCCGTTACCCTGCTAATTTTCATCTCCGGATCCAAACTTCCTGACCCGGGTGGTGGGGTGCGTGTCCTATTTTCAGACTCTGATGGCACGTCCCCCAGTGAACTAAAAGACTCTGGCCTTGGAAGTGCGAAGAAGTCCGCAGACTCAGTAGGGAAACATTTTAAGGTGTTTCTGCACCCACTCGGACTGTCGTACCCAGGGCTGAATGGAGTGTCCGGAGGCCACTCCTTTAGGAGGGGGAACTGTCAGGAACGGTGTCATCTCCGGTTTCTCCTGCTGGTGGCACTATTACATTCAGCACCAAAAGGGTGCAATTCCAGTGGCCACCAGCGGGTGTCTCCCTGCCTGGACTGCAGACTTGTCATCAGCACACCTGTCATGGGTCTGCTGGACTATATAAACCCGCCCTGAACTAAGCCTCGGTGCTTCAGAATTCCTCTACTAGCCCTTGTCCCTGCCAGTACCTGCTCTTGTTCCAGCCTGTTCCTGAACCCCGTTTGTGTATCCTGACCTTGAGTCCTGTTTCCTGTTCCCTGCTCCTTGGTCTGCTTTATTATTCCTGGTTTCTGTTCCCTTGTCGCCTTGGCCCATGCCTTAGTTTTTATTTCATGTTTGTTTCCTTGCTTGTGTATTATATTAGTTAGATAGATAGGGGGGTTTGGGGGTTTGCTGTGTTTTCACCATTTACTTATTTTTGGTTTGCTGTCTTGATTTCACGTGTATCTTTATCATTAATAATGAACATACTTTTTTATTCAGTTTCTCGTTTGTCCCTGATTCCTTGGTGCAGCCCAGCGATCTGATCACCTGCATTGGATGTTGTGTATAACATCCCCTGACAGACACTTTGGGACAAGTCCTTTATTAAAAGATAAAAAAATAAAAATGTCCGCGATGTAAATCCATCTCACGCCGCCGACGAGACAAAAAAAGAAAACAACAACAGCTCTGCATCCATGGCAAGCCCCCGCCGAGTGATGCTTCTTCTCGGTGACAGCTGTTATATAGCTGAGGGTGGGGCCATCTGGTGACGTAAACGGGTGACCCCTCACCCCTCTGAATGCCACTTGACGTCAGAGGAAGGCGTGTGAACCTCTGCCCCAGTCTCAAGTCTTTTGCAGGTTCTAACAGATTGCCCTGTATTTGGCTCCACCTATATTCCCATCAACTCTGACCAGCTTCCCTGTCCCTGCTGATGAAAAACATCCCTACAACATGATGCTGCCATCATCATGTTTCACTGGGGAAATGGTGTGTTCAGGGTGATGTGCAGTGTTAGTTTTCTGCCACACATAGCGTTTTGCTTTTAGGCCAAAGAGTTCAATTTTGGTCTCATCTGACCAGAGCACCTTCTTCCACATGTTTGCTGTCTCCCCCACATGGCTTCTCGCAAACTGGAAACAGGACTTCTTATGGTTTTCTTTCAACAATGGCTTTCTTCTTGCCATTCTTCCATAAAGGCCAGATTTGTGGAGTGCACGACTAATAGTTGTCCTGTGGACAGATTCTCCCACCTGAGCTGTGCATCTCTGCAGCTCCTCCAGAGTTTCCATGAACCTCTTGGCTGCTTCTCTGATTAATGCTCTCCTTACCTGGCCTGTCAGTTTAGGTGGACAGTAGGGATGAGCCGAACACCCCCCGGTTCGGTTCGCATCCAGAACATGAGAACAGGCAAAAAATGTGTTCAAACACGTGAACACTGTTAAAGTCTATGGACACGAACATGAATAATCAAAAGTGCTCATTTTAAAGGCTTATATGCAAGTTATTGTCACAAAAAGTGTTTGGGGACCTGGGTCCAGCTAAGCATGTCTGGGGACATGCTTAGCTAGTCCATCACCTTTACCCTTTGCTTCTTTAGCAAGGCAGTTGTTATCTTGGAGGTGTGTTTGGGGTCGTTATCATGTTGGAATACTGCCCTGCGGGCCAGTCTCCGAAGGGAGGGGATCATGCTCTGCTTCAGTATGTCACAGTACATGTTGCCATTCATGGTTCACTCAATGAACTTTAGCTCCACAGTTCCAGCAGCACTCATGCAGCCCCAGACCATGACACTCCCACCATCATGCTTGACTGTAGGCAAGACACACTTGTCTTTGTACTCCTCACCTGGTTTCTGCCACACACGCTTGACACCATCTGAACCAAATAAGTTTATCTTGGTCTCATCAGACCACAGGACATGGTTCCAGTAATCTATGTCCTTAGTCTGCTTGTCTTCAGCAAACTGCAGGCTTTCTTGTGCATCATCTTTAGAAGAGGCTTCCTTCTGGGATGACAGCCATGTAGACTAATTTGATGCAGTGTGCAGGTCTGAGCCCTGACAGGTTGACCCCCCAACCCTTTAACCCTTGCGGCAATGCTGGCAGCACTGCCGTTGAACTTCCAGTGACCAGTATGAGAGAATGAGAGTGATAATGCCAAATTTAACACATCTGCTCCCCATTCACAGCTGAGACGTTGTAACACTAACGAGTCACATGATACCAGGGAGGGAAAATGGCTAATTGGGCCCAATTTGGATATTTTCACTTAGGGGTGTACTCACTTTTGTTGCCAGCAGTTTAGACATTAATGGCTGTGTGTTGAGTTATTTTGAGGGGACAGCAAATTTACACTGATATACAAGCTGTACACTCACTATTTTACATTGTAGCACAGTGTAAATTCTTCAGTGTTGTCACATGAAAAGATATAATAAAATATTTACAAAAATGTGAAGGGTGTTCTCGCTTTTGTGAGATACTGCATATATATATACTGTATATATATATATATATATATATATATATATATATATATATATACACACACAAAACCTCGTGATACAGCTCCCCTCCAAATTCGCACTTACCAGATCAACTAGATATAAATGCCTTTTGATCTTTAACCTTATCAGGTCACTCGAGATCAGGATCATCAAAGATAAACAGACCTCATAGCATAATCCTGTATTGCTTTTATTCCCCTCAAATGACCCCCCTTACAATTTTGCACTTACTAAATGGACAATAAAAACAAGTATTGAGCAATATAACATGCTGACTGCACAGACTGCATGACACTCTCTCACGATCCTTAGATTGTTATCCATGGTGATTCCCGGGGAGAGCTCAAGACAGTTGGCCGATAGACAAGCTGTGTGGTCACTCCTAGATGCGTTTCACGCAAAAATTTCAAGGGGTGTGGATACTTTTTCAAGGCACTCTAGATCAGACACTGGGACACATATTGTTATATAACAGAGGGGATAGCATGAATATAGTTTTGAATGGTTTTTAAAGCAGCAGGAGAGGAAGGGGCAGGCACTGTCACGAGCAGACAGGCAGGGAGGGGGGAGAGGAGGACAGAGAAGGACAAAGCATGGCTGAGAATGATGGAGGCACGTAAACCGATCATGGAGTCAGGGCTCAGCCATGATAAACCATGGTCAGTTTACAGGGGAAAGGCCAGAACCAGGCAGGATCAGCCAGGATTTTTATGTGATACAGGGGGGGCCAAATTACACAGCACAAGATCAGTTGTTTCCTTATGTTTCTACAATTATGTGTTTGCATGTTAAGAGAGGGATACTAGAAAATGTATTAAACTTGATGTGTTGCTTCATTATTAAAATGCTAACATGTCTAATATTACTGTAACTGTATTTTTCAGGGATTCAAATCACTGACTCTACTTCTTCTACTGACACAAAAACCTAAGAAGAAAAATAAACAGTTACTGTCAGCTAGCTATGAAACTAAAGACATCCAAAAGAGAGAGGGTTGCCTGTAGTCGGCTTCATTATACCGCTGCTCTTATAATGTATCTTTGTTGGCTGTTTGTTGTGTTTTTAGCATGGAAACTATTAGGTATTATGCTGTTATTGGCACAGGCTGGCATTACAAAATGTTAAAAACAATGATGTTTACCCTGTGCCTCCTGGACCTTTCTGTGGTCATACTAAATACTCCTAGCTTTTTTTACTTGGTAAAAGATTACAATATTTAAGTTTGTTTAAAGCTGCAGTTTAGGTATGACAATTTTTACAAAGTTACACTGGTCCAGCTTGGATCAAAGTAAATATTTATGTGCCATACCTGTAGGATCCCAGTGGAAGCTAGAAATTACTGTAATAGGCACTGCTGCTACAGTAATGTACACTAGCCCGTGCCCATTTTCCCGCCATGTGGCTGCCCTGTTGCACTGTGAACACAGGGGGTCGCTCACTCAGCACAGGTGCTATTCAGGGAACACCTTGTATTCTCTCAGTGAATGCAAAGTGCTCTCTGATTAGACAAGGTGGAGAAGCTGAAAGGTGACATCAGGATCTCCACCTCATTCAATCGGAGAACTGTTTACATTTACTGAGAAAATGCACAGTGTGCTCTGAATTGCACCCATACCGCACTGGCGACCCCCTGCATTCACTATATAGCAGGGCAGTTGCTCAGTACATGACCCAAAAGCTAGCAGCACTAACCGTTGTAGAGTACAGTGATTTACAGCATCCAGGGACCCCATGGGTATGGCATATACAAACTTACAATTATAAATTGAACCTAGACCAACACAACTATGTAAAAACTGCCATATCTGGAATTTACCTGAAAAAAAATATGCAAACAACAAACATTTGAAGTAATTTTCAATAAGTATACAATTGCCTGCATTTCTAGTAATGTATTTTTTGCATCACTTTACTGAATAAGTCTAAATGTGTTTAACCACTTGCTTACAGGGCACTTAAACCCCCCTCCTATCCAGACCAATTTTCAGCTTTCAGCGCTGACGCACTTTGAATGACAATTGCGCGGTCATATAACACTGTACCCAAATGAAATTTTTATCATTTTTTCACCACAAATAGAGCTTTCTTTTGGTGGTATTTGATCACCTCTGCGGTTTTTACTTTTTATTAAAAAAATGTAAAATCTGAATTTAAAAAAAAAAAATTTTTATTTTTTTATATTTTGTTATAAAAAATTTTAAACGGGTAATTTTTCTCCTTCATTGATGTACGCTGATGAGGCGGCAGTGATGGGCACTGATAGGCGGCAGTGATGGGCACTGATGGGTGGCAGTGATGGGCACTGATGGGTGGCAGTGATGGGCAGCACTGGCAGGTGGCGCTGATTGGCACTACAGGTGGGCATTGATAGGTGGTACTTGTGGGCATTGATAGGTGGCACTTGTGGGCACTGTTAGGTGGCACTGTGGGCACTGTTAGGTGGCACTGTGGGCACTATTAGGTGGCACTTTTAGTGGGCACTGATGAGGCAGATGTGCCTCTTCCACTTGGGGACCGATGTCCCTCACATCCGATCCGGTGATCGGCTTTTTTTTCTACTCGCGCTGTCAGCGTGAGTAAAAAAAAAAAACGATTACCGATCTTTTGTTTACATCATGTGATCAGCTGTCATTGGCTGACAGCTGATCACATGGTAAGGGGCCGGGACCGGCCCCTTACACAGATCGGTGATCAGCCGAGTCTCAGTGACTCGGTGATCACAACGCGCCCGGCGCGCGCCCTGTAGGGCGCGCGCAGGGAGCGTGCACAGGGGAGGCCATCATATGACGGCCTCCCGGGAATGTAGGTCTGCGCTGTGGCCGTCATTCGGCTATAGCGCGGATGTCTAGAGGTTAAAAAGTGTCAGGGGTATATTTCTGGGCAATTGAATTTATTTATTAAATTAAAACCTGCCACGAGAGAGTCTGTTATTTATGAACTTCCTCTGAAAGTGCTATCTGCCTGGCTGTCATGCTTACATCATCATTTTAGTAATTCCAGAGTCACTGACCCAAAAGAAAAAGCTCTGACTTCACTTGTGTCATACTTAGTCCAGGTCAGTGACTCAGAAAGTATTGAATTCATGGACAAGCAGGACAGCTAGATAACTAGCACTTTTAGAAGACTGTCAACCATTCCAGGCTCTTAGTTTACCTAATATCAAGTTCCCCTTTACGTTAAACAGCAGCTGAGTACACATTTGAAAAGAGAAATTATACTAACTTAGGTGGACACAGTATAAGACTAATGCTGCATCCCCCCCCCCCACCCCCCCGCCGGCTCTAAGGCTGAGAAGTGAGAGATCAAATAATGCTGTTCACTCAGTTCTCAGTGCTCAGTAAAGCAGAGAGCTGGTGACTGTCAGCTCTGCCCCCCCCCCCCCCACGCTTACTGGAGCGTTGGGCTGTGGAGGGAGCAGAAGCGGCTGGTTCAGGCTCTCAGCGGATCGCTTAAAAGCTGAGCCAGGTGCTGGTCCTATCCCAAAAGGAGCACCCTACTCCCTCACTAAGTACCTCTCATTAGTGTCCACTTGTGTCATAGGTGGAGACCTCAAGATTCTCCCATTTAGAAGAGTATAGCTCTCATGGTTCAGAGAAGCAGGATCTTACAAATCTATGGATAGTGTAGGACCCACTAATCATGGGGTACTTTGTCGCAGTAAGCGGGCTTAGCACCATATAGCAATATGGTGTGACCAAATCCCCATATTTTTGAAAATGTCTTTTTAAGAATGTTTAGGTGTTTTTAAACTAGCCTTGCTGGAGGTGAATGTTTATTTATTTATTTTTTTTTGCATGTGTGCGCTGTAATATTTTTCTTCTATTGTATGGTCTTATGGCTGCACCAGCTTTAATGAGAAGGTGTGCCCCCCAAATATCTTGTTTGTGTATTGTATGGATTCTGACCAAATCCTTTTGGGATAGGAGCACCCTACTCCCTCACTAAGTACATCTCATTAGTGTCCACTTGTGTCATAGGTGGAGACCTCAAGATTCTCCCATTTAGAAGAGTGTAGCTCTCATGGTTCAGAGAAGCAGGATCTCACAAATCTATGGATAGTGTAGGACCCACTAATCATGGGGTACTTTGTCGCAGTAAGTGGGCTTAGCACCATATAGCAATATGGTGTGACCAAATCCCCATATTTTTGAAAATGTCTTTTTGAGAATGTTTAGGTGTTTTTATACTAGCCTTGCTGGAGGTGTTTTTTTTTTTTTTTTTTTTGCATTACATGGGACAGGGGACATTACATGGAGCAGAGATTACATTGGACAGGACATGACAGGGAAAATTACATGGGGCGGAGCACATGACAGGGGACATTTTATGGGACAGGGGACATTACATGGGACAGGGAACATGACAGGGGACATTACATGGGACAGGGGACATGACAGGGGACATTACATGGGACAGGGGACATTACATGGGGTAGGGGACATTACATGGGACATGGACATTACATGGGACAGGGGACATTACATGGGACAGAGGACATGACAGGGGACATTACATGGGACAGGGGACATGACAGGGGACATTACATGGGACAGGGAACATGACAGGGGACATTACATGGGACAGGGGACATGACAGGGGACATTACATGGGACAGGGGACATTACATGGGGCAGGGGACATTACATGGGACATGGACATTACATGGGACAGGGGACATTACATGGGACATGGACATTACATGGGACAGGGGACATTACATGGGACAGGGGACATGACAGGGGACATTACATGGGGCAGAGCACATTACATGGGACAGGGGACATGACAGGGGACATTACATGGGGCAGAGTACATGACATGGTATAGACACATGACATGGGGCAGAGCACATTACATGGGACATGGCATGGGGCAGAGCACATTACATAGGGCAGGGCACATGACATGGGGCAGAGCACATTACATGGGATATGGCATGGGGAAGAGCACATGACATGGGGCAGAGCACATGACATGGGGCAGAGCACATGGCATGGGGCAGAGCACATGGCATGGGGCAGAGCACATTGCATGGGGCAGAGCACATGACATGGGGCAGAGCACATGACATGGGGCAGGGCACATGACATGGGGCAGGGCACATGACATGGGACAGGGTACACAACATGGGGCAGAGCACATTACATGGAATAGGCCACATTACATGGGGTGGGGGACATGACAGGGGACATTACATGGGACAGACTGTTGGGCACCTTGGTGGGGGGACAGCTGGGCACAGTACCGGCTTTCTTCTTCTGGCTTCAGAACTCATTTCATATCTCCTCCAGTGGCGCGCTGTTCCCCCTCAGCCCCTCCTCCTCCTATCCTGTCCACCCCAGATGATGTCACGCACTCGGGAAGGACAAGAGGGGAGGAGGGACCTGCAGGGAACAGTGCGCTACAGCCAATAGGATGCCAGCCGCTTCCCTGCCTATCTCTGCCTGTGTCTGTGCGATCCTCCTGTCAGCTTCCTGCGACTGACAGATCGCCGCGGAACCCCTGGGGACCTCTCGCGGAACCCTAGGGTTCCGCGGAACCCCGGTTGAGAACCACTGTTGTATACATATGCTCATGTCAGCTCAAAAAGAGAGAAATGGGCCGTTAATCTGCTCTCTATAGTGGGGAGTCCATTCATAAGAGTTCAAATGCACCACAAGGTGTGTTGATGGTCACAAATAGGCTGACTCTGGATGGCTGCCGGCTCATAACAAGCTAGAAGGGGCTCTGTAGACAGTAAAACACAAAAGAGAGCAGGGCAATCTAAGTGCAGCATAGTAGAAACATTTTAATATAGGACAGACAATTTTACACTCACAAGATCTTAGAGATCACAGCGCATGTAGGGAGGTATAAGAGGTTCATCCACTCCTGGAGGAAGGCGGTGGCTTGCAGATGGAGAGGCAGCTGATGTTCCCGTACGCGTGCTCCTCCCCACTCCCTCACCATCCAGAAAGTGACGTGTCCAGCCGCCCCTGAGCCGATTCTGAGAACCAGGAAGCTCTGGGAGCCACCAGTGCAGCCGGGAACATCAGCTGCCTCTGCATCTGCGAGCCACCGCCTTCCTCCAGGAGTGGATGAACCTCTTATACCTCCCTACATGCGCTGTGATCTCTACGATCTTGTGAGTGTAAAATTGTCTGTCCTACATAAAAATGTTTCTGCCATGCTGCACTTAGATGGCGCTGCTCTCTTTTGTGTTTCAATGGTATTAATTCCTTTATCCTCCAGGAATTGGCTGCATACTCTTGCCACATGAGGCTGGGCATTGTCGTGCACCAGGAGGACGCACTGCACGAGTGTAGGGTCTGACAATGGGTCCAAGGATTTCATGCCGATACCTAATGGCAATCAGCATACCATTGTCTAGCCTGTAGAGGTCTGTGCGTGCCTCCATGGATATGCCTCCCCAGACCATCACTGACCCACCACCAAACCAGTCATGCGGAAAGATGTTACAGGCAGCATAACATTCCCTGTGGCTTCTCCAGACCTATTTACGTCTGTCACATGTGCTCAGGGTGCACCTTCTCTCATCTGTGAACAGTACAGGGCACCAGTGGTGGAACCTGCCAATTCTTGAGTTCAATGGCAAATGCCAATCGAGCTCCACGGTGCCCCAAGCAGTGAGCACAGGGTCCACTAGAGGACCCTCATGAAGTCTGTTTCTGAGACATACACACCAGTGGCCTGCTGAAGGTCATTTTGTAGGGATCTGGCAGTGCTCATCCTGTTCCTCCTTGCACAAAGGAGAAGATATCGGTCCTGCTGATGGGTTAAAGTGATATTAAAGGTTTGTTTAAAAAAAAATATATAAAAATAACAAACATGTTATACTTACCTCATCTATGTAAGGGATTTGCACAGAGTGGCCCCGATCCTCCTCTTCTGGGGTCCCTCAGCAGCGATCCTGGCTCCTCCTCTTCTTGAGTGCCCCCCTCGGAGAGCCGCTTTCCAAGGGGGCACTTGTGCAGGCGTGCTCCCGAGTCCTGCTGCTACGTCCATTGACACAGACAGCAGGACTCGGCCCTGCCCCCATGTCACTGGATTTGATTGACAGAAGCAGGAGCCAATGGCTCTATCCAATCTATCCAATGATGACCCGAGATAGCAGCTGGAGCTGCTGTGCTCATTCTTGTCGCTGGAAAGATCGGGTTCAGGTAAGTAAAAGGTGGGTCTGGGGGGCTGCTGCAGCACGGAAGGTTTTTCACCTTAATGCATAGTTTCTGACTGCATTAAGGTGAAAAACACAGACTTTACAACCCCGTTAAGGACCTTCTATGGCCCTGTCCAGCTCTCCTAGAGTAACTGCCTGTCTCCTGGTATCTCCTCTATGCTCTTGAGACTGTGCTGGGAGACACAGCAAACCTAGCAATGGCGCGTATTGATGTGCTATCCTGGAGGAGTTCAACTACCTGTGCAACCTCTATAAGGTCCAGATATCACCTTATGCTACCAGTAGTGACACTGACCCTAGCCAAATGCAAAACTAGTGAAAAACAGTCAGAAAAGATGAGTAGGGAAAAAATGGCAGTGGCCTCCACCTGTAAAACCATTCCTGTTTTCAAGGTTGTTAATTTGATTAACACCAAAACAGCTGAAACTGATTAACAACCCCCTCTGCTACTTAACTGACTAGTTCAATATCCCAGGAGTTTAATTGACTTGATACTGTACTCTGATTAAGCGTTCCTTTAATTATTTTGAGCAGTGTATATAATTATAAACTGTATATAATAGTTTTTCATTTATTCTTAAAGTTGTGGCAAGTCTATATGTGTATTTATTATCAGCATAGTAAGTCTATGCTGTTTTAGATTACCATATTTTTCGCTCCATAAAACGCACCTGACCAAAAGGTGCACCTAGGTTTTAGAGGAGGAAAACAAATATATTCTGAGGTGGGGGGGGGACTTCTCCGCAGGATGTGGAAACCTTGTAAGAAGATCTGAACAAATTAATGGGCAACTACGTGGCAAATGAGGTTTAATGTTGAGAAATGTAAAATAATGCATTTGGGTGGCAAAAATATGAATGCAATCTAGGGGGAGAACCTCTGGGGGAATCTAGAATGGAAAAGCACCTGGGGGTCCTAGTAGATGATAGGCTCAGCAATGGCATGCAATGCCAAGCTGCTGCTAACAAGTAGGGATGAGCTGAACACCCCCCTGTTCGGTTCTCACCAGAACATGCGAACAGGAAAAAAGTTCGTTCAAACACGCGAACACCGTTAATGTCTATGGGACACGAACATGAATAATCAAAAGTGCTAATTTTAAAGGATTATATGCAAGTTATTGTCATAAAAAGTGTTTGGGGACCTGGGTCCTGCCCCAGGGGACATGGATCAATGCAAAAAAAAGTTTTAAAAACGGCCGTTTTTTCAGGAGCAGTGATTTTAATAATGCTTAAAGTCAAACAATAAAAGTGTAATATCCCTTTAAATTTCATAGCTGGGGGGTGTCTATAGTATGCCTGTAAAGGGGCGCATGTTTACCGTGTTTAGAACAGTCTGACAGCAAAATGACATTTCAAAGAAAAAAAGTCATTTAAAACTACTCGCGGCTATTGCATTGCCGGTCCGACAATACACATAAAAGTTCATTGATAAAAGCGGCATGGGAATTCCCCACAGGGGAACCCCGAACCAAAATTAAAAAAAAAAATGACGTGGGGGTTCCCCTATATTCCATACCAGGCCCTTCAGGACTGGTATGGATATTAAGGGGAACCCCGCACCAAAATTAAAAAAAATATGGCGTGGGGTCCCCCCAAAAATCCATACCAGACCCTTATGCGAGCACGCAACCTGGCAGGCCGCAGGAAAAGAGGGGGGGACGAGAGAGCGCCCCCCCTCCTGAACCGTACCAGGCCACATGCCCTCAACATTGGGAGGGTGCTTTGGGGTAGCCCCCCAAAACACCTTGTCCCCATGTTGATGAGGACAAGGGCCTCATCCCCACAACCCTGGCTGGTGGTTGTGGGGGTCTGCGGGCGGGGGGCTTATCGGAATCTGGAAGCCCCCTTTAACAAGGGGACCCCCAGATCCCTGCCCCCCCTCTGTGTGAAATGGTAATAGGGTACAAAAGTACCCCTACCATTTCACTAAAAAACTGTCAAAGATGTTAAAAATGACAAGAGACAGTTTTGACAATTCCTTTATTTAAATGCTTCTTCTTTCTTCTTTCTTCTATCTTCCTTCATCTTCTTCTTCTTCTTCTTCTGGTTCTTCTGGCTCTTCTGGTTCTTCCTCCGGTGTTCTCATCCAGCATCTCCTCCGCGGCGTCTTCTGTCTTCTCCTCGGGCCGCTCTGCACCCATGGCATGGGGGGAGGCTCCCGCTCTTCTCTTCATCTTCTTCTCGTCTTCATCTTCTTGTGACCCCGCCCCCCTCTGACGCACGGTGACTTGACGGGACTTCCCTGTGACGTCACGGGGAATGCCACAGGGAAGTCTCGTCATGTCCCGTGCATCAGAGGGGGGCGGGGTCACCAGGTGCCCCCGCCCCCCGTTATTTAAGAACCGTCAGAAGAGGAGACGCGTCACACAGCGGGAGCCTCCCACCATGCCAGCATGGATGCGGAGCGGCCCGGAGAAGAAGATGAAGAAGAGAAGAAGATGAAGAGAAGAGCGGGAGCCTCCCCCCATGCCATGGGTGCAGAGCGGCCTGAGGAGAAGAACATAGAAGACGCTGCGGAGGAGATGCTGGACGAGAACACCGGAGGAAGAACCAGAAGAGCCAGAAGAAGAAGAAGATGAAGGAAGATAGAAGAAAGAAGAAGCATTTAAATAAAGGAATTGTCAAAAACTGTCTCTTTTAACATTCTTGACAGTTTTTTAATGAAATGGTAGGGGTACATTTGTACCCCCTTACCATTTCACACAGGAGGGGTGGGATCTGGGGGTCCCCTTGTTAAAGGGGGCTTCCAGATTCCGATAAGCCACCCGCCCACAGACCCCCACAACCACTGACCAGGGTTGTGGGGATGAGGCCCTTGTCCTCATCAACATGGGGACAAGGTGTTTTGGGGGGCTACCCCAAAGCACCCTCCCAATGTTGAGGGCATGTGGCCTGGTACGGTTCAGGAGGGGGGGTGCTCTCCCGTCCCCCCCTCTTTTCCTGCGGCCTGCCAGGTTGCGTGCTCGGATAAGAGTCTGGTATGGATTTTTGGGGGGACCCCACGCCATTTTTTTTTAAATTTTGGTTCGGGGTTCCCCTGTGGGGAATTCCCATGCCATTTTTATCAATGAACTTTTATGTGTATTGTCGGACCGGCAATGCAATAGCCGCGAGTAGTTTTAAATGACTTTTTTTCCTTTGAAATGTCATTTTGCTGTCAGACTGTTCTAAACATGGGAAACATGCGCCCTTTTATAGGCATACTATAGACACCCCCAGCTACGAAATTTAAAGGGATATTACACTTTTATTGTTTGACTTTAAGCATTATTAAAATCACTGCTCCTGAAAAAACGGCCATTTTTAAAACTTTTTTTGCATTGATCCATGTCCCCTGGGGCAGGACCCAAGTCCCCAAATACTTTTTATGACAATAACTTGCATATAAGCCTTTAAAATTAGCACTTTTGATTTCTCCCATAGACTTTTAAAGGGTGTTCCGCAGCAATCGAATTTGCCGCGAACACCCCAAATTGATCGCTGTTCGGCGAACTTGCGAACAGTCGATGTTCGAGTCGAACATGAGTTCGATTCGAACTCGAAGCCCATCCCTAATGTCCAGTTATGGGCACCAGTCCTCAGGAAGGATGTGCTGGAAATGGAGCGAGTACAAAGAAGGGCAAGAAAGCTAATAAAGAAAGGTTGCGGGCACTGAACTTATTCATTCTGGAGAAGAGACGCTTCAGAGGGGATATGATTTCAATTTACAAATACCATACTGGTGACCCCACAATAGGGATAAAACTTTTTTGCGGAAGGGAGTTTAACAAGACAAAGAGGTTTAACCTACGTAGAGGGTTTTTTACTGTAATGCCCTGTACACACGATCGGACATTACGGCAACAAAATCCATGGATTTTTTCCGACGGATGTTGGCTCAAACTTGTCTTGCATACACACGGTCACACAAAGTTGTCGGAATTTCCGAACACCAAGAACGCGGTGACGTACACCACGTACGACGACTCTATAAAAGGGCAGATCAATACCAAGCGCGGCACCTTTTGGGCTGCTTTTGCTAATCTCGTGTTAGTAAAAGTTTGGTGAGAGACGATTCGCGCTTTTTCAGACTCGTGGTTTTCAGATCGTTTTTCTGCTGTTCAGTTTGTGCTTGTGGATTTTTATCTGGTCTTCAGTGCGTGCAGCGAGTTCCCATTGACTTGTCATTGTGTTCTTGTCCGTTCGTTACTGATTTTCAGGTCGCTCTTCACAGGCCTTGCTTTTCTTCAGTGCGTTCTGTTACTTTGTTCTGACCAGCTGACCGTTTTCTAGCCATATTGCATGTACGTACTCATCGTAGAGTTCGTGCTGTGCGGGGGCTTGGTGTTGGGGTCCTTACTTTGATACAAGCCCAGTCCATGAACAGGGCGAGGAGGAGTTCATGGACCAAGAATTGGTTGCTCCAGCGTGACCAATTCTGTCACATGCCTTTGCTCTGTGAGATCCGTGAGAATAATCCTGACAATTTCAGGAACTTTCTCTGGATGACGGACCCCGTATATCACAGTTTGTTGGCTTTGCTGACCCCTTATATCAGCAGGCAGGATACCTGCATGAAGCAAGCCATCACTCCGGAGCAGAGGCTAGTCGCCACCCTGCGGTATTTGGCGACGGGGAGAAGCCTGCAGGACCTCAAGTTCTCGACAGGCATCTCCCCCCAGGCTCTGGGGATCATTATCCCAGAGATCTGTTCTGCCATCATCCAGGTCCTGCAGAAGGATTATATTAAGGAAAGATTTATCCTTTAACATCACATTTTATTGTATTTAATGTTTGTTAATATATTGTATTTCTTTCCTCATTCCCTAATTACCATGATTGTAATATGCTGTGAATGTCCCCTTTGTCCTCATGCATGCTGGATTTTTTTCAATTTTTTTTTTTTTTTGTCCTTCATACATATTTGCCTTCACTTACCTCCCCGGCATGCTCTCCTGGGCCTATATACACCTCGCCTAGTCACTTAACAATGTATTTTGTCATCTCCATAGTAGTGCTTTACTCTAAATACCCCCTAAAATGTGTAAAAATGTGATGTGTGCTTTAAATTCAAGCAGAGTGCCAGAGGTTTTTTTTATTTTTGGGTCCCAAAATCATTTGGAACCCTCCCTCCCCCCAACTGCTAACTCAGCTGATACCAATCCTCTATCTGCTGACTTTGCCAAACCCATACACACTATACCCACCTCTTTTGTGGTCAGATTTCTGGATGAATTCCCCAAAGCATGTAGTGCAAGGGCCTGCCTGAATACTTTCAAATGGTACTGTTTAAAGTTTTTTTTTATCCTATTATTATCTTGATAGGTAATATCAGAATGTAAAAATGTGCTAAAATTTGTACAGTGTGTATTCATATTTTTGTATTATAACACTTCTTACCTGTCCAATGGGCTGCCAATAGTGTAAGTAAGGAGGGGCTGGCCAAAGTAATACATATTATTTAGGCATTCATCTCTAAATGAAGTGGAGAGGGTTACCTGTCCAAAACATCCCCCCTAAAATTTTTAAAATGGCCCATGAGAGGGGGGGAGGAATCTGATAGGTGGACCTTATACCTTTGTCTTTAAATACTCCCTAAAATAAATGTTATACTGATGCTGGCCAAGAATGTTTGTGTCTAATCCGCTTTCAATGTTTATGTGCAAAATGATTTTTTTTTTTCTTGTTTGACTCCACAGTTTCCTTCCAACCCACAGGAATGGCAGACTGTGGCCTCCCACTTTGCCCAGCGGTGGGACTTTCCTAACTGCATCAGGGCAATTGATGGGAAACACATCCACATCGTCCCACCACCCAACTTGGGGTCATAATATTACAACTACAAGGGGTTCAATAGTATTGTGATGTTGGCGGTGGTGTCGGCTACTTACGAGTTCTTGTATGTGGACATGGGGAAGAATGGGCGGATGTCAGATGGTGGAGTCATTGATGGAGTTCTACAGGTGTCTCCAGAATGGCAGCTTGGGCTTGCCACCTCCAGAAGACAATGAGGAAGGACTCCCATTTGTCTTCGTTGCGGATGAAGCATTTGCGCTGGGGGACCATCTTATGCGGCCATTCCCTATGAGGACCCTCACCCCGGACCAGAGGGTTTTTAATTACTGGCTGGCCAGAGCCAGAAGAGTGGTGGAGAACACGTTTGGAATAATGGCCAACCGGTTCCGCCTATTTCTTACACCTTTACACATGGCAGAATATAAACTCAATCACATCATCCTGGCTTGCTGTGTTCTCCACAACTTTTTAAGGAGAAATTCTTGGAACTATGCTGGCTCAGTTGGGCCTGAGGCCAGAATTCATATTAATGAACTAAACTGACGGCGCTTGAAGCTGGCCATCCTGGCTTGCCCCCCCAGAGTGCCCGTGAGGTCCATCTAAGATACATGGAATACTTTGCGGGTAGGGGGGCCATCAATATGTCAGACAATGTCTGAGACATTTTTTAAATAAAAATATATTTTAAACTGAACAAATATTTGCTTTGATTTACTGCTTGGCTTTCTTTTAGCTGACCATGACTGAAATTTGGGGAGTCCTGAAAATGGTGCGATTGTGTAAAATTAGAAAGCACTGTTGGGTGTTATTTACTAAAGGAAAATACACTTTGCATTACAAGTGCACTTGAGACTGTACTGAAACTGCACTTGTAGTGCAAAGGGGATTTGCCTTTAGTAAATAACCTCCATTGTCACTGAAAACACCAATTTTGCTACAAAAAATGCTTTTGGGCATTGAAAGAAGAAGCCACACATTGTTGATTCTCAATCTTTTTATTCAAAGCACAATCACATGTGCATTTATAAAAGGTTTTTTAGAACAAACCAACATGTTTGTTGTATAACAATTTTTTAGGTCACATTAAAAGTAGAAATTGCCTTTTAAGGTAAAACAGGCATGTTTAAAACCAAAAAGAAATACACAACTCTGGAACTTACAAAGTTCAACTTTTATAGAAAGTGAAGGCAATATCAGACATGAGTATTTATAAACTGTGTTTGATATTGCATTCAGCAGATGGGGTGAAGTCACCCCTGGAAAAGCCAAATTTTGAAGATGCACACAAATTGCCTAATGTCAACATGTGCTAGCTGCCATCATGGGGGATCAATGGATGTGTTTTGTGGGTGCAACCCCTTCCTCTCAGCTACTTTATTATTGAGTAGGGATGAGCCGAACACCCCCCTGTTCGGTTCGCACCAGAACATGCGAACAGGAAAAAAGTTCGTTCAACACGCGAACACCGTTAAAGTCTATGGGACACGAACATGAATAATCAAAAGTGCTAATTTTAAAGGCTAATATGCAAGTTATTGTCATAAAAAGTGTTTGGGGACCTGGGTCCTGCCCCAGGGGACATGGATCAATGCAAAAAAAAGTTTTAAAAACGGCCGTTTTTTCAGGAGCAGTGATTTTAATAATGCTTAAAGTCAAACAATAAAAGTGTAATATCCCTTTAAATTTCGTACCTGGGGGGTGTCTATAGTATGCCTGTAAAGGGGCGCATGTTTCCTGTGTTTAGAACAGTCTGACAGCAAAATGACATTTTGAAGGAAAAAACTCATTTAAAACTACCCGCGGCTATTGCATTGCCGACAATACACATAGAAGTTCATTGATAAAAACGGCATGGGAATTCCCCAAAGGGGAACCCCGAACCAAAATTAAAAAAAAAAAATGACGTGGGAGTCCCCCTAAATTCCATACCAGGCCCTTCAGGTCTGGTATGGATATTAAGGGGAACCCCGTGCCAAAAAAAAAAAAAAAAACGGCGTGGGGTCCCCCCAAAAATCCATACCAGACCCTTATCCGAGCACGCAACCTGGCAGGCCGCAGGAAAAGAGGGGGGGACGAGAGTGCGGCCCCCCCCCCTGAACCGTACCAGGCCACATGCCCTCAACATTGGGAGGGTGCTTTGGGGTAGCCCCCCAAAACACCTTGTCCCCATGTTGATGAGGACAAGGGCCTCATCCCCACAACCCTGGCCGGTGGTTGTGGGGGTCTGCGGGCGGGGGGCTTATCGGAATCTGGAAGCCCCCTTTAACAAGGGGACCCCCAGATCCCGGCCCCCCCCTGTGTGAAATGGTAAGGGGGTACAAAAGTACCCCTACCATTTCACTAAAAAACTGTCAAAAATGTTAAAAATGACAAGAGACAGTTTTTGACAATTCCTTTATTTAAATACTTCTTCTTTCTTCTATCTTCCTTCATCTTCTGGTTCTTCTGGTTCTTCTGGCTCTTCTGGTTCTTCCTCCGGCGTTCTCGTCCAGCATCTCCTCTGCGGCGTCTTCTATCTTCTTCTCCTCGGGCCGCTCCGCACCCATGGCATGGGGGGGAGGCTCCCGCTCTTCTCTTCTTCTTCATCTTCTTCTCTTCTTCTCTTCTTCTCTTCTTCATTTTCTTCTCCGGGCCGCTCCGCATCCATGCTGGCATGAAGGGAGGCTCCCGCTGTGTGACGGCGCTCCTCGTCTGACAGTTCTTAAATAACGGGGGGCGGGGCCACCCGGTGACCCCGCCCCCCTCTGACGCACGGGACATGACGGGACTTCCCTGTGGCATTCCCCGTGACGTCACAGGGAAGTCCCGTCAAGTCACCGTGCGTCAGAGGGGGGCGGGGTCACCGGGTGGCCCCGCCCCCCGTTATTTAAGAACTGTCAGACGAGGAGCGCCGTCACACAGCGGGAGCCTCCCTTCATGCCAGCATGGATGCGGAGCGGCCCGGAGAAGAAAATGAAGAAGAGAAGAAGAGAAGAAGATGAAGAAGAAGAGAAGAGCGGGAGCCTCCCCCCCATGCCATGGGTGCGGAGCGGCCCGAGGAGAAGAAGATAGACGCCGCGGAGGAGATGCTGGACGAGAACGCCGGAGGAAGAACAAGAAGAGCCAGAAGAACCAGAAGAACCAGAAGATGAAGGAAGATAGAAGAAAGAAGAAGTATTTAAATAAAGGAATTGTCAAAAACTGTCTCTTGTCATTTTTAACATTTTTGACAGTTTTTTAGTGAAATGGTAGGGGTACTTTTGTACCCCCTTACCATTTCACACAGGGGGGGGCCGGGATCTGGGGGTCCCCTTGTTAAAGGGGGCTTCCAGATTCCGATAAGCCCCCCGCCCGCAGACCCCCACAACCACCGGCCAGGGTTGTGGGGATGAGGCCCTTGTCCTCATCAACATGGGGACAAGGTGTTTTGGGGGGCTACCCCAAAGCACCCTCCCAATGTTGAGGGCATGTGGCCTGGTACGGTTCAGGAGGGGGGGCCGCACTCTCGTCCCCCCCTCTTTTCCTGCGGCCTGCCAGGTTGCGTGCTCAGATAAGGGTCTGGTATGGATCTTTGGGGGGACCCCACGCCGTTTTTTTTTTTTTTTTTTGGCGCGGGGTTCCCCTTAAAATCCATACCAGACCTGAAGGGTCTGGTATGGAATTTAGGGGGAACCCCACGTCATTTTTTTTTTTTAATTTTGGCCGGGGTTCCCCTTAATATCCATACCAGACCTGAAGGGCCTGGTATGGAATTTAGGGGGACTCCCACGTCATTTTTTTTTTTTAATTTTGGTTCGGGGTTTCCCTTTGGGGAATTCCCATGCCGTTTTTATCAATGAACTTCTATGTGTATTGTCGGCAATGCAATAGCCGCGGGTAGTTTTAAATGAGTTTTTTCCTTCAAAATGTCATTTTGCTGTCAGACTGTTCTAAACACAGGAAACATGCGCCCCTTTACAGGCATACTATAGACACCCCCCAGGTACGAAATTTAAAGGGATATTACACTTTTATTGTTTGACTTTAAGCATTATTAAAATCACTGCTCCTGAAAAAACGGCCGTTTTTAAAACTTTTTTTTGCATTGATCCATGTCCCCTGGGGCAGGACCCAGGTCCCCAAACACTTTTTATGACAATAACTTGCATATTAGCCTTTAAAATTAGCACTTTTGATTTCTCCCATAGACTTTTAAAGGGTGTTCCGCGGCATTCGAATTTGCCGCGAACACCCCAAATTGTTCGCTGTTCGGCGAACTTGCGAACAGCCAATGTTCGAGTCGAACATGAGTTCGACTCGAACTCGAAGCTCATCCCTATTATTGAGGAAGGGGTTGCACCCCCAAAACGCGTACATTGATCTCTCGTGATGGCAGATAGCACATGTTGACACAGTGTGTGCATCTTCAAAATTTGGCTTTTCTATAATATGTCACAAAATTGTCAGAAAAAAAACAATCACAAAGCAGAAATAAGTTATGGATTTCTAGGGGTTTTAAATTCTCCCTAAAACATCAATGATGATCTTCATTTTGTTTTGAACATCATTGATGTTTTGCTTGATGTTTTCCAAGACCCTATTACACCCCATTATCTCCCCGATCAGGATCTGGGCACTTTCACTGGTGAAATTACCTTCTTCCACAACATCACGATCACCGAAAATATTAAAAAAAAAAACACACCATGTATTATAAATATGCCGGCATCCATCTCTTACCTGAGCCTGTGGTCGCAGACACTCACCTGTTGTGGTGACTATTTCCACAACGTCTCCCTCCTCCTCCTCTGGTTGGGTTTGGGGGATTTCTATTTCTTCATGAGGTGGGGGATCCGTTGTCTCCTCTGATGAGTGGTGTCCTCTGAGTCTTTTCTCCCCTATGTTAAAAAAAATAGGTATACTTGGCACACAGATATTTGATGGCAGAAATAGGAATATGAAACATTGCTTGGAAGTGGGGTACAATTGTCTGTTTTGGCAGAGTTGCAAGATGAAGAAATATTTTTTTCCTTTGTCAAGCTTGAATACTTACCTGTTTTGTACAAGCTTCACAGATGGAGACACCCTATAGTATACACTGGAGCACCTGTGTGGGCCCCCTAATAAAAAGGGTGTTCTTGTGTCCCACACTAGTGCTCCAGCGTCCAGATGTGTAAACAGCTGCTGAGTGTCCTCTCCTTACAGAGAATCTAGTTTGCATTTCATTCTAGTTACAAACCCATCTAGACAACACAATTATTTTAAGAGAAGTAGGCCATAAAAAATGTCTTGAACTGCATCTGGACAAAACATGGTGTTTTATTGGCCAAACGAACAATGTTTCCTACGAACGAATAATGTGTCCATGAACATGAAAGTTGCCATTTTAAACTGTGCAACAGTAAAGAAAAGCACATGGAGCAGCACGAACATAATAAAAATAAAACATAGGAACACAGGACAACTACTTACTTTTTTGCAGCACTCTCCTGATCCTTCTATACTGATCGTGCTCCCTGATTTTTAAGTCCGACCACCGTTTCCTCAGTTGATCCTTGGATCGACGTACCCCAGACTCTTCACAACTTTCGCCATGATCTTGGCCTTTCTGACATTTGGGTTGGGGTAGGGTCCATGCTTCCCATCATAGTCAGCCCTCTTCAATATGTCGACCATCTCCACCATCTCTACAAAGGACATATTTGATGCCTTAAATCTTCTCCTCAGGGATCGTGACATTTCTGGCTCCGGCCTTTCCTCCTCCTACTCGTTGCTACTATTTGCACGCACCTGTTTTGTCTCCGCCAGGTGCTCTTCCCCACTGCGCCGAATGAGAAGGGGTGGGGAATAGACTAGAAAGAACGTCAGGGGCGGGCGGAGTTTCACGCATGCGCAGTGTATATAAAGTTTAACACGCGTGCGTCGTACGTACGATCTGTGAGTGGAGGAAGGAGTATAGGAAGCGCCGCTCATGATAACGAAGGTAACATTTAAAATTGGGCCTATACTGCTTATAGATTGAGGCCTATATTGGAACAAGATTATGAGAGTTTAGCCTGACATTAGGGTTTGTCTTGTGTTGTGTCTTGCAGAGAAAATGGATATATTGAATGATCAGGACTTTATTCCCATATTCATTGATATGTACAGGGAGCTGCCCTGTCTGTGGCAGGTAAACCACCCACATTATAAGAATCAAACAAAGAGGAAGGTAGTGCTGGATCAATTGCTGGAATTTGTGAAGCCGGTTATCCCCACGGCAGACATCCCCTATTTGAAGGCTCTAATTGGTGGCATGAGGAGCACTTATCTAAGGGAGCACAAGAAGGTCCAGGATTCCCTGAGATCAGCAGCTGCAGATTCCATTTATGTCCCCAGGCTGTGGTACTATGACAGACTGCATTTTCTGGCAGGCCAGACTGAACCCAGACCAGCACTCTCCAGTCTTCCTTCCACTCTTCCTTCCACCTCAGCTGAGGCTTATGACGCCCAACCTGGGCCTTCCAGGCAGCAACATGTGGAGGAGCCCAGCTTGAGCCAGGTATAGCATTCTCCTAAATATTTCTGTTGGTCAACTTAATGATGTTAAATCTATGTTAGTTTGGATTCCTAATTTCTGATTGTGATTGATGAACCAAAAACTAAAACGATGTCCATTTTTCATACACAGGAAAGTCTCAGACAGGAGGTGGCGGGGCCCAGTAGCCTGCCCGATACCCAGGTCCCTCCCCTCAGCCTTCAGCCAAAATGTGGCAGGAAGAGGAGTAACATGAAGGAGGCAGCAATTCGCCTATTTTGGAAGGCTACTGCGGCCCTCAGAACCCCCCACAGTGTTTAAAAGGACTTTACATACATAACAGCCTGCAAAATGCTGGAAATGGAGGAGGGCCAATTACTAATATGTGAGTATATCATCTTCCAAGCACTAAATAAGGGGTTGAGGGGCCAACTCACAAGCCAAAGCCACGTTTGTGAGCTCAACCATGGTCCTCCTCCTCCTCCTCCAGGTCCTCCTCCTCCTCCTGCCACACCTCCAACACCAGAGCCACAGCCTGGAAGGAAGCACTGTATGGAAGACCAGAGAGTGGTGACCTGGGTTCAGTCTGGTCTGACAAAAGATGCAGGCTCTTGTATGACCACAGCCTGGGGACATGTATGTCATCTGCTGCTGTCCCTGATCTCTTGGACTTCTGGACCAGATTGTACTCCCTTATATATGGTTTCCTCAGGCCACCAATTTTGCATTAAAATAACTGATGTGTGCCCTGGGGGCCAAAGGCTTCAACAATTTCTGCAGTTTATCCAGCGTTGCCTCCCTCTTTGTTTGGTTAGGACCCCTTAATAAAGGTATTTGTTTTCTATTATACTCGCCTATGTATGTTTTCCTTCAAAAAGGACAGTTTGTTTGTGAATAGGCAGGTACATTTCAAAAATACAATGTGAAATAAACAAGAAACACCAACACCAAGCAATCTCCTTGAGATTAAATAATACAAGATAATAATGGTGTTGTGGTAACTTGACACACAAAACACATCCAAAACTATTCTGGAGTAAAAAAAAAAATATTTACAAAAAATAAAAGGAGATCAGGATTTCAAAAAATAAAAACAAAAAAAAAATTCTAAAAACATCCAAAATTGAATTTTTTTCGGGAGATGTGACAAAAAAAAAAATATTATATTCATGAAATCACGATAAATAATAAAGAAAGAAGTTTGTGAGAAGTCTGTGTGAATATGAGCAGCAAAACAACTTTATTCTTCTGGCATTATAAAGAAGAAGAGAGTGCTCTGCATTAAACAATTTAAAACATTGCAGCATGATGAAAGTGCTATTTCAGGGATCTCCAAACTACGGCCCTCCAGCTGTTGTGGAACTACACGTCCCATGAGGCATTGTAAAACTTTGACATTCACAGACATGACTAGGCATGATGGGAATTGTAGGTCCTGGACACCTGGAGGGCCATAGTTTGGAGACCCCTGTGCTATATCCATTACGAACGCTAATTTTAACAGACCGAGCAGTTCCATCTCGGAATTTATTCTGAGCATGCATGGCACTTTGTGCGTCGGAATTGTCCACAAACGGTCGGAACTGACGCGAACAGATTTTGTTGTCGGAAAATTTTATAGCCTGCTCTCAAACTTTGTGTGTTGGAAATTCCGATGAAAAAAGTCCAATGGAGCCCACACACGGTCGGAATTTCTGACAACAAGTTCTGATCGCACATTTTCCAGCGGAAAATCCGACCGTGTGTACAGGGCATAAGAGCGGCAAGGATGTGGAATTCCCTTCCACAGGCAGTGGTCTCAGCGTGGGGCATCGATATTTTCAAAAAACTATTGGACAAGCACCTGAACGACCACAAAATACAGGGATATACAATGTAATACTGACATATAATCACACACATAGGTTGGACTTGATGGACTTTTTTCAACCTCACCTACTATGTAACTACTATGTGCCTGCTGTAGTGTGTGTGTACTCTAATATGGCATCTGTCCTGCACATACACACATAAAGTCCTTTCACAGTGCTCTCAGTGCTGTGTGTGTGTGTGCACAGCAGGGGGTGGAGCATGAGTGGGTTGATGGGGCAGGCACAGCAGGGATAGGATGGATCATCAGGAGGAGGAGCAGAATCTCTGGCCTGTTCAACATGCTGTGCACTCATATTTCTGTGTCTCTCAATATCTCACTCGCTCCCAGCCACAAACTCCTGGGACTCTCGGCCTGGTGGCAGGTCGTGCTGCCCACACTAACAATCAGCCATGGTGACAACTTAAAGACTGCAGGCAGCAGGTGCGTGCCGCGCCGCTGCTAACAAAGTTAGTTAGTTAATCTGTATGCAGTGCAGTGTACCATGCCACCCTAGCATTTCCAGAAGCTTCCCCCTAGATCCGACCATCCCTGATAGGGCCCCAGATGCATCTGGGGCCCCTGGGCTGTGCCCAGGTGTGCCCGCTTGATAAGACGGCCCTGCCGCGGCAGCAACAGGGGGGGGGAAGCCTGGTCAATATTCGCTCTTTAAGAAGCACAGACATTTCCACCCATTATTTGGGGGGGGGAAGTACGTCTTATGGAGCAAACAATACGGTATATTTTACAATCATCTGTATATACAGTATATACGGTATCTCACAAAAGTGAGCACACCCCTCACATTTTTGTAAGTATTTTATTATATCTTTTCATGTGGCAACACTGAAGAAATGACACTTTGCTACAATGTAAACTAGTGAGTGTACAGTTTGTATAACAGGGTAAATTTGCTGTCCCCTCAAAATAACTCAACACACAGCCAATAATGTCTAAGCTGCTGGCAACAAAAGTGAGTACACTCCTAAGTGAAAATGTCCAAATTGGGCCCAATTAGCCATTTTCCCTCCCTGGTGTCATGTGACTCATTAGGGTTACAAGGTCTCAGGTGTAAATAGGGAGCAGGTGTGTTAAATTTGGTGTTCTCGCTCTCACTCTCTCATACTGGTCACTGGAAGTTAAACATGGCACCTCAGATCCTCCCTGAGGATCTGAAAAAAAGAATTGTTGCTCTACATAAAGATGGCCTAGGCTATAAGAAGATTGCCAAGACCCTGAAACTGAGCTGCAGCACAGTGGCCAAGACCATAGAGTGGTTTAACAGAATAGGTTCCACTCAGAACAGGCCTCGCCATGGTCAACCAAAGAAGTTGACTGCACGTGCTCAACGTCATATCCAGAGGTTGTCTTTGGGAAATAGACATATCAGTGCTGCCAGCATTGCTGCAAATGTTGAAGTGGTGGGGGTCAGCCTGTCAGTGCTCAGACCATATGCCGCACACTGCATCAAATTGGTCTGCATGGCTGTCATCTCAGAAGGAAGCCTCTTCTAAAAATGATGCACAAGAAAGCCCGAAAACAGTTTGCTGAAGACAAGCAGACTAAGGACATGGATTACTGAAACCATATCCTGTGGTCTGATGAAATCAAGATAAACTTGATTGGTTCAGATGGTGTCAAGTGTGTGTGGTGGCAACCAGGTGAAGAGTACAAAGACAAGTGTGTCTTGCCTACAGTCAAGCATGGTTGTGGGAGTGTCATGGTCTGGGGCTGCATGAGTGCTGCCGCCACTGGGGAGCTACAGTTCATTGAGGGAACCACAAAGGCCATCATGCACTGTAACATACTGAAGCAGACCATGATCCCCTCCCTTCGAAGACTGGTCTGCAGGGCAGTATTCCAACATGATAATGACCCCAAACACACCTCCAAGATTACCACTGCCTTGCTAAAGATGCTGAGGGTAAAGTAATGAACTGGCCAAGCATGTCTCCAGACCTAATCCGATTAAACATCTGTGGGGCATCCTCAAATGGAAGGTGGAGGAGCGCAAGGTCTCTAACATCCACCAGCTCCGTGATGTAGTCATGGAGGAGTGGAGAGGACTCCAGTGGCAACCTGTGAAGCTCTGGTGAACTCCAAGCCCAAGAGGGTTAGGTCAGTGCTGGAAAATAATGGTGGCCACACCAAATTTTGACACTTTGGGCCCAATTTGGACATTTTCACTTAGGATTGTACTCACTTTTGTTGGGAGCGGTTTAGACATTAATAGCTGTGTGTTGAGTTATTTTGACAGGATAGCAAATTTACACTGTTATACAAGCTGTACACTCACTATTTTACATTGTAGCAAAGTGTAATTTCTTCAGTCTTGTCACATAAAAAAATATAATAAAATATTAACAAAAATGTGAGGGGTGTACTCACTTTTGTGAGATACTGTATGTAGGTTTTATATTTACTCATTAGCTGTGTATTAATATGCTGTATATGAGCCGCAGACTCTAGTCCAGTGTTTCGCAACCTTTTTTCAGTTGTGGCACCCTGTAAAATTCTACACAATCTTGAGGGCACCCCATTCTAAAATGTAAAAAGCTAAACAAATAGTTTTACATTTTACAGCATCATCCACACACATAGGACACCCAACATTAGAAGTGATTTATTCTTACAATGCATGCTGGTACTGACTAGTGTTCCAGCATTTCTCTTTTCTCTCATTTTCTCTTCTTCCTTTGGCTAACGTGATCCCAGTGCTGATGGAGAGGGGCAAGTCCTCAGGCATCAAAAATCCACCTTATCCACCTATAACATCATTGGTTGTTAGGACACTGGCAGCTGACCTGCATGGTGCCCAAGGTTGTAATGTTGCACAATAAAAACCTGAAGCTTTATGTAACAAAAAATCAGGCTTGATTCACCCACTGGCTTTTTGAAATGATTGGGGCAATTTTCTAGGCATTTTTAAAATTTTGGGAAAATTCTGGCATCCTGGTTGAAAAAGGATGACATAGTGCAACACACACAATTAATTTTACCTCTGAATAGACAATGCCTTGCCTGGAATGTGGTGATTCTCCTGGAGAACAGAGTTTCTCTATCTATGACCTTGCACACTTTTCCCAAAACATTTTTGGACAATTTGGGGCAATTTTTAAGCATTTTGCCAAGGCACCTCTGAAGGACCAAGGAGGCACCCTGGTTAAAAAAGGTTGCTCTAGCAATCCTGCTCATTTCTGGGCAAATTGTTCCCTGGTTGTCTTGGTAGCCATCAGCTCTTTTCCTTGTAAAGCGCGATGCATGCTCAGTTATTCCTGTCTGTCATGAATGTCACGTTTACTCCAACGCAGTTGGTCAGACACTATAGCTAGCTACTGTGTGCTTCACCTATAGCAGCCCCCTTTCCCATAAGACAAGCAGGCCTACCAGTACTTGGTTGTCCCCAGGACTTATACACTATGCTATAGTGCCTGGCCACCACGCCAAGGCAGATGCGAATTGAGCAAAGCAAACAGATACTTGCAGTTTAGCAGACAGATAGCGTGGTTCTATGACGGTCCAGGTAAAAGGCTGGAAAAAAAGCCTGGATCAATATCTGATCCAGGTCATACACAGGGAAATCCAGACTAGCAAAGCAGGGCAGACAAATAGGAGGCTTAAACAATAACAATGCAGGTATACTGTCTCTATCACAAGCAAGGGATCGAGTGTTCGGTTTGCTTATAACAGGTGACTGACGATATCAATCACCTTGCAGGTGGACACAAACAGAGAGAATGCAACAGCCCCCACCCGGATGCTGGAATGAAGAGCAGGAGCACAAAAGTGATCCTGACACTGCTTCTGAGAAAGTCTGGGAGGACACAAGTCAGTAGGAGGAGCCTGTGATGTCATCACGCTCAATCTCGCTGTGAGTCAATGGAGTCTGTGTCTGCTAACAATTGTGGACTGGATAATTTTGCTTTTATGCTCAAGTTTATTATGTATATGTGAGTACAATTTAAGAAGTTTCATTTGAATAAATATACAGTGAGCACTATGCAGTTATATGGGACACTGAGTGGTATTTACAAGAGGACCCAGATTCTGAGGGAGACCTGTGGAAGGTGTGGTCTAATGCTCTATATGACCTTCTGCTAATACTGAGGTCCTTTGAAATAGGTGAGAGTAATGCACTTATGTGGAAGGAATCGTCACTCTGGGAAATTGTGGATATTTGACACTGGATGATCTTTGTGAAACACTGCACATTTTTGGTGATTCACAACCATTATGCTGGTAATGTTTGAACTTGTACCACTTTTCATTTTTTTGGCACATGAGTTTTGGCACTGGTTTGTGTATGTACATTTAAATTTATGAGGAATAATTGAATTTATTTATATTCACAAGGTCTTTTATGATCATACGGTATGTTTGTGTTTATTTTTATGTGTGTTTTTCTATATAAAGTAATAACTACTGTTATTTGCAAAAAAACCTGCTTAAGGAGTGCTGCACTATTTTTTAGAGAGTACTGCTACGAAAGCTTGGTATACATTGGTAGAATTGTTTTTTTAATGTTTTGTTTTAAGACCATTCATTGCATTTTCTAATAATTAGTGGGGTCAAATCAACATTTGTTTTTCAACCTCAGTGACGAGAAAATTCAAAAGAGCAGGATGAAAATGTTTTCTTAATCGAACATATTTCTAACAGTGTATGTGATTTTTATTTGGAAAGTTACATTCATTCCAAAACAAATGTTAAAAACAAATAAAATGTTTAAATACTTTTAAATGACTTTCATCCAGTCATCAAATATACAAAGAATCATTGTACGAATCCACTGTTCCTCCTCCTTCCTCCCCCCTCATTCACCTCCTCCCCCCCCCCCCATTTTTCTGCAATATTTGGCACATTTTTGTTGGGGGGGGAGTGGATACCTGGTTTTGTGGAAGTTCTCCTCTCTCCTACCTTCCCACAGTCTTCTGTGACACATCGCAGGTCCCAGAAGACTCCAGAACCTTTACAAAGCGCAAAACAGTTCATGCATGTGCAGTGGGCAGGGCTGTGAAGCCACAAGCTGTCACAGCCGAGTGCCCACAGTGAAGGAGACCAATGAGCGGTGGAAAACTCGGCTCGAGTGAGCACAGTTCTGGGTCTTGGGACAGGCGAGTGTCTGTTTATTAAAAGTCAGCAGATACAGTTTTTGTAGCTTATGACTTTTCATTTTCAGAAATATGACCGGAGCTCTTTTTTAAGCTAAAGCTAAAGACATAGTCAGTGTACTTATATACTTTAAATGTACAGAATTAATTGTTGAGTGTTAAATCTCCCATCTTCCAAAACTTCCACTTCTGCATTACCAGTGCTAAGATCCCAGGTAAAGCTCTCGGTTAGGACATTATATTCTCCCAGTCTTTGTTTGTATTTCATCTGTATGCTCTAGTTTCTACCCAAAGTCCCAAAAAACACGTGGTAGTTTAACTGGTTCCTGGCTGAACTGGCTAATGTCTAAATTTCATATACTGCCACGCCCAATTCCAAGTCAGTTCCAAGAAAAGAGGACAGCAGGTTGATCAGCCAAGAACCAGCCTCCTAAAAACCAACAACCAGTACAAAAACAACAAAACTGATTAGAAAAATGACAAATAATAAAGGAACATGCCCTATATAGACACTATTCAAATCCAAAGCTTTTTTTTTATTATTTTGCATGAGTAAAAATGAAAAGGGGTTGTATATTTCATATACACAACAAACAATAATGACCCATACATTGCAGTATTTCCATACAATATTACCAGTCAGTCATATGTATTTGAAACTGTTTAGACATTCTTGAGGTTCAACAGCAATATGTGTATTTTAAGACATCAAAAAAACTGTTTTAATAGAGCCTGTATATCCCAGGCAAACACTGCTATTTTCATTGCAGATATTTTTTTTAAGAAACAACATTACTCCATATACAGATGTTTTACATAAAATGAATTATTCAGTAGGTATCATAGACTGCGTTTCCAGCCAGGAGGACCAGAGTTTTTAAAACATTTTTTGGGCAACCGTTACATTGGAGATAACTTGGTTAATACGTCTAAACCAGTGTACTGTACTAAAGTAGGAGGGTTTGGTGATTTCCAAAACAGTGCTAATATAGATTTTTTTTTTAGCATAAAATAATTACAAATGCAACAATAGGTTAGCATGGTTAGGAAGATCGGACTCCTCCAAGTAACCCAATAAGCATCTAGAGGAATTACAAATATCGGGTAAAGGGCATTATATATATATACACACATATTCTGCATTCAGCGTAGCCTATATATACAGTGCATTCGGTGGTGTACAGTTTCAAATACACTTCAGGCGGTGTACACAGTATATAATACAGTTTAGTGTGGTGTTAAAAAAAAAATACCCATCATGTCCGGAAGGCCTCCAAGGAGAGGCAGATGATCACAGGCCACTAAAAGAGGGCAAGCAGCCTCTGAAATAATATTTAACAGCAGGGACCGTTCCTGTACCCAACAACAGTAACTGTGAAGGGTTACAGTGTTCTGGCACCACCAACACCTAAGGCCCAATGTTTCTGCCCCTGTTTAACAGGGGCATATAATTAAAATTTTAAAATAATTAACAGCAGGGACCGTTCCTGCGCCCAACAAGAATAACTGCGCCCAACAAGAATAACCACCAACTCCTAAGGCCCAATTTTAGGGTATATAGTGCAGTGCACAATATATAATATAGTGTATTGAAGTGGTTAAGGGGAGCCCTATGACAGAATTAAGAAAAAAACGCATGGGTTCCCCCCGTCCATACCAGGCCCTTTGGGTCTGGTATGGATTTTGGGGGGGGGGGACCCCCATGCCATTTAAAAAAAAAAATTTGCCGTGGAGTTCACCTTAATATCCATACCAGACCCGAAGGGGGGGGACCCATGCTGTTTTTTTAAATTACTTTTTATGTATATTGCCAGGATCTGGCAATACATTACAGCCGTGAGCAATTTTAAATGAAATTTTTTCCTTTAGAAATGTCATTTTGCTGCAGTACTTTTCTAAACATGGGGAAAATGCGCTACTTTACAGGCAGACTAAGGGGACCCCCCCAGGCACGATATTTAAAGGAATATTTCATTTTTATTGTTTCACTTTAAGCATTCTTAAAATCACTGCTCCTGAAAAAACTGCTGATTTAAAAACTTTTTTTGCATTGATACATGTCCCCTGAAGCAATATCCGGGTGCCCAAACATTTTTTATGGCAATAACTTGCATATAAGCCTTTAAAATGAGCACTTTTGATTTTTCACATTCGTGTCCCATAGACTTTAACAGTGTTCACTTGTTCGCACAAATTGTTTGTCTGTTCGTAAGTTCTGGTGCGAACCGGGGGGGTGTTCGGCTCATCCCTAGTTGAAACCAATTTATGGTGTTCTGGCTGTTCTGACCTTCAAATTAGCATTTAGTTAACCCAAACTGAACAGCATCAGCATGATGTATTTGCAGATATCTGAAGCATGCTGACCTTAGGAATGTCATATTCCAAAAATCTGAGAAAGGTTTGAAAATACCCTTTTACATATACAGCATATGTATATAATGCAGCTTCCAAAGCAGTGGCTGCATTATTAGTCTCAAGGAGGGGCCAAAAGTGGGAGTGGGCATGCTGCAAAGCAAAACAGTAAACCTGGAGATTGGGTAGTGCTAAACCTCCTTCTTCTATCAGCAATTGTAAAGCATCTTTTGCTATCCTAGCCAGTTTACCCCCTTAGAGGAATGAAAATACTAGTACATTTTTTGGAAGCCCAACTTAGGGATAAGGCCTGAAGAGTTGGTTAAGATATAAAGGAAGCGTGGCAAAAAGATTTTTAAAATATTTACATTATAGTTAAAGATAATTTAGACCATGTGGGGAGGTTAGTCTTACGTTTAGCAATAAGAGGGACTAAATTACTCTCAATATAACATGGGATAGGTTGTTGGATGATGATACCCAGGTATTTAAAACTATCAACTACTTTTCGTGGACAAGAACTTGGAATGTGTAGGGAAATTCCCATGTCCTGTGTTCTTTTTTAATCACTTCAGCCCGGGAAGATTTTATCCCCTTCCTGACCAGAGCACTTTTTACAATTTGGCACAGCGTTGCTTTTACTGACAATTGCGATGTCATGCAATGCTGTACCCAAAGTAATTTGCGTCCTTTTTTCCACAAAAATAGAGATTTCTTTTGGTGGTATTTGATCACCTCTGCGGTTTTTATTTTTGCTCTATAAACAAAAAATAACTAAACACACAGGCATTAATGTCTAAACCGCTAGGAAACAGAAGTGAGTACACCCCTAAGTTAAAATGTCCAAATTGGGCCATTTAGCCATTTTCCCTCCCTGGTGTCATGTGACTCATTAGTGTGACAAGGTCTCAGGTGTGAATGGGGAGCAGGTGTGTTAAATTTGATGTTATCGCTCTAACTCTCTCATACTGGTCACTAGGGATGGACCAACGGTTCGGCCTGAGCATAAGTTGGGGCCGAACTTTCGCTGTTCGGACGTTCTGCGAACAGCTGAACAAACGGGTTATTCGACCATTTGTTCAGTCCCCCAAACCAACCACAATGTATTGCGGCGCTGAACAGTGCATTGCAAGCCCCGATTGGCTGAAGCAGTGAAGGCTTCAGCCAATAAGGGCACAGAGCACTGTCAGAGTCATGATTGGACACTGTCATCATGACTTTATCCAATCATGGATCATTCCCACCCAACAGTATAAGTATTATTATTATTATTATACGTGATTTATATAGTGCCAACAGTTTATGCAGCGCTTTACAATGTAGAGGGGGGACAACACAATTACAGTACAGTTCAATACAGAAGGGACAGGAGGGCCCTGCTGGTAGAGCTTACATTCTAAAGGGATGGGGTGGTGGTACAAAAGGTAATAGATGCGGGGAATGATTTGATGGGGGTGGATAAGTATAAAAGTATTCTTTCAATGGCAGCCATTTTCAGTGTGATTTCGGCATGGAGAGAGATAGAACAGGGCTCTGTTCAGTGCTATTAGTTAGTGTGCTATACTGTGCTATTTTGCTTCAATTGTCAGTGTAGAATATTAGTTTAGTGTCAGTCTAGGGATGGTGTGAGTGTAGTGAGGAGGACCATCATTCAGCTTTGCATAGTGTGCAGCTAGAGTAGGGACTGCTCAGATAGTTTCACTGTAGTGTAGTGAGAATGTGTAATTTATACATACATTAGTGTAGAGTAGGGACAGCGAGCTCAGATAGTTTAAGTGTAGTGTAATGAGACTGTGTCAGTAATCTTTACATTAGTGTACAGCTAGAGTAGGGACAGTTCAGATAGTGTCAGTGTAGTGATGGTTGAACACGTCTATTTGATTGCGTTACTGCCAGTTTAACTCCATTTACTTCTGTGTGCGTTACTGCTAGTTTAATACCATATAGTTTTGTGTGCGTCACTGCCAGTTTAACGCCATATAGTTCTTTGTGTGTTACTGCCAGTTTAATGCCATATAGTTCTGTGTGCGTTACTGCCAGTTTAACGCCATATAGTTCTGTGTGCGTTACTGCCAGTTTAACGCCATATAGTTCTGTGTGCGTTACTACCAGTTAAACGCCATATGGTTCTGTGTGCGTTACTGCCAGTTTAACGCCATATAGTTCTGTGTGCGTTACTGCCAGTTTAACACCATATAGTTCTGTGTGTGTTATTGCCAGTTTAAGGCCATATAGTTCTGTGTGCGTTACTGCCAGTTTAACGCCATATAGTTCTGTGTGTGTTATTGCCAGTTTAAGGCCATATAGTTCTGTGTGCGTTACTGCCAGTTTAACTCCATATAGTTCTGTGTGCGTTACTGCCAGTTTAATGCCATATAGTTTTGTGTGCATTACTGCCAGTTTAACGCCATATAGTTCTGTGCGTCACTGTACGTTTGGTGCGTTATATTACATTTTATTATAGTGTATCCCTGGAGTGTGTCTGTGTAGTGTGAGTACTCAAATTAAAGTGCACCAAACACCTCTTTACATTGATTAAAGTGCATCTACGTACAAATTTCAACTTCTTCTTTACATTTGCTTATAAGCACCTCTCAATAATGTCTGGGAGGACAACAAGGAGAGGCAGACGTTCCCTTGGAACTGTAAGTGGACCAGCAACAAATGTGTCCACAGGCAAAGGTGGATGTGGTGGTCAGTCCTCAGGCAGGGCATCATTTCTTCTGTTTAGTGGGTTTGCCCATGCTTTCCAGCCACAGCATGCAGAGGAGGTGGTGGAATGGCTTACTAAACCTTCCTCATCCTCCTCATCCTCTGTCATGCAAGGAAAGACAAGTGTGCAGTCCCCTGCTGTTGCCAGAGTGGATAAACCTGCCTCCTTGTCCACATCTATTCCTCCCATAGCCCCAACATCAGCCATGGAGGAGTCAGCTGAGTTATTTGACCACAGTGTCAGCCACTTGCTCCTTGATGATGCCCAACCATTACTGGCTTCAGATTTTGTTTCTGAGGTTGGGGATGACCGGAACATGAGCCTAGAGAGAGGGAGGAACACTGGTAGACAAATTGACATTCATGTTCCCCAAGCCGCAGCGTATTGCCAAGTTGTCTCCAGTGGTAATGATGAAGATGGAGGAGGTGGAGATAGAGCAGAGCCAGATAGAGCAGAGGAGGAAACTGAAGGTGAGGCGGCACAACCCCAAGGAGGCCAACATCAAGAAAGAGTAGAGAGCAGCCATCCTATTCCATCACATTCTGCAGCTGTTATCTCCCAGCCCACTCCCCAAAGCTTAGCTGTCTGGCCTTTTTTTAGGACGTCTGCAGCAAATCGCACTGTTGCTATCTTCAAACTGTGTCTCAGGCACATCAAACGTGGCAAAAACACCAACCATATGCATATCATTGCAAATTTTTTTCTTCATCAAGAGCACCTCTATAGGGTTACGGTGGAAAGGCGCTCTGACATCCAAAGAGTAATTTTTCTGCACCTGTTTGACAAGTGCATATCATTGCAATTTTAACAGCAAGGCCAATTCTTGCTTTCGTCAAGATTACCTCTATAGGGTTATGGTGGGAAGGCGCCACCAACACCCGCGCCACCAACACCCAAAGACCAATTTTTACGCACCCGTTACTTCTATTCAAAGTCAAAGTGACACCAGAATGTATCCAAAAGATCTCTAATCTTGGGGTTTGTTATTTGGGTCCGAACTTTTGTGGTGTTCGAAAGTTCGGGTGCGAACTGAACAGCCCCATCCCTACTGGGTCACTGGAAGTTCAACATGGCACCTCATGGCAAAGAACTCTGATGATCTGAAAAAGATCATTGTGGCTCTACATAAAGATGGCCTAGGCTATAAGAAAATTTCCAAGACCCTGAAACTGGGCTGCAGCATGGTGGCCAAGACCAAAGAGCAGTTTAACAGGACAGGTTCCACTCAGAACAGGCCTCGCCATGGTCGACCAAAGAAGTTGAGTGCACATGCTCAGCTTCATATCCAGAGGTTGTCTTTGGGGAAATAGACGTATGAGTGCTGCCAGCATTGCTGCAGAGGTTGAAGGGATGGAGGGTCAGCCTGTCAGTGCTCAGACCATAAGTGGCACACTGCAACAAATTGGTCTGCATGGCTGTCATTCCAGAAGGAAACCTCTTCTAAATATCATGCACAAGAAAGCTTTCAGTTTGCCGAAGACAAGCAGACTAAGGACATGGATTACTGGAACCATGTCCTGTGGTCTGATGAGACCAAAATAAACGTATTTAGTTCAGATGGTCTCAAGCGTGTGTGGCGGTAACCAGATGAGGAGTATAAAGACAAGTGTGTCTACAGTCAAGCATGGTGGTGGGAGTGTCATGGGCTGCATGAGTGCTGCTGGCACTGGGGAGCTACAGTTCATTGAGGAAACCATAAATGCCAACATGTACTGTGACATATTGAAGCAGAGCATGACCTCCCTTCAGAGACTGGGCTGCAGGTCAGTATTCCAACATGATAACGACCCCAAACACACCTCCAAGACGACCACTGACTTGCTCTAACATCCACCAGCTCTGTGATGGCGTCATAAAGGAGTGGGAGAGGACTCCAGTGGCAACCTGTGAAGCTATGGTGAACTCCATGCCCAAGACGGCTAAGGCAGTGCTGGAAAATAATGGTGGTCACACAAAATATTGACACTTTGAGCCCAGTTTGGACATTTTCACTTAGAGGTGTACTCACTTTTGTTGCCAGCGGTTTAGACACTAATGGCCGTGTGTTGAGTTATTCTGAGGGAACAGCAAATTTACACTGTTATACAAGCTATACACTCACTACTTTGCATAGTAACAAAGTGTAATTTCTTCAGTGTTGTCACATGGAAAGATATAATAAAATATTTACAAAAATGTGAGGGGTGTACTCACCTTTGTGAGATACTGTATGTATTTTGTAAAAAGCAGTTGGTACCCTGCCTCATAATAGCCTGCTACAGAGTGTGAGGATGCAAGGACTTCAGGATAATACATGTACAAGGGTAAAAAAGAACATAAACTTCAACTCAAGAAAACTTTTTTAGTTTTTGAGTGTGGAAAAAAAGGGAATTGTCCCCCATGAGGGGTTTTCTAGGCAGCAAAAAAAAGAGTTGAAGAAAATACTAGGGAAAAATATAAATAATAGAAATTGTTTTTATTGTAACAAAGTATCAAAAAAGATAAATAAATAAATGTTAGACATAAGAGTTCAGAGCATGAGCTGTAATCTATTCTAAAAATGATAATAACATCACCAACATAACAATACACAGTAGTTTACAATGCTCAAGTATAAGAATAAGATGGCGCGTGATTCCTATATATGAAACTGACGCGTTTCAGGATTCATATATAGGAATCACGTGCCATCTTATCCTTATACTTGAGCATTGTAAACTACTGTGTATTGTTATGTTGGCGATGTTATTATCATTTTTATAATGGATTACAGCTCATGCTCTGATCTCTTATGTCTAACATTTATTTATTTATCTTTTTGATACTTTGTTACAATAAAAACAATTTCTATTATTCATATTTTTTCCCTAGTATTTTCTTCAACTCTTTTTTTTGCTGCCTAGAAAACCCCTCATGGGCGACAATTACCTTTTTTCTTTAATAATTCCCGGGGTGTGCAGCTATCCCCTTTTCTCATAGGAGTGTCTTTTTACTTTGAATTTTCTAATTCGAGTGTGGAGGGTTTTTTCTTTTATGGGATTTTTTCCTGTGGTCATGGAGACAGAAAGAGAATATGGTCTTTCCAAAGAGGACGCTGAAAGCAGTTTTTTTTTGTAAAAGTGGGGACCAGTTAAAACCTCTCTCAGGGGGAGCGCGGCTAGCTGGCGGAGCGGATGGCTGCACACTAACACAGCTCCTCTCCACAGCGGGTTGCCAGAGTGTTTCAGAGCTTCAAGCAGCCTCGTTTTGCGCTACCACAGTGACACAGAGCTGCGGGCACATCCTACGATGACCTCTAGAAAGAGAAGAGACAAACCTGGAAAAATGTTTGATTTCTTCTCCCAGCCACGATGCTTCACAACCCAAGATGGTGCCGGTGGCCCTGTCAGCACCTCATGAGGATCCTCACAGGGGCACAGCACAGCTTCTCAGCAGCAATCAGCTAACAACAAAGGCTTGAAACAAGGGAAGGATATTCCATCTCACCCTCCCTCATCATCTTCCAGCCCTGCAAAGAGCAAACAAAAGCTGAATGATTACTCAGCTGCTGATCCAGAGGTAAGCCTAACCGAGCGAATTTGGCGCAGTACAAATCCCATATCAAATCAAATCAAATCAAAAGCCAGTTTAACTCATCCCTAGATGATACCAGGGAGTTGCAAGACTCCATCTCAGATTTCCCCACAACAGACATGCCAGTCCTTGACACCACATTGAAGGACATGCTTAGCACAGCAATTTAAATCTGAGGTATCAAAAGTTAACAAACGAGTAACCCATATTGAATCAAAGATGGGAGAGTTCACATCCACGTTTAATGACCTGGTAGATGCCCATAACGACAGTGATGACGATATTTGGTGGATGAGGACGAAACTCGCAGATTTGGAGGATCGTTCGAGATGTAACAACGTCAAGATCCGGGGAATAGCAAACTCGATTTAACCTCCTGATCTGAACAACTCAAATGGAAAAGGAACAGTCTTTAGATGATGGGAGCGTGGAACGTTGTTGGATTGGCGCGGAGTGGAGCGGCAGGCGGTGTGCTTGTCACTCCCTCCCCCCCCAGGTGGAAGAGTTGGTAGAAGCCAAGCTGGAGACGCACACTGTAAGAGCTGGATCCGGACATCATCCATTCACAGTCCCTGCAGAGGGCAAAGTCTGCCTGCGTGTGAGACCTCGCCAGAGAGGAGGTCCATCATTGAGGGTAAGGGTCCACCTTTTAATACTGTGGGACTATATGAGAGCTCTTATCCTCATTTCCCTCCCTCTCCATATATATGTGCAGTGTCTGACTGGTCGGAAGGTGGATGCTTCCTCCTGCTTCTGTGAAGTAACTGTTTATGTATGGGACTCCCTCTCCTACTGTTCATCATAAGAACTTTTGCTCCTTGGAGTATTTCATCTAAAGACTGTTCCTTATCCATTTGGGTTGTGAAAACTTTTCTTGAAATGTTATGACACTTTTTAAGCATATTTTTTTCACAGCTTTTTACCATTTATTAATTATCAATATTTTTTGATGCACATTTCTGATTTTCTTAAAGGGATTTAGATTATGTATTTTTTACACAGATTATGTTCATTACGAGCGCACGTTTGTTTTCTCTTTTATTTTTATTGTACACAGGTATTGGTGTTTTATTCGTGCAGCATTAAGTGTTTATATTATTTTTCAGCGCGTTTTTTTTCTTTTATTTATGATCTGAACAACTACCTCACAAACCTATTAAAAATAGCTCTCCCAGAGGCACCACTAGAAGATTTAATTATCGATTGTATACATCGACTTCCAAGGCCCAAACATATTCCGTCTCACCGACACAATTGCAAGAATTAATTTCTTCCACACAAAGGATTGACTAGTAAGGGCAACAAGAAACCGAGATAACTGTCAGGGCTGGGCTCAGCCCTTCCTTATCTGAGATGGCCGCTCAGTTGTCGGCTAATTGCCAGCTCCTATCTCTCCACAGGTACCCAGCTGTTGATGATATCCTGCTCGTCAGTCCTGCCTACTTAAGCCGTCCAGCCCAAAGGATCTCTGACTTCACCTTAGTCAACATCACAGAAACGCTTGCCTGCATTTCTGTTAAAAGACTTGCTTGGCTGACATCCCTTCTGGCTCCAGATCCTGCTTGCTGTTTTACTACGCTCATCTCCGGCTCCCTGACGTTTGGCTTGTCTGACTATCCGTTCCGGTTCCTAAACTCTGGCAATGTTTTGACTACGTTTGTTCTATTTACCTTTATTATTAAACAAGTGTGATTTAACTGTACTTCTGTCTCGGCCTGATTTCATGGTTTCTGACAGTAGGCGAAGGCCATGAATTCAGAAGATGCAGTCAATCCACTTGTTGGTAATATTTTTTCCAGATTGGATGAGCAAGACCACCGCATGGATCAGTTTGCCATGGTGTTACAAACGCTCCTGAGTTGCACAGCTAACCTGGAATCTTCTACTGTGCCTGCTCCCATTCAACCTGAGTTGCAGGCCGTCCCTGCTGCTGCGCCAGTCTCTGTGCAGGCACCCGCATCGAGTATTACCTCTATAGGAGGTATGTCTGGCTCCACTCCGCTTCCTCCGCAATTTGGGGGCGATCTCCAGTTCAATGCAGAAGGTTTCTCAACCAGGTTGAGATATACTTTGAGATGCTGCCCCAGGCATTTCCCATGGACAGAAGTAAAGTAGGTTTCCTTATATCTTTGCTTTCTGAGAGAGCCTTGGCCTGGGCAAACCCTCTATGGGAGACACAAAAACCTGTTGTCATGAGTTACCCTGAGTTTGTGGCCTCCTTTAAAAGGGTATTTGACATTCCTGCATGCTCCACTTCTGCTGCTAAATGCCTCATGTCCATCAAAAAGAGTAGGAGAACTGTTGCCGACTACGCTATTGAATTCCGTACTCTGGCAGCAGAGGTTGCGTGGAACAATGAGGCCCTAGTGGCTGCTTTTTCTCATGGTCTCTCGGATTCCATCAAGGATGAGATAGCAGCCCGAGGTATACCCACTGAGCTGGAGAAGTTGATCACGTTTGCCATCCTCATTGACTCCAGACTCAGAGAAAGACTCTCTTTTAAGGAGCACTTGCGGAAGCCTCCTGTACATTTGCCTCCGAGTTTTGCAGTCCCACCCATGCCTCCCTCACCTCCCATGCCTCCTGGTACCGAGTCGGTCAGTGAAGATGAACCCATGCACTTGGGCTTCACGCGTCTCTCTGTGGATTAGAGAACCTTTAGGAGGAGGGAGAGATTGTGCCTTTATTGTGGCCAGGCAGGCCACTTTTTGAAGTCTTGTCCTACCTGTCCAGGGAATGCCAAAACCTTGAGGTCCTGTCAAGGACAGACCTTAGGTGGCATTGTTACATCCCCAGTTATCCAGAAGGATAAGCCCCTGGTTTCGGTCTCCCTTTCTTGGGCTAAGTTATCTGCTGCAGCTGCGTGACACTACACTTGCCATTGAGGTTCTTGACGGGAGACCCCTACAGCCTGCCCATGTGACTCATGAGACGGTTCCGTTGTCCATGGCCGTAGGGGCTCTTCACCATGAGATAATCCAATTCCAAGTTATTTCCTCACCTAAGTTTCTGTTGGTTATCCTTGGTTACAGAGGTGCACAACCCCTCTTTTGATTGGCTCCGTGCTGAGGTTCTCTCCTGGTTGCCACAATGCAGTAAGACATGCTTCCAGAAGGTAGCCAAGGTCCTGGGCACCTCTTCACTCTCCTCCCTGCCGGAGGAGTACTGTGACTTTAGCGATGTCTTTGACAAAGGTCAAGCCGGTAGTTTGCCTCCACACCAGCCGTATGATTGTGCAATTGACCTTCAACCTGGTACCATACCCCCTCGTGGCTGGGTTTACCCTTTGTCGGTCTTGGATGATAAGGCCATGGAGGAATATGTTGCAGATGCACTTTCTCGAGGTTTCATCCGCAAATCCTCGTCCCCTGCTGGTGCTGTTTTCTTCTTTGTGAAGAAGAAGAGTGGTGAACTGAGACCCTGTATTGATTATAGGAGTCTCAATCGTTTCACGATTAAGAATGCCAATCCGATTCTGTTGATTACGGAGTTATTTGACCGCCTCAAGGGAGAAACATTTGTCATGAAGCTTGATTTGAGGGGGGCATACAATCTTGTGAGGATCAAGGAGGGCGACAAGTGGAAAACTGAATTTAATACCAGAACAGGCCATTATGAGTACCTCATAATACCTTTTGGCCTTTGTAACGCCCTAGCAGTTTTCCAGGAATTCATTAACTATGTCCTCCGAGATTTGTTGCAGTTATGTGTGGTGGTTTATCTCGATGATATCCTCATATTTTCCAAGTCCCTGGAGAGCCACCACACGGATGTCTGTCGTGAGCTTCAGAAACTAAGAGAGAACAATCTCTATTGTAAAATGGAGAAGTGCGAGTTCCATCATGAACAGGTTAAATTCCTGGGCTATGTCATTTCCACTGCTGGTTTTTCGACCAGAGGAACTTTCTGCAGTCCTACAGTGGCCCCAACCTGTGGGTTTACGTCCTCTGCAGCGTTTCTTGGGCTTTGCCAACTATTATAGGAAATTTATTTGTAACTTCTCATCTCTGGTCAAGCCCCTGACTGATATGACCAGAGAGGACGGTAACCCACAGAGTTGGTCTCCGGAGTCCGTTAAGGCCTTTGAGAGTCTCAAGGCTGCCTTTGTTTCTGCTCCTGTGTTGAAACATCCTGAACCTATGTTACCTTTTATCCTTGAGGTGGATGCTTCTGAGACTGGAGTTGGCGCCCTTCTGTCTCAACGTCCTACCTCTGAGAGCGCTTTGCATCCTTGTGGCTACTTTTCCAAGGAATTGTCACCTGCGGAGTGCAATTAAGAGATTGGTGACAGAGAGCTGTTGGCGATCATTTTAGCCCTGAAAGAATGGAGACATCTCCTTGAAGGTACCACTGTGCCGCTTCTCATTCTTACTGACCATAAGAATCTCACATTCTTGTCTGAGGCTAAATGCCTCTCTCCCAGAAGGGCGCGATGGGCTTTTTTCTTGTCAAGTTTCAATTACCTTGTCTCATTCTTAACCGGTACTAAGAGGTACTGTAAGGGCTGACGCCTTGTCACAACAATTTTCCTCCACTTCCAAGATGGAGTCAGTTCCGGTTCCTGTGATTCCTCCTGATTGTATTCTGGCTACGGTTCGCACCAGTCTCACTTCTTCTTTGGGTGACAAAATTCTTGCTGCTAAGGTCCATGTTCCTCCTTAGAAACCTTGTGACCGCTGTTTTGTCCTGGAGAGTCTCTGTACTGCCGTGCTCCAGACTTACCATTCTCCCAAGGCTACTGGCCACCCTGGGAGGAATCAACTCTTTTGCCCCATTTTCCAATAATTCTGGTGGCCTAGTCTACGGTCTGATGTAACCGCCTTCGTAGCTGCCTGTTCCATGTGTGCTCAGAGTAAGACTCCACAACATCTTCCAGTGGGCCTCCTACAGTCCATAACCAAATGGAGAGAGGCTCTGTACCCACCTGTCTATGGATTTCATTGTGGAGTTACCCAACTCCCAGGGCAATACAGTTATTCTTATGGTGGTTGACCGGTTCTCAAAAATGTCTCATTGTATTCCACTTAAGAAGTTGCCCACTTCTAAGGAATTGGCTTCTGTTGTTTTCCTCGGGAGATCTTTCGCTTACATGGGCTACCCAAGGTGATGGCCTCAGACAAGGGTAGTCAGTTTGTGTCCCGGTTCTGGCGAGCCTTTTGTGCACAGTTGGGAATTCAGCTTGCTCTGCGTATCACCCGCAGTCTAATGGGGCCGCAGAACGAGCCAGTCAGCCAGTTCCCGATTGTCCCCGTTTATGGCGAACTATGGTTTCCAACCTTCCATGTTGCCTAACTCATTTGTTCCGCAGAGTATTCCTGCATTAGAGGAGCATCTCTGTGGTCTTCGTTCCACTTGGGCACAAGTCCAGGAGGCTTTGCGACATGCTAATGATAGGTACAGAATCCATGGTGACCGCAGACGCCTGCCCGCGCCTTCCTACCAGTTTGGGGACAGGGTCTGGCTGTCATCTCGCAACCTCCGAGTTTGTGTTCCCTCACTGAAGTTCGCACCTTGGTTTATTGGGCCTTTCCATATTCTTTGCAGGATTAACCCAGTGGCTTACGCAGTAGACCTTCCTTCTAACATATGTATTTTGAATGTATTTCATGTCTCCTTATTAAAACCTTTGGTCTGCAACCGCTTTACCACCTCAGTGCCACGTGCTCGCTCAGAACAGGTTGAGAACCATGAGGAGTATGAAGTACAGTCCATTGTTGACTCCCGTAGGTTCCGTGGGTGCATACAGTACCTGGTGCATTGGAAGGGTTATGGTCCGGAGGAACGCTCTTGGGTCTCATCCTTGGACGTATCTTCATTTCATCTCCTCATCCAATCTATTTGACATATGGAGATGTCAACATTCATCAGAAAGGGACTTCACTTTCTTCTCCAAGGCTCATCATACATACTCTCAGATAGACTTATTCCTTGTTGATAAGTTTTTACTTCAGAGAGTTACAAAATCGCACATTCACTATATTACATGGCCTGACCACGCCCCAATTTCCAAGACTGTGGGGAATCTTCGTACTGAAACAAGGTCAAACCGGTGGTGCAACAACATTTTTACATTGTCTCAACCAGAGAACAAAAGACAAATTTTGACAGCACTAAAACAAATTTTTCTAACTCAACGCCCCTTCAGTCGAAGATCCCTTCACGTAATAGAATACCCACAAGGTATATATTAGGGATCTACTCATACAACTTACTGCTAAAATGAAGCGACAACGGACAGAGCAGATAAAAGAACTTTTGTCCACCATTTCCAAATTGTAGGATAGTAATAAAATTTCCACCTCTCAAACCACTAGTGACAAAATCTATCAGGCCAGACAAGTTTTAAGATCCCTCTTACTATTCCAATATGATAAATCGATCAGAGCATTAAAAGCCCAATCTTATCGATATGGTAATAGAGCAGGGAAACTTTTGGCTACCCAGATGAAAGAAAAAACGTATAAACAAAAAATTATTTACCTTAACAACCCCAAAACAGGTAATAAAGTATTTAACCCTAAAGAAATCGCTGATGCCCTCAGTGACTACTATGAATCGCTGTACAAATTAGAAAAAGACACTGATACTTCCCAACCTTTGGATGAAACTGTTTCTGAATTTTTAGCATCAGTTTCCTTACCTACACTCTCCCAATCAGATATATCCCAACTAAATAAACCATTCTCAGTCACAGAAATAAAAAATCTGATCAAAAATGTACCCAAAAATAAATCACCAGTACTCGGCGGAGTACTATCAACTATTTAATGACATTTTGTCAGCATATTTACTTCAAGTCTTCAGTGCCACTATGTCCAGAGCTGAATTGCCACCTGAAATGTTAACAGCCACCATTATTACTCTTCCTAAATCAGGTCAAGAACCTAACACACCACAGAATTTTCGTCCTATCCCCTTGCTTAATGTAGATGTGAAGATCTATGCTAAAGTGACAGCTAATAGATATAGCAACTAGAAGGATGATCAACCTTTATACCTTTATTCTCTGCTCCTTGCGTTAGATGCAGAGAAGCCTTTGACAGAGTACATTGGGGTTACCTGTATAGCGTACTTGAAAAATTTGGTTTTAAGGGTCCAATGCACTCAGCCATCTCTGCCCTATATTCCTCACCCTCTGCCTATGTATTTATGGAAGGCATGTTCTTCAAGAACTTTAAAATCACTAACGGAACACGGCAGGGATCCCCTTGTCTCCATTAATCTTCACACTAATTATGGAACCCCTTGCAGAAAGAATTAGAACCCATCCCGATATAAGCAGTGTTCCTTCCCAAAACTCCCACCATGTCATCTCATTGTTTACTGATGACGTGAAACTTACTCTGTCAAAATTAGCCCTTTCCCTTGCTAAAGTACACAAGGTCCAGCTTTTCAGTAAAGTTGCTTATTACAAAGTGAATGCTTTTAGGTCCCACATTTTAAGCCTAGCCATTGACTAGTCTCTCAAAGCATCTTTGGAAAAACAAATTCCATATTGTTGGTCCAACAAACCTCTACAATATCTTGGAATCCAACTTTTCCCTCCACAGATTTGTATAAAGTAAATTTTCCCCCTCTCCTCTCCAGCATTTCACAAGAAATATCTAAACTTAAAAAAACACCTTTTATCATGGTCTGGCCGCTTGGCAGCATACAAGATGCTTCTTCCTAAAATTTGATATCTATTCAGGACACTTCCAATACCTGTACCCACTTCCTTTTTTACAGCCATCCAAAAACTATCATCACAATTTGTCTGGGCAGGCAGTAAAGCGAGATGCTCCTTACAGATCCAACAGAAACACATATTGAAGGGAGGCATAGACCTTTCTGTGCTGCTATATTACTACATGGCCTCATTATTAGACCAACTTAAATCATGGTTCAGCAGCCCTCCATTAAAACCTTGGTGTCAACTAGAGAGAGCATGGATGGACAATATTTGCCCCTTATGCCTGCTTATGTCCCACACCCTTAAACATCAAGGGAAAAATATCGATTGCCTCACTATTCTTGCCTCCTTGCCTCCAGGATATACCTTCTAAAATGGGGAGACACCAACCAAACATGGTCAGAGATTCCTATCCCGTTAGAATCTCTAAAATGGATTACGCCGGATATCTTTCTAGGGCCTTGACATCATGGGGGAATTCGTAATTTACAAGATTTATTTTCCAAAGGTAAATTACTGTCCTATACAGACCTAACCCATACATTTCTATTACCAAAAACAGAATTGTTCTGTGGATATCCTCGTTATGCCACACCCTGGAGAGTACAAGCTGCCTAGTTCTGGACAAAATCTGAAAATTCTGGCTTACACAAAATTCCAAGCAAAAAGGCATATCGCTAATTTATAACACTTTAAATTCTAAAGCAACATTCAAAAAATGTACCTCCTTACAAAAATGGGAAAAAGTGCTGGGGAAGCTCATCTCCGACAGCCAATGGCTTGGAGCGATTAAGTGCTTACACCAATACTCTCGATGCGCTAATTATTGGGAATTGGCGCAAAAATTCCTTTTGAGATGGCACTACACCCTGTATATTGTGGCTAATTTCTCTGACGGTAACTCAAACCTTTGCTGGAGAGGATGTGGTCAAGTAGGCACGCTAACACATATGGTGTGGTCCTGCCTGCATCTTCGTAGCTTCTTGGCTGAAAATTTTAAACTAATCTCCAAGGTCACAGCCTTTTTACAAAACCTAACATTGAACAAGCCATTCTAGGTATCAATAAGAAGTCTTTCCATGTTTCAGTTAGATCTATAGCCTTGCAGATAATTATGGCCGCTCGCTCAGCAATAATGCTCAAATGGAAAACAAATGTTGTTCCCAATGTCAGGGAAATAATCAAACAGGTCAACATGATAGCTGAATACGAAAAAATACTAGCTTATAAAAATGGAAATGTAGCTAAATATGAGCTCAACTGGTCTCTTTGGAAAACTTGAACTGCTATAACAAATATTCAGTTAGATCACTGCTTAGTACTGTTTCTACTGCAAATAGTCCGTTTTGTTAGAAATTGTGGTTTATTATAACAAACAATAACTCTTTTTATTACTGTATAGTCAATAATATGGAGAATATTGCTGATCTATGCCACACTGAAGTGCCCCCCACGACACAGTCTAAACCCATGGGGGGTGTCTGGGGGGGTGGGACGATGCCTCTAACTGAGGACTAGCAGTAATATCTCCCTACTGTTCACTTGTTACTTCTTTGTTCTGTCACTTGTACTTATTAAGTAACTCTCCTTACATCGTCAATGTATGACAGATACGGTTATAATTTTGTCTGATGCCTTATAACTCAATAAAAGTCATTGAATACAAAAAAACCTCTCTCAGGTTTCCATTGATATTTGTTCTTGGAAGTGGAAAATCCCCATTACTTGTCATCCAAAGAAGAAGTGAAAGAAAATATTTCCATCTGGAACACTGCAATAAAAGCCTCCCAGAATTTTTAAGCTAAGTAAACAAAGAAACATGTTCAAAATAGGCTACAATAAGTAGTGGGGATTTTAGAGGGATTGGTATTGGGACCCATTGTCTCCAATCTTTTAATTGATCACATAGTGGATGGAATGTAAAGTAATGATGATATCTTGCTTATTACCAAAAAGATGTCAAATTATTAAGACTTAGCAGGAAGTGTCATGTTTGTGAACAAATCAAGAATCAAACACACCACCCTGAAGTCATGATGAAAAGTTAGCACAGTAACCCAGTTACAGACCTGATGGGAAACATACTAGACCTCTAATAAAAACCTGTATAAGTAGTTTCAACAATTTTTCTATATTTAAATATATCTCATATTTATAGTAGATGTAAACCCAAATGTAAAAATCGCATATAACCTTTAATGCTAATGTGATTTCAAATGTTCTTTTTCATTTTTTTTTTTTTTAAACTACAGCTTTTTAAAAAATAAAGACTGTTTTTCTGCAATAAAGGCACTTCATGGAATAGGGTGACAACGCTCTGCTTCTGGTGGCTTTTTCCTGATTAATTATAAGCCACATATTTTCTCCCTATCATCAATAGACTGATAATCATCTCATATACAGTATGTTTTTTTTACACATGGCCACTATATTCTGTGATAGGTTATGACCACTAAAATAAAAACAATATTTAAAGTAGACCTCCCATCAAAAAATGAAAGGTCCACTGCAATTACAGCCCCCTTCCATCCCTCAAATACAAATGACTTAAAAAGGCCAGGCATACAAAATTACAGTGTTACGAAAAAATTAATTAATTAATACTTATATGCATAAATAAATTAAAATTCTTACCTTGGACCCAGCATCCAAAGCTTTTTGGAGGCATGGGTGACATTACCGAGTCTCACAGTTACCTCCTGGGAAAGTTAGGTGCTATAAATCCCATGGGAATGTGCTTCAAACTTATGCAAGAGTACATTCTTGTGGGATTTTGAGGTCAGCCGTGTCTTCCAAAAGCTTTAGGAGCTAGACTGAGTTACAGTTTGATTTAGGTTTTTGGTCAAACTTGATTTTTGCATAGCTTTGTAAGTTAAGCAAAGTATACATGGATCAGTCGGTTCAGTAGGAATTATTCAACTTTCGGTCTGTGTGTACTGCTGTCTTTTAAACAGAAGCTGGTCAAACGAGTGGCTTCTGTTGAACGGTCATGCTGGAAAACCAGCGTTCAATCAGGAAGGGGGGGGGGGGGTCCCTCTTGTCAGAATACAATTGCACGGCAGGGGAAACCCCTACATCACACAACACACATCACACATCGTATGTGTTGATGCAGGGATCTGCCTGTTACACAACTTATATTTCCAGCTTAAGTGAGTCTTCCTTTGCATGAACGTTTTCCTTTAGGATGCAAATTCTGTGTGCATCTAGTTCCTGGACCAAGATGCTGGCCCAGAAATTTTGCAACTGTATAACACTCAGTGAAAAGGAAAAATATGCGCTGCGCTCAAGTAAACCCAATAAATAAAAATATATAAATATATTCTGAAAAAAACAAAACCAAACTCTGAGTGTATAGCTCTAAATTCAGCAGAAATTGCCGCTCCTATACATATAAAGTGCAAAGTGCAAGCATTCAACAAATAAAAGTGCACAGTGTAAAAGTAGGATAAATGTAAACATAAATATTGTACATCAGATATTAAAGTGGATAAGTAAACATAAACAGTGCTAAATACTCCATATAAGACACCATATGTGCCCCAATGGTTAATTCCAAAGAATTGTGAAAAGTCCTATATGGCACTCCAAATTAGTGCGTGCAGGTGATATCCAAATGTGTTAACATTCATCATGCTGAGGTATCCTTAGTGCTGTAAAACATGCTCCGGTGCACTTCCGTGGCCCCCTTAGGCTACTCTGCTCACCTCAGAGCGTGTGACCCAGCTGTTACCCTGAGTCCAAACACGCTTTGGAGCCACCCCTGGGCTCAGTGCTGATGTCAGAGATACTCCTCCAGCTGGATTCAATGTAGCAGATCCTCTGCTCTCACAGCAGCTGGCGATCCCTTACATGCCAGTAGTGGACTACTCCTCATAGTCCTCACATCCAGTGAAAAACTATGAGCTCTTCATTGAACTTGATGACATCAGAGAACCTGTGACTGTCCAAGTGTATTTTGACACGATATATGAGACGTGATCTGCGCACGCAGCTATTAGTAACACACATCGGGCACAGGATCAGTGTGGCTCACAAGATCTATCCACAATTTGTTTGTATAACACTCAGTGCCTGTGTAGATCTTCACAGTGTTCACGGATCACAGATGAAACCTGCTGCAGCCTTAACTTGTTTTAAAGTTAGAATGTTGTGGCTGGTAGAGAAGAGACTGCATCCTACTCCCTTCAGCTGATCACTGATTACAATATCTCTAGGCAGCCTAGGCAGCTTCTCATCTGGAGCGTAATGTGTTGTGTTTTTATGATAAAAAGTACAGTTTTGTGCACAATGACACTGCCTTATATAGTGAGATGTCAGTAAATTCTTCATGCAGATTTGTAAAGTTACTTACAGGTCTACGTTACATAAAACAACTGAGTTTTTTGCTAGTTAAACGAAAAAAAAACCCTCACAGATCCCTGCACCAACACAAGCGATGTTGACGCTGAGATCTCCCGATGTTTTATTGTATTCTCACAGGGGGACTCCTCCCCTCCAATCAAAATACACAGATCAGAGCTGCAGCCACTGGCTACAGGCACCGATTGAATGCTGATTTTCCAACATTACAATTTTACAGTTTAACTGTTGAACAGAGCAATACATGCTTACTGAAAGTCGACTGGTTCCTGCTGAACCAGACAATTTTCGATCCATGTATACCCAGCTTTAACCCTTGGCAGGATACACTACATGTGGAGCTGAACTGCAAACTTCATTGTGTCCACATTCACACCACAAGCAACCCTCAAACAAAAACTTTCTAACAGCAGCTCTGTTCTTGGTATTCATGTACAATTCTGTTGTCCTCAGTATGATCCTTGCAGCATCTGCCTAGGTCATATAAGGGGAGCTAAAAAAAATAGGTGGTACATGTATTGTTATAACAAAAGGCCTAGCACTGGATCCCTATACCTGGGGCTCCCAGTGCCTTAAAGTGGTTGTAAACCTCTGAAATTAGGAATTAACAAAGCATATCCTTCTATCATGTGTACCTGGCTCTATCCAAAGCACCAAGTGTGATTTCTAGCTTTTCTCTCCTCCCTCTGCTATCTGCATGAGACATTCATCCTGACACAACAATTCTGGGAGACAGCCCCCCCCCCCCCATCCTCCAGCACACAGCAAACCTAATGTTTAACCCTAGCGTGTAACCTAATCCTCAAAGCCCAGTAGGGCTGTAAATTAGCTAAATGTATCCCAAGTGTAACAAAACAAAGGTGTCCAGAATCTTACAGTTTGTTCTGTTTAGAAAGCAGCAACAGCCTAAGTAAAAAAGCTTGTCCCTTGCAGCATGTTGCTTAGAAGACCCATTGTCAGGAACCATGAATCGGACAGAGACAGAAGCACAATAAAAATCACACTATTTAATAAAATGGTAAAATGGTATAAACAGAGCAAATGTAGTCAAAACATAGGCAGAGTTTGGTAACCAGGATGGGTAGTCAGAACAAGCCAGAGAAACAGGAGTCCAGAGATCAGTGAAGTCGGGTGCAGCAAACAAGATCAGGAACCAGAAGGGAAGTCAGCCAAGCAAAAGTCTTTCACAGGAAAACACAGCAGAGAGAGTCTGGATATGTTGACCAAGGCAAAGGCACAGAAGATCTGATCCAAGGAGTTTATATAACCAACAGCTCTAGCTGACGAGCAGGAAATGAAGACCAGGTGAGTCACTGTGGAAGGAAGAGGCTTTGGTAATTAACCAACAGCTGAGCACAGAGCTCTGAGAAGGAAGGGCTGAGCCAAACCCTGACACCCATACTCTCTGTGTGAAAGCAATATTCTCTCTGTAGAGGTCTGATGTGCCTCTAAATTAAAGAGGAACTTTACCCTCAAGTAATTACAACAAAGGCACATTAAGGAATCTTTTTTTTTTTTTAACCAGGAGTGCTTTATTGTAGAAAATAATACATACAGTATGGTAGAATCACATTCCGTGTGTTACAAAGTTACAACTTGTTACATTGTTGTCAACATTTCACATAGTACATACATCCACAGTTATCTATCAAAGTATACCATAGTCCATTACCGAGAGTAATACAATTCTCAATCCCGTGTTCAGGGATATGAGCCCTGAGTGAGAGGGGGGAAGGATACAGGAAAGGGGAGAAGAAGGGAGGGACCGGCAAAGTATGGAGGAGAGGGAGGGGCGGAGAGACGGAAGGGAACAGGAGACAGATCAGTAGGTCTCATGGCTTTTTTTCCTATTAGTTAGATCGATGTCCATGTCGACCACACATTGTCGAATTTCCATGGGCACCCACGATTGATATACGTCAATTTATATAACGGGAGGGCAGCATTGACTTTGTTTTCCCATGTAGCTATGTCTGGGGGGACAGAAGAAGTCCATTTACACAGTATTTCCTTCTTAGTGTAAAAAAGCAGATATGAAATTAGCAGTTTGCTATGATGTGATCGCTGGTCATCATCATGAATACCCAGTAAAGCCAATTCAGGCATCACAGGGACATTCAGTTCAAGGCGAACATTTAACTGGTCAAATACTTCTGCCCAAAAGGTTGACAGCATAGGGCAGTCCCAGAACATGTGCATGTATGTACCCGGGTGTGTCAAACATCTAGGGCAGTGTGAGTCTCTATCAGGGTATATTCTAGACATACGTACCGGGGTAAAGTAAACCCTGTGGAGAAACTTTGTTTGTATGAGTTTATCTCCAGCAGCTATGACTAGCTTGGGGCCTTGTTCAAGACTGTCCTCCCAATCTTCCCTCTCTAATGCTGGGATATCAGCCTTCCATTGTTCATCAATTGGAAGCAAAATACCGTATAGAGCCAAGAGTGGCTTCTTCAGGTCCGCACAGGACAGTAGTTTCTCTACGGGGTCCAATTGTAGAACAGGAGGCGTGGGGAATTGGGCCCTGGCCGCATGTCTCAGCTGAGCATAACGGAAGAACATCCACCCAGGTAAATCATACTTCCTAGTTAGTTGTGAGAATGACATCAAGGTGCCTGTGGGCATAATATTCCTTAGAGTCTTAATGCCGAATCTCGCCCATACCTGAGGATTCGGTATTGATCTAAAGTGGGGCAAGTTAGGGTTTCCCCAGAGAGGCTGGACCGGAGACCAGCGATCTACCAGGAGGAACCTGCGTCGAGCCGCAATCCAGGCCTTTATCATCGCCCTAGTTGGGGAAGGGAGATCTCTATAGGCCCCCACTCCCCTATACACCAGGTTTTGCAATTCCTGTAGTGAGCCCAGCCAGGCTGCCTCTACACAGACCACGGCATTGGACCTCTTTGCCTCAAACCACCAGTATGTAGTGACCAGCATTGCTGCCCAATAATAAACCCAAAAGTCTGGGAGGGCCAAGCCCCCCAGGTGCGTCGGTGAACATAGTGTGGATTTTGCCAGTCTCGGTACGGCTCCATTCCATATAAAAGAGATGATGCATCTATCTATCTCCTGAAAAAAAGATATCGGTATCCAAATCGGACTGTTCCGGAAAATGTAGTTGAATTTGGGTAGGATGATCATTTTGAGAATATTTATACGGCCCAGTAAATTCAAAGGGAGTCCGGACCAAGACTGGCATTTCTCCCGCTGGTGCTCTATAGAGTAGTTGTATCCAGCGTATAACTTTGGGGCCAAACCCAAAGTGTTGCAGCACCCCCCAGAGATATGCCCACTCTACAGAGTCAAACGCCTTTTCGGCGTCAAGTGAGGCGATCACCCGGAGCCAGCTGTGTTGTGAGGGATTGATATATTTAAGAAAAGCCGCCTGATATTTATGTCGGTGCCTTTGCCCGGCATAAACCCTGTCTGATCGACATGGATCAGTGTAGAAATTACCGACGATAAACGGTTAGCTATTATCTTCGCCATAATTTTTGCATCTACGTTGAGCAGTGATGTGGGTCTGAATGACGCACAGTCCTGTGGGTCCTTACCAGGCTTGGGTATTAAGACTATTATAGCCTCCTCCATGGATTCTGGCAGAGCGCCTGTCTCTGCCAGTCCGGAGAAGAGGGATTTGAATCTAGGGGCAAGAAATTCAGCGTGTTGTGAGTAGAACTCTGTAGGTAGGCCATCTGCACCCGGGGTCTTACCACCCTGTAGACTTCCAATGGCAGTCTGCACCTCCTCCAGGGAAAAGTCCTCCTCCAATAAATTCCTATGTTCCTCCGATAGGGAAGGGAAAGGGACTGCATCTAGGTAGTCCTGCAGTTCTGTTGGGGAGAAGTGGGCCCTAGAAGAATACACTTCCCTGAAAAACTCCAGGAACCCAGCATTTATGTCCTCCGGAGAGGACAGCAGCTGTCCATTGGCATCCCGGATACTAGCTATGTGAGTGGAAGCCATCTGGTTCTTTGCTAGCCATGCTAGCAGACGCCCATTCTTATTTCCATGTTCAAATATTCTTTGCTTGGTAAATAACATAGATTTTTGGGTCTGCACAATGTTGTGTAGAGAAAGATCACAAAGGGTACTCTGCCATACTTGGTAATTGGTTTCATTAGGGGATTGAATATATTCTGTCTCACACCTAGCAGCCTTCCCCTCCAAAGTCTCCTGTAGCCCGGGAGTTCTCTTTCTGCAAAAAGGATATGCGGGCAATATTTTCCCCCCTTATCTGGGATTTAAAGGCATCCCACAATGTAGTGGCACTAACAGATTCCCTATTCTCATTCCAAAAGTTGAAGATAGTTTCCATCATCGGCTCGTGGATCCTGTCATCCTTTGCCCAGAATCCAGACAGACGCCATAGCTTCAAACCCGGGGATTTAATCAAGGAGATTGTAAGACAGACAGGGGCATGATCCGAGATCCCTCGGGGTAGGTGTTCCACCGCCCTTGCCCAACGCAAGGCCCCAGAGGATGCATAGACTAGATCTATACGTGAGAGGGCCCGATAGGAGGTAGAGTGACACGTATTCTCCCTCCCACTTGGATGAAAATGGCGCCATACGTCAGTGAAAGCAAACGTGTCAGCCCAGCCCCCCAAAGCCGAGGAGGTGTGGGTCGTCGCATGCAGTCTGTCCAGATCCTGTGATGGAACCATATTGAAATCACCAAACACAAATACTTCTGGTACATTGAAACCCATTACAATCTGCATTATATCATTCAATAGTTGTACATCAGCAGGAGGAGGAAGGTAAAGGCCCACCAATACCAGTCCCCTATCATATAGTGAAGCGTTAATAATAACAAATCTACCCCCCCGGGTCTGTTCTGACTTCCAAAATCTGCAAAGGAAGGGACCTGCGGATCAAGATGCTCACTCCCCTGGCATAATTAGAATAGGTGGAGTGGAGATGAGTTCCCACCCATGCCCTCCGGAGTCCCAAAATGCACGTGCCCATCAAATGAGTCTCCTGGAGGATACAAATGTGGGGATTATATTTCTGCAGATATTTAAAAACCAGCGTCCTTTTTGTGGCTGAGTTTAGGCCCCGGACATTCCAGGACATGATAGACAGATCAGTCATTAATTCGTGAGTGCAAATAATTGAGCAGGATCCGCATGACCCATCCTCCTCCCAACCAGCCCCTCAAGGGTAAAGAGTTAAACCATCTCGCAGTCCCCATTAGGCCTAAGTGAGCAACTCCATTGTGAAACTTAAGTAAATAACATCCCTGAGTTTCTGCAACGGCAGAAACCCCCCCCCCCTCCCCACATCACCAACCCAAACTGATGATCTATCATACCCCTGAACCCCCAACAACTATAATTTAACGAGGGCGAGCACTTATAGCGTGGAGTGTTACCTAACAGGGCAACAGAGATGCTGGTTAAAGTTGCATAAATTCTCTCCTGGGTGACCCCAGGAGTACATATCTTAGTTACTAAACGACTTTACAGGTATAACAGATAAATATGGGTCAATCAAAGTAGGGCTTGCTGGAACGATAGCCCATATGTACATCTGTAGTACAGGGTAAGAGTGCCCTATCGTGCATTTCACATCGAGATCCAACCAACCAGCGGGTTCAGAGTGTGGGGCACCACCGTGAGCTGAGATACGAGTTCAAGTTAGTTGCTGCAGGCTCAGGAGGCCTAAATCAAATATTACAGAACTTTTACATAAGTTGGAATAAACGGGAGAAGACCCTTTTGCAGCAGCCTAAGACCCCTTTCGATGGGCTGTATACCCTATTCTGGCCCAAAAGAGGTGTGCGAGGAAGCAGGACCTCCTTGTCATGGGTTTTGATCGGTATTACTACTACAATGCTGGCAGGATCCGCACTTTACCATCACCGGACCCGGTGATGGTAAAGTCTATTACAATCCACCTAGCAGATCGTCCATGTAGACATGACAAGTGGCCGGGGCTTGTGATTGCAGTAGGCACCACCAGCCCAGTTCCAATATCCAAATTATCGCTCGAAGAAGGAATCAAGGAGCTGCCGCTGTGTGAGCTCATGCATCCGACTGATAAACTAGTGTCCCCATTACCTCCCCAGGTTCAGCATGGTGTAGGAAAGGTTTTCGGTGCGGCTGAAACGTGTGCAGCTTGGTGTACCGATCACAGTTCCCCAACAGGTTTTGAAGATAGAACGACTTCCCAATGGCAAAAAGGCTGTAAGTGTGACATAAAGTTACGTGAGCATATGCTAAGTGCTCTTATTAATTATGCTTGGCGGTGCGGAGGCAGTCAATCCATCCATGCGGCAGCGTCACGAGGCGCGATAAAAAACGTAACTGTTTCTCCGTCCTGGACCCTCAGTTTGGCAGGGAAAAGTATACTGTATTTAATGTTCCGCGCCCGCAGCCCCACTTTAATCTGATCAAAGGATCTGCGTAGTTTTTGCGTTTCAAGGGAAAAATCAGGAAAGAACATCAGGGTGGCATTCTGATATTTTAACTCACCCGCTCTGTGAGCTACGCGGAGGATCTCGTCCCGATCCCTAAAGTTAAGCAGCCGAAAAATCAGAGTGCAAGGGTTGGACCCAGGAGGTCCCGGGACCGGAGGGACCCTGTGTGCACATTCTACCGTGAAGTATGGCGAGAACTGCGCTGCCGGCAGCAGTCCCCTTAGTAGCTCCTCCACAAAGACCGTGGGGTTTTTCCCTTCCGCGCCTTCTGGCATGCCAACAATGTGGAGGTTATTCCTCCGATTTCTGTTTTCCGCGTCATCGTCTTTATATTCCAGCGCTCTGACCTTCGTTTGTAGGGTGCGGATCGACGCTGTGTGTTCCGTGACAGTGTCTTCCGTTAGCCCCACACGCTGCTCCGCGTCCGATACCTGTGTACGGAGTTTGTCAAAGTCCTGTCGGATGAGGCTAACATCCAGTTGTACAGCCTCTATTTTATTAGTCAGGGCAGTTTGGCATGAGGCTATCGCGGCCATTACTTCCTGAAAGCCGAGCCTCTGCACGTCCGTCTGCTCTTCCATCTCTGTCTGAGACGCCATATTCCTCAAACGTCTAGGGGAGACTTCCACGTGGGGAACTGCTTTTGGAGCTGTATCCTCCTCTCCCGGTGGAAAACGAAGCTTCTTCCCCCTGTGCCTTGTTCTGTATGGCATCCGGATCGGTTCTAGATGGCAAGAAAGTCAGTCAGGAGTAAGGATGTATAGACGGATCTCCAGCAGAGCTCTAGAATCTTTAGTGATAGCAAACTACAAACAGCGTTCATCTCGTGGTTGCGGTGTGGCATCATTGAACTCAATGACCAAGTTTGACAGGCAGTGCCACCTGTCAAACTCTGCACCCGAGGTAAAAATACCACAAATCATTGTGGCCATGGCACATGTGTACAGCCCTGTTCAGTTGTATTGTTACAATTTAAGTGGGAGGACAGTGAATGTTTTGTTGAATGCAACATTAACTGTCTTACTGGGGGATGTAAGGCATATTTTTGTTCTTTTATCAATTTCCAAACTGCTCACAGTAAATGTGCTGATACATTGTGGTGCACTTGCTCAATGGCACGCCCGCTGCGGCACACAGCAGCGCAATCCTGTGACCGCTGTGTCCAGTGGACAAAGGGGATCACGGCACTCAGTACCCAGCTACTGTGAGTGGACGGGGTATCATGTGATCGCTATGATTCGTCATAGCGTTCACATGATCACAATGTAAATGGCTTCCATTTATGACTGTTTTGCCTTCTAATGTGATGATGTGATTGGCCCACAGCTATCACATGGTACCTGGGCCAATCACAGCGCCCTGTACCATGTGATTAGCTGTAGCCAATCACAGCATGTCAACAGTAAGCAAGCTGTCATGACAGTTAGTATTGCTTATAAAAGTGATCATGTCAGAAACCATGAAATCAGACCGAGACAGAAGTACAGTTAAATCACACTTGTTTAAAAATAAAAGTAAAAAGAACAAGCGTAGTCAAAACATAGCCAGAGTTCAAGAACCGGAATGTATAGTCAGCCAAGCCAGACGTCAGGAATCAAAGTAGTAGAACAGCAAGCAGGATCTGGAGCCAGAAGGGATGTCAGCAAAGTCAGTCTTTAAACAGGAATGCAGGAGATGTTTCTTGTGATGTTGACCAAGGCGAAGGCAGAGCTCCGCTGGATGGACGGCTTAAGTAGGCAGGACTGACAAGCAGGTTATGATCAACAGCTGAGTAACTGTTGAGAGAGATGGGAGCTGGCAATTAGCCAATGGCTGAGCGGCCAGCTCAGAGAAGGAAGGGCTGAGCCCAGCCCTGAGAGATCATCACTGTTATAAGCAATAATAGTGTAAAAAAAAACTGATCACCCTCCAGAGTAGTACAGTGTCACTTTGGACATTGAACTACTCTGATGACAGGATGTAAAAAAAATAGTAAAAAAAAAAGGTAAAAATATTTAAAAAATAGAATAAAAAATTATTATTTTTTTTTTTTTTACATACCATAACCAGTCAGTATCCCTGATTGCCGCCACACCAGTCATATGATGATGCTTTACTGCACTGGTGATTTGTATGTAACAAAAAAAAATTGTAAAAAAAAAATGTATTTAATTTCTTTATTTTCCAGAAAATTGTGACAAAAATATTAAACTTCAAAAAACTCGCCATGCCTCTTACTAAATACCTCAGACTGTCTACTTTCCAAAAAGGGGTCATTTGGGGGGTATTTGTATTGTCCTGGCATTTTAGGGCTGACAGTACATCAGGATTGATATATTTTAATATCTGGGGGGTTCCAAGCTAGTATTAGCCTGTGGAGAGGGCAACTTCATATGACCCCCCTATAATAGGGTTACATTTTGAGGCACGGTAAACAGCTCAGGGTAGCGACAGTATAGGCATCCGACAGCCATTTAGATTTTTGCACACAACTGTACTTGGGCTATTCTCAAGTGTATGAGAGCAAAGCTCATTTGATTATAACCTATAAAGTGACTGGTTTGCTATGAAGTGTATATCCACCACTTCATTATTTACAGCAACAGTGTCCCTCTTTGTTCTGTGGGGTTCCTAACTAGTATTAGCCTAGGGAACGGTAAACAGCTCAGGCTAGTGACAGGATAGGCTTCCGACAGCCATTTAGATAGGTAGAGGCCCGGTAGCATTGATAGCCTATAATCAGGTTAGGGACCAAGAGATAGGCTAGATAGGCCTGATTTGCCTTGCAGGTGGTGTTTCACCATCGATGTGTTCGTCTGTACAAGCGTCCCCAGAAAGCCACCGCTCCACATATACATCAGCATTCGTCCTCTCAAGCCAGGTTGTGTTATGCCTTGCAAGCCAGCTCATCAGGAGCCCCAGCAACTAAACTGTGCCACAGTGCTCATTAGAGGTATTGGTGTTAAAGGCCTTTAGTTAAATATCCAGATATATAGATACATACAGTATATACACTGTTCTTCTCAGACATATGTACATTCTTCCTGTTTTTGCTTTGGTTGTATGTAATGCCATCACTTTATCATATATAAAGTTACACTAATCACCTCTACATAAGGGATCATCTCTACATAAGCTGGAGCCCTGTTCTAGGTGGAGGCACTGCCAATTATATATTTATAGTCCACTCTACCTTTAACAAAGGCTCTGGCTCATTTTGTTACCTGTAGGTTAGTGCCATTGCCTAGGGCAACTTCATATGAGACCCCCCCCCCCATAATAGTGCTACATTTTGAGGCACTGCCGAGATCGAAGTGGTACTAACAATGGAGAAACCCAATCCAGAGGGGTACCCTGCAGTTGCTCCTAAACTGAGATATTTACCCACTACAACCTTGCAGGGTCAGGTAAAGAAAGAACCAATGTCCACTAGTTATCCTCCCAGTTTGGTTAGTGATAGTGAACCATCTAGTGAGGATGCAATGTATACTTTAACTAACCTGTAATAAATGCTGGCACAGGGGTTACAGTCCGCACACTATAAAAAGTTAAAATAATTCTCTGGTAATGTTCCTGTACCGCAAGGAGAAGAGAGGTTCGAGGCATGGAAAGAGCACACCCTTCAATGTCTGGGGGAGTGGTCTTGTTCAGGGGAAGCTAAGAAGCAGGGTCTCACCGAAAGCCTGCGCTCCCCATTTGCTGAAATAATTTGCCTGTACCGAGACGAACACGAAGTAGTAAGTGCAACAGACTACATACAGGTACTGTCTGATCACTGTGAACCATACCATGATCTTGAGCAGATAGTTGCTGATTATCGCATGTCTCAGCAGAAGGAAGGGGAAAGTGTTTCTACTTTTATTAACCGATTACAGTGGCTCTTGTCTCGTTTAGTATATCACCACGTTATATTCACTTATGAAGTAGATTCTATGCGGACCCATCAATTAGTTAGAGGTTTGTTACATCACCACCCTCTTGTACAGCTCCTTAAAATGATGTTATCTGACAAAGTACTTCCCATCCATGAGTTAATGGAGATAGTAAAGAAACAGGAAGCTAACATTCAGTTTAGTAATCCTAAGAAAATAAAAGCTGTCTCAAAAGAAAATTACTCCTCTGATCGGACCCAAAGAGAGAAACCTGAGCCTTACCAGCCCCAGCTTTCAAGTAAACGACCAGCTGTATCACCAAGGGAGAGGGACCCCCGAAAGTGTTTTAGGTGTGGTCAGATGGGTCATTCAGCTGGAATTTGTCTGGAGGACATTGGGTGAACAGTGCAAAGTGTGGTGTTTCCTGCACGAAAGCAGGAAAAAAAAAAAGGTTTGATCTTCGGGTGAGATACAGAGACTTGAATATATTCAATAGAGTACTGCTATGAAACCTCGGTGCAACAGGAAAGCATAAATTAGTTGACAGATGGAGGAAAGAAATCTTCACAGTGATGGATAAGTTACTTGGGATCCCTGTATACTAGATAAAGGGGCCAGAAGGACGAATCAAAGCTTGGCACTGCAATAATTTACTGCCCATTCCTCAAGTCAGTGATGAGGAAATCACAGATGACACTCCAGTGAATGATCTTCCTCCTATTCAGATTAATCCCTCATCTGATCTTCCTGATGTTAGTGAGAGTGAGTGGAGTGTGACCCCTGATGTTGCCAGCACCGACACTCCTTCTCCTTCCCGGGAGACACTTGCCTCCTGGATCTCCAGAATTTGTGCCCCAGTCAGTGCATACATTCAGTCAGGGGCCTAGTTCTGACTCACAACCAGTACCCTCCTTTCCCATGACTCAAAGTCCTAGTTCAGGGCCTGGGAACACAGCTTTACCTCAGAGAGAAGTACGAAGAGGAGAACGAGCTAGGCACCCTCCACCCATCTTGACTTATTAGAGTTTGGGGGATCCCAAACTCATTACTTAGCCTCACTTGTATCATGCCTGGGTAGGAGAAGTTTATAATTTGGTCAATATGTTACCAGTTTTTGCTTCACCCGGAATGATTTACTAACTTGCCTTCTCCCTCAGCAAACCATTGTAATGGAGAGAGGATCGACATTGCTTCTTTGTTGGGAAGTTGCATATATATGATATGTTGTCTTTGATGGGACAAAAAGGTTTCACTAGGGGGAGTGTGTAGGGAAGTGTTCTTTTGTATACTGTCTGTGAGGTTGTATACTTTCATGCCTGGTACAAATGATAGAGTTCTTGTTACAAACAGATTCTTCCTATTAAGAGGTTGTTTCCTGCCCTTGCTTAAGGGTCAGGAAACTCCTCAAGGCTATATATGTGGATGTCTTACAGAAAGTGAAGGAAAGAGTGGCCAGACACATGCTTTGCAAACCAGGCAGTGCTGGAGGCTGATTTTGTGCTGTATCCATCTATCCAGACTGAAAAGGGACAATAAAATAGGCAAGTGTTACTGCACTGTGTAGCTCATTGTTTGTTATATTACTGTCACTCCTGTGTGAGCACTCCTGTGTGGGAATCAGAGATATCTGTTATAGATTTCTCTGATTCACTGAAACTTTCTATTTGCATACTGCAATATACAGTTGTATGCAAAAGTTTAGGAACCCCTGACAATTTCCATGATTGTCATTTATAAATATTTGGGTGTTTGTATCAGCAATTTCATTTTGATCTATCAAATAACTGAAGGACACAGTAATATTTCAGTAGTGAAATGAGGTTTATTGGATTAACAGAAAATGCGCAATATGCATCAATACGAAATTAGACAGGTGCATAAATTTGGGCACCCCAACAGAAAAATCACATCAATATTTAGTAGAGCCTCCTTTAGCAGAAATAACAGCCTCTAGATGCTTCCTATAGCCTGTAATGAGTGTCTGGATTCTGGATGAATGTATTTTGGACCATTCCTCCTTACAATCTCCAGTTCAGTTATGTTTGATGGTTGCCGAGCATGGACAACCCGCTACAAATCAGCCCACAGATGTTCAATGTTATTCAGGTCTGGGGACTGGGATGGCCATTCCAAAGCATTATACTTGTTCCTCTGCATAAATGCCCGAGTAGATTTTGAGCAGTGTTTTGGGTCGTTGTCTTGTTGAAATATCCAACCCCGGCGTAACTTCAACTTTGTGACTGATTCCTCAACATTATTCTCAAGAATCTGCTGATATTGAGTGGAATCCATGCGACCCTCACCTTTAACCAGATTCCCAATACCAGCACTGGCCACACAGCCCCACAGCATGATGGAACCTCCACCAAATTTTACTGTGGGTAGCAAGTGTTTTTCTTGGAATGCTGTGTTCTTTTGCCGCCATGCATAATGCCCCTTGTTATGACCAAATAACTCAATCTTTGTTTCATCAGTCCACAGCAACTTATTCCAAAATGAAGCTGGCTTGTCCAAATGTGCGTTTGCATACCTCAAGCGACTCTGTTTGTGGCGTGTGTGCAGAAAAGGCTTCTTTCGCATTACTTTCCCATACAGCTTCTCCCTGTGCAAAGTGCGCTGAATTGTTGAAGGATGCACAGTGACACCATCTGCAGCAAGCTGATGTTGTAGGTCTTTGGAGGTGGTCCGTGGACTGTTTTTGACTGTTCTCACCATCCTTCGCCTTTGCCTCTCCAATATTTTATGTGGCCTGCCACTTCTGGCCTTAACAAGAACTGTGCCTGTGGTCTTCCATTTCCTCACTATGTTCCTCACAGTGGACACTGACAGCTTATATCTCTGCGATAACTTTTTGTAGCCTTCCCCTAAACCATAATGTAGAACAATCTTTGTTTTCAGGTCATTTGAGAGTTGTTTTGAGGCCCCTATGTTGCCACTCTTTAGAGGAGAGTCAAAGAGAACAACAACTTGTAATTGGCCACCTTAAATACCTTTTCTCATGATTGGATGCACTTGTCTATGAAGTTCAAGGCTTAATGAGCTCACCAAACCAATTGTGTGTTCCAATTGATCAGTGCTAATTAGTTAGTTACAGGTATTCAAATCAACAAAATGACAAGGGTGCCCAAATGTATGCACCTGTCTAATTTAGTTTTGATGCATATTGCACATTTTCTGTTAATCCAATAAACCTCATTTGGTAAACAAAAAGGATGAATGGCGCAAGAACATGCAAACAAGCTGGAATGAAGTAATTCACATTGATGTAAAGAGTCCAGGATAAAACAGAAAATGTGACCTGAATATGCAAGATCAGAAATGGTAAAAATATATATAGGGACTCTGCAAAACCGTCCAGGGGATGAAAATAATAGTCAATGAAAAATATATGTAGAGATGATAGTCACTGAAAATATGTAAATCACAGGAATCTGATATTAAGCACCAGCGGCAGCTCACTTGAGAGTGGAAGCAAACAACTCTGAAAAGATAATGTAAAAAAAGGCAAGAAGCGCCAATCTAAGTGCAGTATCATTAAAACTTTAATTGGGTTATATAAAAGAACAACAGCCAAATGGCTACTCACAAAGATAGGGTTAATAAAAGCAAGGACAAGTGGTGGGTCCAGGGACGTCCTCCTCAGATGTTGAAAAGGTGCATGGTACAGGTTCACGTGGAGGCGTTGTCAGCGCTGTGATGTACGGGTGGTCCGTGGGGTCCCTGCTGTGAGTGCTGGGCTGCAAAGACAATGGAAGTGTCTGCAAGGAGAGCCGGCATCTACCCGGACATAAGGAGCCAGAGCCGTAGCAGTAGACCGGAACCGGAAGGAGACAGGCGTGGAACGCAAACACTGATCCAGGAGCCAAAGGGAGGAAGTGACGTGTGGACGTGTCAGATGATGCGTTTCAATGCTTCCGCATTTTCTTCAGATCTAATAGGCTGATGCAACAAGTGTCCTTTATATGGGAGCTATGGAATCAGTTACTAAGCAACAAATAGAATCGAGCACAACATACTGAGTGCAATGAGAGGATGGAATGAGATAAAGGAATTGAGTTTAAAACACCAGGAGAATATGAGAATGAAATGTAAGAGGGTAGAGGAAAGGAGAGAAGAAAAAGATTATTTGTATAAAAGAAGAAAAAAGGAAAAATCACAAAAATAATGAAAAAAGAGCCATAAAAATTATATGAAGAAATAAGAAGAAATAATAAGAAGATGATAATAAAAAATCATAATAGTGAAAAATAAGAAAAAATATAGGAAAAAATATATAGGAAAAAATATAAATAATATAAAAAAATATAAAAAAAATAATAGAAAAATATATAAAAAAATGAAAAATAAAAAATGTATAAAAAAATTATATATATATATAGAGATATATATATATAGAGATATATCTCTATATATATATATCTCTATATATATATATATCTCTATATATAGAGATATATATAGAGATATATATATATATATATATATATAAATTATATATATATATATATATATATATATATATATATATATATATATATATATATATATATATATAAATTATATATATATATATATATATATATATATATATATATATATATATATATATAGAAAATGTGTATGTAAACAAATTCATCAACAAAAAAAGGCGTCCATATACACATGCAAATAGATGGATCTGGTGACCTTAAAATTGAGAATTCTGAAAACACCTAAAATAATTGTTGGAACACATGTAAATGAACACATATATAAATATATATACACACACCCCCATGTATATACGCACACATGGATAGACACAAGAAAAAATAATAATAAATTCAGATGGTGTGGGAGAAATTTGACCCAAAAGTAACGAAAAAGAATATAGCTATAAACTAAAAGGATATAGCCGAAATGAAAAAAAGGAAATGATAATGAAATACAAATGGGGTACAGTAGGGAGAAACCTGAGGGAAGGAAAAAGCGTAGAAGATTTGGTAGAATGATGAATAAAAAAAGAAAGAAAGAAAGGGATATAAACCTACATAAATATTATTAAACCATAGGCCAGGGGCATACTGAACTAAATAACTGTATTGATCTCTATATCTTTGTTGAGACCATTAGATGCCAAGCTGTTTAAAGTAAAGATCCAGAAGGTTTCTTGCCTGCAAAGGCATTGGAATCTTTCGGCAGGGGTGAATTGGTCTGATTTAATGACCCACACATTTAAATCTGCAATATTTTGTTGGTGGTGAGTAGTGAAATGCCGAGCGGTACTGTATAGGGGGTTATCAGCAGTACAGGCTAATAAACCCCTATACAGTACCGCTCGGCATTTCACTACTCACCACCAACAAAATATTGCAGATTTAAATGTGTGGGTCATTGAATCTATATCAGACCAATTCACCCCTGCCGAAAGATTCCAACGCCTTTGCAGGCAAGAAACCTTCTGGATCTTTACTTTAAACAGCTTGGCACCTAATGGTCTCAACGAAGATATAGAGATCAATACAGTTATTTAGTTCAGTATGCCCCTGGCCTATGGTTTAATAATATTTATGTAGGTTTATATCCCTTTCTTTCTTTCTTTCTTTCTTTCTTTCTTTCTTTCTTTCTTTCTTTCTTTCTTTCTTTCTTTCTTTCTTTCTTTCTTTCTTTCTTTCTTTCTTTCTTTCTTTCTTTCTTTTATTCATCATTCTACCAAATCTTCTATGCTTTTTCCTTCCCTCAGGTTTCTCCCTACTGTACCCCATTTGTATTTCATTATCATTTCCTTTTTTTCATTTCGGCTATATCCTTTTAGTTTATAGCTATATTCTTTTTCGTTACTTTTGGGTCAAATTTCTCCCACACCATCTTAATTTATTATTATTTTTTCTTGTGTCTATGCATGTGTGCGTATATACATGGGGGTGTGTGTATATATATTTATATATGTGTTCATTTACATGTGTTCCAACAATTATTTTAGGTGTTTTCAGAATTCTCAATTTTAAGGTCACCAGATCCATCTATTTGCATGTGTATATGGACGCCTTTTTTTGTTGTTGAATTTGTTTACATACACGTTTTCTATATTTATACGTTTTGTGATATTAATAGCCAATATATTTTTTAATCCACAGCTCCCCTTTCTATCCCTCTTTTAGCTTAATCATTTTTTATATGTATTTTTTTATTTTTTCATTTTTATTTTTATTATTATTTTTTATTTTTATTTCCCTATTGACCAATTGATAGTTTTTCTTAATAATAATTTTTTCTCATTTATTATATTTTTTTCTTGATTTTTCTTTAATATATATATATATATATATATATATATATATATATATATATATATATATATATTTTTATACATACATTTTTTCTTTTTCTTTTCCTTTTTATTATTTACTACTTTTTCATATATATATATATATATATATATATATATATATATATAATAATTTTTTTACACATTTTTTATTTTTCATTTTTTTATATATTTTTCTATTATATTTTTTTATATTTTTTTATATTATTTATATTTTTTTTCTATATTTTTTCTTATTTTTCACTATTATGATTTTTTATTATCTTCTTCTTATTTCTTCTTATTTCTTCATATAATTTTTATGGCTCTTTTTTCATTATTTTTGTGTTTTTTCCTTTTTTCTTCTTTTATACAAATAATCTTTTTCTTCTCTCCTTTCCTCTACCCTCTTACATTTCATTCTCATATTCTCCTGGTGTTTTAAACTCAATTCCTTTATCTCATTCCATCCTCTCATTGCACTCAGTATGTTGTGCTCGATTCTATTTGTTGCTTAGTAACTGATTCCATAGCTCCCATATAAAGGACATTTGTTGCATCAGCCTATTAGATCTGAAGAAAATGCGGAAGCATTGAAACGCGTCATCTGACACGTCCACACGTCACTTCCGCCCTTTGGCTCCTGGATCAGTGTTTGCGTTCCACGCCTGTCTCCTTCCGGTTCTGGTCTACTGCTACGGCTCTGGCTCCTTATGTCCGGGTAGATGCCGGCTCTCCTTGCAGACACTTCCATCGTCTTTGCAGCCCAGCACCCACAGCAGGGACCCCACGGACCACCCGTACATCACAGCGCTGACAGCGCCTCCACGTGAACCTGTACAATGCACCTTTTGAACATCTGAGGAGGATGTCCCTGGACCCACCACTTGTCCTTGCTTTTATTAACCCTATCTTTGTGAGTAGCCATTTGGCTGTTGTTCTTTTATATAACCCAATTAAAGTTTTAATGATACTGTACTTAGATTGGCGCTTCTTGCCTTTTTTTACAATAAACCTCATTTCACTACTGAAATATTACTGTGTCCTTCAGTTATTTGATAGATCAAAATTAAATTGCTGATCCAAACACCCAAATATTTATAAATGACAATCATGGAAATTGTCAGGGGTTCCTAAACTTTTGCATACAACTGTACTTGGGCTATTCTCAAGTGTATGAGAGCAAAGCTCATTTGATTATAACCTATCAAGTGACTGGTTTGCTATGAAGTGTATATCCGCCACTTCATTATTTACAGCAACAGTGTCCCTTTTTGGTCTGTGGGGTTCCTAACTAGTATTAGCCTAGGGAACGGTAAACAGCTCAGGGTAATGACAGGATAGGCTTCCGACAGCCATTTAGATAGGTAGTGGTCTGGTAGCATTGATAGCCTATAGTCAGATTAGGGACCAAGAGATAGGCTAGATAGGCCTGATTTGCCCCGCAGGTGGCATGTTCCAGACTTCTTCACCATCGATGTGTTCGTCTGTACAAGCATCCCCAGGAAGCCACCGCTCCACAGATACATCGGCGTTCGTCCTCTCAAGCCGGATTGTGTTACGCCTTGCAAGCTAGCTCATCAGGGGCCCCTGCAACTAAACTGTGCCACAGTGTCTAATTGGAGCTATTGGTGTTAAAGGCCTTTAGTTATGTGACGGGAGGGCCCGTGGAACTCAGAAGATGCCATCAGTGCTGAGGAGAGCTCAATGAAGTTTGGCCCTAATCCCAACTCTTCTGCTGGGGGCTCACCCGATGGTTCTTCCTCAGCAGAAAAGTCTATCAAATCCCCTGTCTCTGCAACTGGTGTCTGGGGATGGAGGTTCACCATCTTCTGTCCATGGAACCCAGAAGATGCTATCAGTGCTGGGCAGAGGTTAGCAGAGCTCTGCCCTGTTGTCAGCACTTCAGGTTTGGGGATGGCAATCTCCAGATTTTCCGCTGCAGATTCTCTGGCATGCTGCTGGACAGGCACATTCCTCCATCCAAGATCATCCCATGCAGAAACAGGATCATCAAGGTCAGTCAGCACTTGCTGCATCCGCCATAAGACCTCCGCCTCCCTAGCTGTGGGGGCAGGTTGGCAAAGCACACTATTGCTCTGCCACATTGCCGACTCTTCAGCCAGGATTTCCAGGTTGTCAGCTGGTATTTCCTGATAGTCTCAGGCAAAGGGAGCCCAGCCCTGGCACTGAGCAATGTCTAGCAGCCGTCTGTAGGCGATCTCTAGCTCCCATTCCTGAACGGCCAGAAACTCCAAATCTTCCTGTGCCCAGTGCACTTCCGAAATGTTCAGTAGCCCTTCTCTGAAATCCATGATTTCGTCAACCCGCCACTCCAAATCACTCCCAAAGTTAGAGTCCCCTGTCAGCTTCACATACAACAGTCCCAAGCCGCCGTAGCTTAAGCCTTCCGTTGGGCTGTCATCCGCTATCCATGGACATGCTTGGGATACATGCCACCGGAGGGCTCTGTAGCTCTCATCCAGCTTTATCTCTGCCCAGACCAGCCTGCTTAATTCAGCTGTCTGCTTCTTGTGTGGTTTTTCTCCCAAAAACCGCACCCGCAGTCCGTACTGCGACCAGTACCTTTCCTCGATGGAGGGGAGAACTTTTCCCTGGTGTCGCTGCTCACGGGCTAGCGCTTCCTTCCAGAGTTTGCAGCGAATAGAATCACACCATCCCAGCAGGACCTGCTCCGATACTGGTCCTCTGTGCTGTATCTGCATCTCTCGCAACCTCCTTCTGAATTCCTCATCCATGGCGGCTGGTATCTGTACCTCTCCTCTCCTGCTATCTGGACCTTGGATCCAGATGCAAGTTTGGATGTCCCAGACTGCATGAAGCTTTCCCGCTGCTTGCCACCAATGTCACGGAACGTCCCACACTCCGCTTGAGTGCTTCCGTCATATACCACTTCCTGCCAGTCTGTATACAGATATTCCAACCTCTCTGAGCACAAAACAAGGCGACACTTGCTTGTTGCTACCATGAACTGTTTTATTTAGAATCAAAATTACAAGATTTTATATGCCGTTGGAACCTCCTCTAACAATACAACTGTAACCTAATTAACATAATTAACATGAGCTAATTAACTAAAAAATTTACCCAGACCAGATGACAGACTTGTGGGCACCGAGCTTCACACAGTAGCATAAACACAATAGCTGGAGCTAATTACAATTAACAATACAAACAACAATCTCCCCCCTACTCAGCCTATTCATCAACAGTTCGGCTCCTAGCTAGTCCTGGAGGCTAATGTGATCAGCTCACTCAATTAACAGGTTGAGTTCAGAATCAACCAAACCAATAATAGTCTCTACATACATCCTGGGAGATATTGTGGACAAATATTACTGTCCAATTTTAAGTAGTCCAAGATATATTTTCTCACTCACCCTGTGCCAGGATGGCACAGGGTGACTTAGACATAAGATGTATTCTGATATATAGATACATACAGTTTATACACTGTTCTTCTAAGACATATGTACATTCTTCCTGTCATTGCTTTGGTTGTATGTAATACCATCACTTTATCATATATAAAGTTACACTAATCACCTCCTGGTATGTCTACATATCTTTACTCTTAGAAATCTATACTAGGTGTATTAGTACTACTGCTGTCAGTTATTTTGAGTTACTAGTGAGTTATTTGAGTTACTAGTTATTGTCCTAGAAAGGAATCAGCTCTACATAAGCTGGAGCCCTGTTCTAGGTGGAGGCACTGCCAATTATATATTCATAGTCCACTCTTCCTTTAGCTAAGGCTCTGGCTCATTTGATTATGCAGCTTAGTGCCATAACCTGTGTGTGGAGAGGGCAACTTCCTATGACCCCCACTATAATAGGGCTACTCTTATGTACATGTGATTATTTTTCTTTTTTGTTTTTAATAAATAAATAATAAATTAATAAATTTGCAAAAATGTCCAACAAACTTCTTTCAAGTTGTCATTATGAGGTAGTGTTTGTAGAATTTTGAGGAACATAACTAATTTAATCAATTTTGGAATAAGGCTATAATAACATAACAAAATTTGGAAAAAGTGGAGCCCTGTGAATACTTTCTGGATAGACTGTATGCATGCAGAGATCTCCAAACTGTAGAGCAGGGATATGCAATTAGCGGACCTCCAGCTGTTGCAGAACTACAAGTCCCATGAGGCATAGCAAGACTCTGACAGCCACAAGCATGACACCCAGAGGCAGAGGCATGATGGGACTTGTAGTTTTGCAACAGCTGGAGGTCCGCTAATTGCATATTCCTGCTGTAGAATATTATACAGTCTATGAATCATAGTTTCTTGATTCCTGAATTATGGGAAGGTTTGTAGATTAGACAGCTCTACATGGAAATATTCAGCCCAGTAGCTCTGAGACATTTAAATCTGTTAATGCCAATTGTCTGGTAGTGCTATTCAAGCATTTACATGGTAATGTCTTAACATCAGTTATTGAAGTTTTAGATGTGGAGACACACCAAAGATTATACATATCTAAACCCAAGAACAAAAATTAATTTGTTGATGTTTATCAGTCATTAAATGTGGTGGCTGCATTAGCTTTTATTTATCAGGCTGGGTACATTTTCTTCAGGTAAAGAATACCTATTACCGTATATACTCGAGTATACGCCGAGATTTTCAGCCTTTTTTTTAGACTGAAAGTGCCCCCTCAGCTTATACTCGAGTTACCGCCGTCTGCCTACCTGATCAGCGTGTCATGCAGACAGACGATGGCAAGCGTGTCATAAAAACACACGGCAGCCATTCCAGTGTTCAAAAACCATGCCTCCTCCTCATCTGTGATAGGCAGAACACACAATTTCCCAGCAGTCAGTGTTCAGCCTATCACGAACATCCTCTCATCCGCGTCCGTGGTATGAGGATGAGCGGATGTCCGTGATAGGCTGAACACTGACTGCTGGGAAATTGAGTGTTCTGCCTATCACAGACAAGAGGAGGTGCGGCTTTTGAACACTGGAATGGCCGCCGTATGTTTTTATTACACCGCTGATCAGTGGATGCAGAGCGGCACAGGAGGGATGGAGATTGGCACAGAAGGCATGCACAGGACACAGAGAGGATGCAGATCGGCACAGGTAGGCTGCAATGGACACAGGGAGGTATACACAGGACACAGTGAGGTAGGCATGCACAGGACACAGGGAGGTATGCAATAGACATAGTGAGGTATGCACAGAACACAGGGAGGTATGCAATAGACACAGGGAGGCACGCAGCTGCAGATGGCCATTGTTGACCCTCTTTTCCACTTACAGTAGCTGCTGCATTTCTCACCCTCGGCTTATACTCAGGTCAATAAGTTTTTCCCAGTTTTTTGTGGTAAATTAGGGGCCTCGGCTTATATTCATATCGACCCATACACGAGTATATACGGTAACCTTGCTAGAAGTCTTGGGTGGATGTAACATTCTGTTCACTGAACTGAATTGTTATCAGCCTTTCCAGCTATTATCTGGGAACTACAAAAACAACTAAATATAGTGGAGAAAAAGATAGGCGAAGGTTTTTGTAGCCCCAATCAGGATTACAGGGTAACAATGTTCATACAGTGCAGTGAATGAGTCGTAACCCTAGGACAGGGAATGTATTGCTAGCAGGATAACCAGGTAAAAATATAATAATATTTAGGATGGATGACTCCAACATTAATGTGGTTTACAATTTATGAGAAGGTGTTATTTACTTTTTAAGGGAAGAGAAAAAAAAAAAAAGAGAAAATAATTTTTTTTCTATCACTTTCACTTCAAGCAACTGGGGGTAATGTACCCTCCAAATATAATAAAGGAATGAAGAGAGATCACCTATGAGTTGATTCCCAAAGAACTCCCACCACATCCCATGGAGAAACAATGTTGAGAAAGAATGCCCTTGGGGGGGATTGTACGGGTGGGAGTATGGATAAGGGACGGAAACAGAAGTATACGTAAAAAACAATTAATTTTATTACAAAATGACATTAACAAATTACATTATAAATATTCCTAAAACAATTGAATAGGATGTAGATACATATACAGTTGCAGGGGAATAAAGGTAAACGTATTAATTTCCTACCTCAGGGGTTAAATGGAAGCGAACTGTTATATGTCTAATGAAGAAAAAAGGTTTGTATTTCAGTATGATAAAACATACAATACAGAGTATATATGTGTATATTTTTACTTGACAGAGTAAATTGTATCTAAACATGGCATGACATATCAAAAACAGAAATAGTACTCACAATTACTATATACGATGTGGAAAAAATGCACAGACCACAATAAAGAGAGACAAGGCCTCAGGTCTCAAAAGGTGTTTCTTGAATGGCAATATTGTGCCAGAAACAAGGAATTCGATTGATTGGATAACAAATCATCAGATTGGTGAACTTTAGATAAAAGCCATAGGCTGGAGAAGTCCCAGGTTGTGCTTTGTCATATGTTTATGGTGTGCGATGCCTACACACCAGGGCAGCAAATCAAGGCTCACAAGGAACGTACCCTCACAAGGAATGTACCCTCCAAACGGCTTTTTAAACATTATGTTTATGTAAGGTGCTGTGGAAATTTTTAAACACTTCGGGGAGCATAAAACTTTTTTTTTTTTTTTTTTGAGAAGGGTGTAAATAATGTGAAGGGTATTGATGGCATTGATGATTTGAATAATTTACCTCTAAGTTTTGTGGTGTATGCCTAAAATGTTTTGATCATAGTGTTTTGAGAACAATCGCTTATAATTTAGAGATTTAAGCACTTAGGGTATTGATCACTTTGGAGATTATTTAACCACTTGCAGACCGCCCGGCATCTTAAAACATCAGCACTTTGAAGAGGAATATTGTTGTTATGGCAGCAGATAGTCCCGGACCCTGGACTCACCGCAGGATCACTTTTATCGGGGGCAGAAGACCACCCGCTACGCTCCGGTGGTCTCCACCGCTTACTGGAGCCACCGGTGGCGGCATAGACAATCATGTCCTCTCCCCTGTTTGGCTGGCTGCCGAGTGAAGGGAAGATGGTCCCCACTCGGCTCCATAGCATTGACTGGCAGAAGCGACGTCAAACATCACTTCCACCCAATGCTCTTAAAGGAGAAATTATTATTTATTTATTTTCAAATGACTTTTTTTTATTGCATTTTAGTGTAAATATGAGATCTGAGGTGTTTTTGACCCCAGAGCTCATATTTAAGAGGTCCTGTCGTGCTTTTTTTCTATTACAAGGGATGTTTACATTCCTTGTAAAAGGAAGAAAACGTGACCCAATTTTTTTTTTAAAGGACAGTGTCAAAATAATAAAGAGAAAAAAAAATGTAAAGAGCCCGCATATGAAAATGGTGTTCAAACCACACATGTTTGGTATCGCCGTGATCGTTAGAGGGAGAGCAATAATAAAAGGTGAAAATAATGGGGAAAAAAATAAAAAATAAACACAAATACAATCATCACAACTAACAACTGGTAAGCTGCAAAATTCTACATTTTTTGTTTTAGATTTAGATACACTTTAAAGCTGCTTGCAACAATTTACTGGTAATCTTGTGCACACTGAAATGCCATAACATGAATAATGCAAGTTTTGAAGAAGGTGTGGAGACATCTCAAAAACAGTTTGCCATCTGCTGCACTCTTAAATTTGGATACAGTTTATAGAAAGATTTTTGTCTTGAGTCTTTCACAAATCAGATACATCACTGGTCACAGAATGCTCCACAGAGTAGTGAAAGCCATATGTGACTGCCTAATTTTGCATGTTTATGTATTCCTAAGTTAAAACATTGTCTATGTGGAACAGCTGTCTGCAACACACAGGAAAAATTCAGTTGTCAAAAACTGATGGCTAGTAGTGTACAGTGACACACAATGCAGCAGCAGTAAATGCAGAAAATCATGCTACTGGAGTTGTGTGGAGATACAAAATTATTTGGCTTTGTGCAGTGTTTTTAAAAGTCATTGTGCAAAATTTTTTTAGTGGTGTCTTATTATTGTGTTTGCTTGAGAAGTATTGATTTCGATGTAATTTTTTTTTTTAAATAGAAAATTTTCTTTCTTTACTAACCATTGAGGATGATTTAAAAGTCAAATAGACGGTGCACTTTGCCAGTGCAGTTGCACTCATGTTCCCCAGAGCCTAATGAATGCAGTGAAGCTTCACTTTGTAAAGAACACCAAAGTAGGTGCATTGGAAAAAAAACAGGATTTTTTTACTTGCACGTGATTCGCTGATGGAAATCAGCACAGCTTTACTGCATTCACTAAGCTTTGGGGAATGTGGGTAATGCATAATTTTATATTCATACTATTTTTTGCGTTCTTTTACACACACTTTTTTCTGAGCTTGTGGAGAACTAAAAACATTAGTCTTCAAACACCTAAACCTGCTTCTGTCTAATTTGTCAGCTCCTATGTGTATGCTTCAAAGTCTCTCTACAAGCCCTGCTGCCCTCACCTCTGCAGAGCTCTGCCAGAGAGTATGTCATTTTCCAGCTCTGTATAAGGCCTCATGCACATGGACATGCAATACAAAAAAGATCACCTGCACTATAACTATGAATGTGTGCAATCTTTTTGACAGCCGATGCAACAAGCTGCCCTAGACACCCTAGAAATATAGTTGTAAAAACCCAAAAAATAGGCTACAGCACTGATATGGTGATATGGTTGGAATGGAGAAAGATGGGGGATGGCTATGGCAGATGATATGAAGGTTCCTATGTTACAAACAACCATTGGAAATTGTACTATTTGTACTAAATGTAAAAAAAATGCAACATACGTTTGCAAAATGTGACAATCAATTAAAGTGTTTGTTCACAATGCCAGAAATCTGCCAAGCAAAATAGGAGAGTTGGAAGCTCCGGTGCATGAGGAGAACTATGATATAATTGATATTGCTGAATCTTGGCTTCATTCTTCTCATGACTGGGCTATTAATATTCCTAGCTATGCTCTCTTTCGGAAAGACAGGGTAAAACGTAGGGGTGGTGGTGTCTGTCTCTATGTGAGAAGTGATCTCAAAGCGAGTGTGAAAGAGGACTTAGTTGATGGAGAGTGTGATGAGTCTGAAGGATTAAAAAATATATTAATAGTAAAAAGGTCAGGTCTGAGCATGTAGGCCCTTTACAAAATAATCTAGAGTGCGTGACTGGGGACAAAGAAAGGGCAAATGTATTAAATACTTTCTTCTGCTCTGTGTATACAAAGGAGAATGGGGGAGCTCATGTCCATAATGGGGATGGTATTGACACATCCCCAAATGATCCACAATGGCTCAAAAGTGATATGATCCAGAAATATTTAGACAGAATAAAGGTGGATAAAGCACTTGGACTTGATGGCATCCACCCAGGGATCTTAAAAGAATTGAGCTCTGCCATTTCAGAGAGGCAGAATGGGGAGATGTAAACAAGGCATTTTCCTGTTCAGCCTAGCGACATGACAGGGATCTACTGTTCCCTGTCATCGGGAGCAGCGATCTCTGTCATGTTGTTGTGAGCCTATCCCCCCTACAGTTAGAACACATCCAGGGAACACACTTAACCCCTTGATCGCCCCCTAGTGTTTAACCCCTTCCCTGCCAATGTTATTTATACAGTAATCAGTGACTATTTTTAGCTCTAATCGCTGTATAAATGTCAATGGTCCCAAAATAGTGTCAAAAGTGTCTGATCTGTCCGCCATAATGTCACAGTCCTGATCAAAATCGCAGATCGCCGCCATTACTAGTAAAAAAAAAAAATTATAATAAAAATGCCATAAATCTATTCCCTATTTTGTAGATGCAATAACTTTTGCGCAAACCAAGCAATATACACTTATTGTGATTTTTTTTACCAAAAATATGTAGAAGAATACTTATCAGTCTAAACTGTGGAAGAAATGTATTTTTTTATATATTTTGGGGGATATTTATTATAGCAAAATTAAAAAATATTGCTTTTTTTTCAAAACTGTCAGTCTTTTTTTGTTTATAGCGCAAAAAATAAAAACCACAGAGGTGATCAAATGTCACCAAAAGAAAGCTCTATTTGTGAGAAAAAAAGGACATCAATTTTGTTTGGGTACAATGTCGCATGACTGCGCACTTGTCAGCTAAAGCGACGCAGTGCCGAATCACAAAAAATGCTCTGGTCAGGAAGGGGGTAAATCCTTCCAGGGCTGAAGTGGTTAATGACTGAAATGGTACCACTGGACTGGCGTAGGGCCAATGTGGTGCCCATATTTAAAAAGGAATCAAAGTCTTTACCAAGTAACTATAGACCTGTTAGTTTAACTTTTATAGTCGGGAAGATACTGGAGAGTTTAACCCCTTCCCGACCAGCCACCGCAGTTATTTTGTGGCAGGTTGGCACTGCTGCGCGAGCCGGCGTAGCTGTACGTTGGCTCTTTAAGATGCTGTAGCAGGCTCCTGTCCCCAGAACCGATGCATGTGCCTGGCGGGCACGATGACTGTCGGGCATTCCCGATCGATCGTGACAGAGTGAAAACCGAGATCTGTGTGTGTAAACACACAAATCCCTGTTCTGTCAGGGGAGAGGAGACAGATCGTGTGTTCAAGCAGGAACAACGATCTCTCTCTCCTCCTATAGTCAGCCACATTCCCCCCCACAGTTAGAACACACATAGGGAACACATTTAACCCCTTGATTGCTCCCTAGTGTTAACCCTTTCCCTGCCAGTGACATTTATAAAGTAATCAGTGGCTATTTATAGCACTAATCGCTGCATAAATGTCAACAGTCCCAAAAAAGTGTCAAAAGCGTCCAATTTGTCCACCGCAATGTCTCAGTCCCGATAAAAATCGCAGATCAACGTCATTACTAGTAAGAAAAAAAAATAATAATAATAAAAATGCCATAAACCTATCCCCTATTTTGTAGACGCTTTAACTTTTGTGCAAACCAATCTATATACGCTTATTGCGATTTTTTTCCCAAAATATGTAGAAGAATACATATCGGCCTAAACTGATGAAGACATTTTTTTTTCCTTTTTCCTTTTTTTTTTTTCACATTGAAATCATTTTATATACAGCTCCTATCCTCACATCCAGGGGCGTTGCTAGGTCTACAAAAGATCCGGGGCTAGAGCCCATAGCAGTGAAGTAAAGAAAGTCATACGCTTGGGTGGGCATACACATGTAGAGAATATACGTGTGTGTGTATATATATATATATATATATATATATATATATATATATATATATATAGGCCTGGATGGGGGCGGGAACTACTGAAGTTAACTTTTCACATTAACAGGCTGGTAATTGGTTACTAGGATTGCAACCAATCACCTGCTGTTTAATGAAAAAAGTTAACTCCTGTGGTTCCCGCCCCCATTCAGCCCTATGATAATGTCTGCGGGGTGCAGTGCCGACCCCTGCCCTAGAGACTCGGGGCTATGGGCCCCAGATTCGGGGCTATAGCCTCAATAGCCACCCCCTAGCAACGCCTCTGCTCACATCTATAGTGCAAACAAGTGATAGTGCTTTACAGCGAACGTTCAACCATCAATATGGTTGCCTGCTCCAAAGATTTTACAATCTAAAGCCATAAAGCTGAATCCACAAAGCTTTAAACACAAGGAAAAGTATATTTAATTTCAGCAATGTGACGGTTATTTTAAAATCTTATTGGACTTCTGAAAATGACTGTCACTTTTTTTAAACCAAGTATCCTTATCCTGGGGTGTTAGTTTTCCGTTCAACTCTGATTTTATTGAAAATTTTAAATTTATATAACAAAAACATTATCCATGCACTATAGGTAATGATAAAAAAACATATAAAATTACAATAATGTATAAACATAGGACATATTACATATAAACATAAGCCAACACCCTGCAGGAGCCCCTACAAAAAGGGAGAGGAAAAAAAAAAGGAAATAAGACTAGGGACAGTCTATTCATCAATAAACTCATATGTTATATAAAAAAAAAAAAAAAAAACACATGGTGATACATTAGACCATTCAGATTTTTTAACCCTAAGAAAAATAACCCTGCCTTATCTTCCTTCGTCCAAATAGATAAAAGATATAGTTTCCTACTCCCTGTCTTCAACTTCCACAGTGGTGTAGGTATATCACACAAAACACAACAACACTAAACAAACACAAAAAAAAACCAAAAAACAAAAAAGAGGAGGGGGGTGGATTACAAAAATATATCTATATATATAGATATATCTATATATCTATATATATAGATATAAATAAAACTACCAGAAATAGCTACACAGACCAAAATCACCTCGCTCAACCCAACTTTGAACCAACTTCATGTCCTACTGCCAACCCATATATAGATTCCGTAGTTCAAGGGATTCCCTTAGCACCTTCCAAGGGAGCCAAATTTGGCAACATTGTTCATAAGTGTCCAATTCCTGTGACAGAAGAGTTTCCATCATCTCGAGATGGTCCATCTCTGAAACCTACTCAATCAACGATGGAGCATACGCCGACCGCCAATGGCGCGGTATAACTGCTCTTGCAGCTGTCAACCAATGCCTTAAAAGGCCTTTTTTAATGCTTTTATATGAGCCAGGTAAGATAAGATAGCAAAGTAATTTGTGGCGTGTTGGGAATAGTTACCCCAGTTGCACGAGTATGAAGCTGGAGTATCATATCCCAAAAATTACGTACAGAAGGACATTCCCACCAGATATGCAATAGCGAACCCTTAGCCAACAAAGGTCTGAGACATTTGGATATATCCGGTGAAGCATCTCAAATTCATCTCATGTGCCTTAGTTGCTGACGACATACTATGTGTAAGGGTAAACGCTTTTTCCCATTCCTCTGATTTAATTTTACGTTGAAGTCAAAAGTCCACTTATTTGTAAACTCCAGGAGGCATGGATGGAGTCTAAGAATAAGAACCCTATACACTGCAGACAGAATGTGCTCTGGTATAATATCTTGTAACAGAAGAGACTCAAAGGTATCTGACTCTCTATAAAGTACATCCCTGGAAGGAAAGGAGAAAAGAAAAGATGATAGTTGCCGATATTCCAGCCAGTCTGGTTGATTCCTTCTATATAGGAATCAAATTTGATAGCAATGGAAGAGTTCCCTGGCAAATGATTTGAGATATTCAACGATTTGACACCTTACTCCATAACAAGAAACGTCTCCGTGCCGGAGGGAACCCTGAGTTACCGAACAGAGGCGTCATTAATCCCACTTTAGGAGAAAGTCCTAATTGGGTTTGCAATTTATCCCAAATACGCAGTAAATGCGCTGTAAGAAAAGATAAAGAAGAAAGTGGACCATGGGCAGCGATATCTAGCCAGGGAAGCAGCTGGAGAACAACAGGGGCAATCGACTGTTCTATGTGTACCCATTGTTTAAGGTGAGAATGATAGAACCCTTTTTACTAGTCTAGTTAACACCGCTGCAACGTGGTAATAATATAGGTCTGGTGCCCCTACATCCACCTTTGCTTTAGGGAGAGATAGGATTCTCTTTTGTAATCTAGGTCTATTGCAACCCCAAATAAACCTTATGAAAGCAGATTGTAGAGTAACAAAAAAGGAACGGGGGGCCACTATGGGTATAGTTTGGAATAGATAGAGAAAACGAGGTACTATATCCATTTTTAAAATATTGACCCTCCCAAACCACGAATAATAGGCTCGATCATACTCAAAATTTGTTTTTGTTTTTTAAATTTGGGGATATTTATTATTGCAAAAAGTACAAAATATTGTGTTTTTTTCAAAATTGTATCACAAAAAATGGCCTGGTCTGGAAGGGGGCAAATCCTTCTGGGACTGAAGTGGTTAATAAAAGACCACATAGATGAGTTCTTGCTGGAAAAACGGAAAATTTATATCAAATACTTACCGTAATTTTCCTTTCCTGATAGGCTCCATGGCAGCATACGTGTGGGTTGACCCCGCCTCCATAACTACCCAATAGGACCCCTCCCTATAAATTTCAGCTGTGGGCTCTCAGCCGTGTTTCGTAACTAGCCTACTCCAGCATTGGGAGGGACTCCTGCTGCCATGGAGCCTATCAGGAAAGGAAAATTACGGTAAGTATTTGATATAAATTTTCCGTTTTCCTGACAGGCTCCATGGCAGCATACGTGTGGGAAATAACTCGCCAAACACACCCGGGTGGGAACAATGCTGAGCGAGAAAATAAATTTATTTAACACTGTCCACTGACAGCACTTTCAAACCAAAATTAATGGATGACAAAGCGGCAGGTTCAACACAATAGTGAGAAACAAACGTATTGATAGATGACCAGGAAGCCGCTCTACATATAACTTCGGGTGCGACATGAAGAGAAGCCGCCCACGAGGTTGAGATACTCCGAGTTGAGTGAGCAGTCACTGCCTCTGGAGGAGCCAAGCCCTTCGCTTTATAAGCCCTTTGAATGGTCTGTACTATCCAAACAGAGATGGATCTGATTGAGGCCCGTTTTCCTCTATTTTTCCCTTGCAGAAGAATGAAAAGGAAGTCCGTCTGTCTAAATGATTCCGTAGCTTCCAGGTATTGACTCAAAGTATGTCCCACATCAAGGGGATGAACTTCTTGACCTTCTGTTGTATTAAAGGTAGGCAATACAATTTCCTGATTTTCGTGAAAAATAGATGTCACTTTAGGGTTTGAGCCCAACATGGGAATTAATACTGCTCTATCCGGGAAAAAGGTCAGGAAAGGCTCTTTGGAACCTAAGTTCCTGATTTCAGACACTCTCTTGGCTGAAGTTACTGCCACCAGGAAGACGGTCTTGAGTGTGAGGTCTCTAACTGATAGAGGATTATCAGGATCTGTTCCAAGCGTGGAAAGGAAATCTAGAACAAGGGGAAGATCCCATTTGGGGAATCTCGGTTTCCTTTGAGGTCTTAGCCTGATAGCACCCTTGAAGAATTGGCGAACCAGGGCATGGTTAGCCCATGAAATTCCTGTGAAAGCCGAGATGGCTGATATTTGCACACGAAGGGAACTTACTGCTAGAGGCAAATCCAACCCTGTTTGCAGAAAGCTGAGGATATCCTGGACTTTTGGAGAACCACAAGGATTAGGTCTAGAGGCCATGTGCTCTGTGAACTTGGACCAGATACGTTCATACACTCTATTAGTGCTCTTCCGTCTGGCATTCAGAAGCGTCGGGATGGCTTCTTCTGGACAACCTAAGGCTTCAAGCCTTCCCCTCTCAAAAACCAAACCCTGAGATGTAGATGAGCAGGGCATGGATGCAGGATAGAACCTTGGGACAGAAGATCCGCCCTGAGAGGCAGAGGGATTGACTCCCGATAACTGAGGAGAGATAAGAGGGGAAACCATGGCCTGTTGGGCCAAAACGGTATCACTGCCATGACTTCCACTTCCTCTGTTCTGAGCCTGCGGAGAAACTGGAGTATCACAGGAACCGGAGGGAAGGCATACGCCTTGTTGAACCTCCACCGATCCGTGAGGGCATCTATCCCATATGCTTGGGGATCCCGGAACCTCGAGTAATACTTGGTGAGTTTGTAGTTGCATGGGGATGCAAACAGATCCACTTCTGGAGACACTCCCAGTGTCAGGAGCCACTTGAACACCTCTTTGTGCAGGGACCACTCGTTGTTGTCCATTTGAACACGGGACAGAAAGTCCGCCTGAACATTCTGGACCCCCGGAATGTAGACTGCCGAAATGTTGGACAGATTCTTCTGAGCCCAGTTCATGATTGGCTCCACTTCCCTTAGGAGGGACCAGCTGCGAGTCCCACCTTGTTTCCTTATATAGGCCACCGCGGTTGTGTTGTCCAACCGGAGCATCACTGAGGAGTTCTTTATCAGATGGTAGAAGGATCTGAGCGCCTGAAAGGCCGCTCGAAGTTCCAAAATGTTGGATACAGTCTTCTGAGATGGCGAGATCCATCTGCCCTGAGCCACTTCTGACAGGCAATGAGCACCCCAGCCCCGATTGCTGGCATCTGAGGTCACTGTGACCCATGTGATGGGAAGAATCGAATGGCAATTGCGGAGATTTTTTCCTTGGAGCCACCAAAGGAGAGACTCTCTCATGGATGGAGTGAGAAGGATGCGCTGATTCTTGCTGGGAGAATCCCACTGTTGGAGAAACCCTTTCTGGAATGGGCGAGTGCGCCATTGAGCCCACTTCACCATGGGAATGGTGGCTGCCATTGTGCCGATCACCTTCAGACATTGAAGAGCGGAAAGGTGAGATGAAGCAAGAGTCGAACGGATCCTGTCCCGGATCACCACGATCTTCTCCTCTGGTAGCGAGATGGTGCCCTCTAGTGTGTTGAAATGGGCACCTAGAAATATGAGAGACTGAGATGGAATCAGGTGACTTTTCTCCAAATTCAGGAGCCACCCAAACTCTTGGAGAGTGGAAATTACTAGACTCCTGTGCTTTAGAAGCTGACCCTTGTCCTGGCCTAGAAGGAGGAGGTCGTCGAGATAGTGGTGAAGGCGAACTCCTTTGACTCGGAGCAGAGCAACAACAGCCAGCAGAACCTTGGAAAACACCCGAGGTGATGTTGTGAGACCAAATGGAAGGCAGGTAAACTGTAAGTGTTGGTCGCCTACAGCAAAGCGAAGGAACTTTTGGAAGTCTGCCGCCACTGGGACATGAAAGTAGGCGTCTTTCAAGTCTATTGACACCAGCCAATCTCCTAGATGAACCGATTGTTGAATCGTTAATAGTGACTCCATCTTGAATTTTTCCTTTCGGATAAACCGGTTGAGATGAGTCAGGTCTATAACAGGCCTCCATGTGCCGTTCTTCTGTACCAGAAACAGAGGAGAATACATGCCTTCTCCTCGTTCGCCATCTGGAACAGGAATGGCTGCGTTTTGAGCTAATAAAGAGCTTATGTAAGCTAAAAGAACTTGTTTCTTCTCTTCTGAACTTGGAAGATTTGTTGGTATAAATCTTAGTCTGGGAGTGCTGTTGAAAACCCAGGTGTGGCCTGAGGACACTGTCTTGACAGTCCAGAAATCCCGAATTGAGGCCGCCCAAACATGCCGGAAGTGGAGCAGGCGAGCCCCCACCTGACATGTTTGAGCGGGCCCAATTTCAAAAGGACTTAGTGGAGTCCTGGTTACTGGTAGAAGCCCCTTTTGTGGGCTTTTTAAAAGAGGACTGCCTGGATTTCCAGGATCTAGAAAATTCCCGACCAGGCCTATAACTACGTGCTTCCCTTGCACGGTCGGTGTTCTGCGATCTTGAAAAGGTGCGTTTTTGATTCTGTAAACGCCTGTCTTGAGGGAGGAACCCCGATTTACCACCCGTAGCCGGGGTAATGGCACTATCCAGCTTGTTGCCGAAGAGGGATGAACCCTCAAATGGAATACGGCACCAAGCCTGTTTAGAGGCTGGGTCCGCCAACCAAGGTCGCAGCCACAAGGCCCGACGGGCGGTGACCGACGACAACATCACCCGAGCCACTAGGCGAACAATGTCAATAGAGACCTCCCCCAGAAAGGCAGAGGCAAGCCTGATTTCCTGAATAGGGGAGCTCTTAGCCGCTTCTTCAGAGATACCTCTAAGAGAATCATTCTGACCATGCCTCCAAAGCTTTACAGACTGCTGCTAAGGCCAGAGCTGGTTTGCACACTGTGCCTGCTGTCAGGTAAATCCTTTTTAGGTCGGCATCAATCCGTCTCTCTAGCGGATCTTTAAATGAGACTGTATCTTCAAGAGGCAGAGTCACATATCTCACAAGCCTCATTAATGCAGCATCTACCAAGGGAGCTGACTCAAGATGTTTAACCTCTTCTTCCTTGAAAGGGTATAGTTTTGCGACTTTGGATTGCATAGAGCTTTTTTTATCTATCTTGCCCCATTCTTCAAAAATTATAGCTCCCACTTCCGTGAGGAAAGGAAAATAATGACGCTCCTTGCTGAGCTGTTTGAAAAACTTTCTCTGTTTAGCAGGAGAAATAACTGGATCTTCCCAAACCAGAGCGTTTTTAACCGCTTTCACCAGAGAAGGAACCAGGGCATATTCAAAGCCCATCCCAGGATCATCTGCTTCTGACCCACTATCTGAGGGGGGAGCTGACTGGTGGCTAGGTTGAGAAGACTCCCACGTCTCAGGAACTGGACCCTCTTCTGACAGGGGAATCAGTGGATCTTGAGGAGAATCACGAGGCTTTGCAGCGTCTCTCTCCTGCAGTGATTCTTTCACAACTCGCTTGATTAGAGTTTCCAGGTGTTGGTCTGCACCTTCCCTCTCATTAGCTGCTTTAGAAAAACAGCGGTCACATAGAGACTTGCTGGCAGGAACTGGGGCCCTGCATCCCCAACATATTTTCTCCGGTCCCCTATGAGATGAGGGGGGGTGAGGAGAGCCTCTACTGTGGTCTTTAGACTTAGAGGATGAACCATGGTGTCTAGAGCCAGAGGAGGAATGCCGGTGGTGTGATTTAGATGACCCGCTCCTTCTGCGGGAACTACTTTGTCTTTGATCAGACCTAGAAGGGCTAAGGAAAGAAGGAAGACAGGAATAGAGAGAGAGAAAGGCACAAGTCAGAATGATGCCCTACACTCCGCTCTCTTCCCCCCAGCAGGTAAGTAAAGAAATATACTTTCAAATCCTACCTGCTGCGAGAGGACTGGCCACCAGGAGGCAGTGAAGAGTCCATGGCTGATGCTGGGAATCACTGCAGGTGAACACAGAGTAAATCAGATACACCAGAAAGCAAAACAGCAAGCACAGACCCATCTGTACTGCACTTACCTGGGGAAGGCTCTGCAGATGCTCAGGGAAGTCGCCGCTATGCCCACGATCATTCCCGAGCTCTGCAAGCTTCCCCAGGCTTTTAAAATTGGCGCCGCGTGACGTCACGGCCGCGCCAGGCCCACGGTCGTCGTGCGCATGCGCGAAACCAGGCCTCGCTTTCATTCCGGAACTGCGCCTGCGCAGAACGCAGACAGAACCCGGAAGTAGAGGGAGCGGCGGCTGGAACGCACAGGGAACCAGCCGCTGCATAGGCAATTTGACAAAGAGCATACAGAGAGAGAAAAAACAACAACAACAAATATATACACTGCTGCCATGAAGGCGATATATGCTCACCACCACCTACGATCGACTCGGCCGGAACATCCATACACACACCGGGCTTTTGGCAGATAATGGCCACCTGCATACTGCTAGGCAATCGGCCTGTGCGCGCTTTTCATTCAAAAATGACTCCAGCTCTTCAGCGCTTACTCTGCAATACACTCCATACCCTGCTAACAGTCAAGGCTTATTGGAGGGATGAGACATCACATCAGTCGGCCGATACGATCGCGGGACATCGTCTTCAGGTAGGAGAACCAAACATCAGGTCCTACAGAGGAGGACAAAAAAGGAACACGGCTGAGAGCCCACAGCTGAAATTTATAGGGAGGGGTCCTATTGGGTAGTTATGGAGGCGGGGTCAACCCACACGTATGCTACCATGGAGCCTGTCAGGAAAAATATTTTAAGCAACAGACAGCATGGATTCATGAAAGACAGAAGTTGTCAAACAAGCCTATAAAAACAAATAAAATGCTGCGCTATATTAAGATTACCAATGTGATATGACACATATAAAAGCATGAATATCTTAGTGCGTAATATTAAATATAATAACATATAATATATAAAATGTCCATTGTGCTGGCAAACTTGTGCTCCCCCCCGTGTGAATCTGCTCACCTCAGGACGTTTGACTGGCACACACACTTCAGGTCAAAAAACGCCTGTGAACCACCCCTGGGTTCTATGTGAATGGGATTGTCCCCCTGAGGAAGACACGTGACTGATCCTTGTGTTGAATATGCGTGTAGGGGAGGGGACAGGACGGTGCAGTGGTGTGCTTCAGCACCTGGAAGATGTGAGTACCCAGATTGATGTTTTATAAATAAAATATGTTTTTAAACACCATTTAGACTTTATTTTTTACATATGGACGGCAGAACTTACTGCTGGATATCTCAGGATCCCAAAGAGCTTCATTCACATAGAACCCAGGAGTGGTTCACAGGCGTTTTTTGACTAAACTTAGGTGTGCGGTCAAATGCCCTGAGGTGAGCAGATTCACACGGGGGGAGCACAAGTTTGTTATCACCTTTATCAATTTTAGAGCACTATCACAGGATTTTGCTTTGACAGCACAATGGACATTTTTTCATGAATGAATTTTGCACTCATGTACATGTCATTCATGCACTTTATATGTGACGCATCACATTGGTTACTTCAATATAGTGCAGCACTTTTCATCTGTTATTGTTTTAGTTTACCAGCACAATGGACTTTTTATACATTATATGTTATTATGTTTAATATCCTGCACGGTTTGCTGATCTTCATTCTTTTATATGTGTCATATCACATTGGTAATCTTAATATAGCATGGCATTTTATTTGTTTTTATACATTTATGCACTTATGAGATTGTGATTAGTGCCAGTAGCTGTATTAATTAAGAAGGTTCCGAGTCATTAGTTTGGTTTGCTCTCAAGCTTATTCAGTTTGTCAAACAAACCTGATTTCTTTTTATGAGGATGTAAGTAAAACCTTGGACAGAGGGGTGGCTGTGGACGTGGTATACTTGGATTGCGCTGAATGGCCAGATGGTATCCAGATGATGTTTCTGACCGGTGATAGCCTCAAGTGCTGCTAGAGAAAATCTTCTAATGCCACTAGTGTCCCGGCATTATCCGTGCGGATAAGGACCAAGCATGGCATATACCCCATCAGAAGTAACGTTTGGTTACATACTGGTTAACAAAAATCCCTGTGCCAGGAGTTCTGTTTTAATGAGGTGAACTGTTGGAGTATTCCTAGGCAATTTAGATACTCCACAAAATTTGGAATGTGTAATGGATTTTATTACTAGTACTAATTTACATTTCTGTGCTTTCTTTAACCCTACAACTGTCTCTACTAATGCCTAAATGAATCATTTGTGCCCGATTAAATATTAGTTAATTTGCCTGTTGTCTGCTTTGATATAATAGTTCAACAATTGTTTTTCATATTATACTACATGGTGTATTGTATTACTACTCCAAAGTTGCACGACTGACGCAACTTTGACGCAACTTTGGATGGGTGGAACTTGGATGTTACTTGTTGTCCCTCTGCAAAGCTGGACCCACTGTTGCATGTAAAACATTCAGATACATTATTCTTTCAATAAATTTTTATTAATAGAAGTTTAGTCATAACATTTGTATCATGCAGTTCAAAGAAATAAGACGTAAGGGAACAGAAAGTACAAATAAATCCGAAGCGAAGCCTCGCAAAACAGGATGTGATGAACAACATTTTGTGCTATAACTTTATACATATCAAGAGTTTTAGCTAGGAATGTCATGTCTCATTAGCAAGAGTGAGACAGGATGTATATTCTGCAAGATCAAACGACTAGAAGAGGCAGAGGTAACACTTGGTTGGGGGTGGTAATACGACTATAGAGATAGAAAAGACAGCTCTCGGATTTGCGAGGGCTCAGTGAACAGGGGAGGCGTCCGCGCCCGCCCCATAGGGGAACACACTGCGGGCATGGGGCCTCCCCCCCCTCCCGAACCCCCAATCCCGGCCGAGTCCGCCCTATACGGGAGAACCCTATATCATTATTCTAATCTAGAAACTTGAAAAACCCTACCCCACTAATGTCTATGGTCAAGTGACCTAACCAACTTAGCTATATATAGTCTAGCTTGGGGGGAGGCATTTACAGCTAAATAGCCCTAGACTCAAGGATCCCAGGAATTATAAAGGTAACTCCCCACCTCTCCTAAGATAAGCAATTAAATGAGTGTCAGGGCTATCCAGCTTTCAGAGGAATCAACAAGAGAAACTGAGAGAATATAAGGATAAGGAAGGAAGACCAGAGGGAGGAGAAAAGGGAAGGGTAAGAAGAGATTCGCAAGTGATAAGGATTATCAGTAGAGTCACTCAGGGCACCTGTTGACCCGGTTGTCTGACGCCAGGGCATAAGGGAATATGGCAGAAATTAGCCCAGGGTTCCCATGTGAGTTCGAAAGTGCGAACTTTGTCTTGTATAATGCTAACTATCTTCTCCTGCGCCATAATCCAGGATATTTTATGCTTCACCGCTGCAAAAGGGACCCTGCGTTTTTTCCAACAAGAAGCTATTGTGATTTTGGTTCCCAGCGGGATAAAAAAGATCAGTTGTTGGGTATATTTATCAACTTTTTCCACTTTCAGATTCAGTAGAGCAATCTCTGGGTTTTGAGTAATCTGAACGGTGGTTACTTTGCGGATCACTGAGAATACTTTGTTCCATAAGCTCCATACGTGGTACAGTGTCCCTATATGGTTACACCTGCAGAAACACAGCGGGGAAGCATCTGGATATATCCTTGCAAGGAGAGAAGGAACCCTGTACCACCTCATGAGCACCTTAATGCTAGCCTCCATTAGAGAAACATTTAGGATTCCTTTAAAAGAGCGATGAAAGCAGGAGAACCATTGATCCCTTTCCCAAGAGATATCAAGGTCTTTTTCCCAGGATAAGGCGTATGGAGGCTTGGACACAACTGAGGCAAGCGAGGCATACATGATGGAGATCCCCCCTCTCTGATCCGTTGCACCCGCGCACCATAATTCGTAGTTAGTGACTGTGGGGGGTTCAGATTTATTTGGCCAAATGGAATGAAGAAAATGCTGTATTTGCTTAAAACGGAAACGTTCAGCTGGAGGCATTTCAAGCTTACTAGTACAGAATGCCAGAGAAAGAGGGCCTGTGGATGTGAAATAGTTCCCTATTCTAAGTAATCCCTTATTCAGCCACCAGCTAAACGCTAAAATGTTCATTCCTGGTGGGAAGTCGGGATTATGAAAAATATGTGTCAGGGGTTTGAAGGTGGAGATCAGGGAGGGATTTTTATGTAGCCGGTCACATAAAGCCAGAGAGTGGGATAATGTGGGGGCTAGAATGGATGGTCTCAGTTTAGTGGGGGACCAAAGCAAAAAATCAATCGTGTGGAGAGGGACTGCATGACGCTCCATTGATACCCAATCAGGTTTCGGGCCCTTTGAGTATACAATGGAAATCTGGGCCAGCTGAGCTGCCTGATAGTACCACCAAATGTTAGGTAAGGCTAGACCACCTTGTGATTTAGGCCGGAATAGGATATTTTGTGCACAACGACTTCCCTTCGAGCCCCAAATGAATTTTATGATTTTGGATTGGAGCAGGTGTACTTGCGATTTTTGGATAGGGATGGGCAGGGATCTGAATAAGTAAAGTATGCGGGGAGGAGGATCGTTTTGACTGCGTTAATACGGCCTAGCCAAGATAAGTTATGTCTATCCCAAAGGGAGAGGTCTGATATCAGTTTGCGGAAGATGGCCGGGTAGTTAGATGAGTAGAGGGAGGCTATACTTGCGGAGAGATTGACCCCTATGTAAGGAAGTGAAGCCTCTTTCCAGGAAAACGGGAAATGATTTTATAAGCTACGTAAAACATTGGGAGGGACCGTAATGTTCAGGCCGGAAGATTTGGAAATGTTAACTTGCAAACCAGATACCTCTCCAAACTTATCAAGCAAGGAGAAGATATTAGGAGTAGATATCAGAGGGGAAGTCACGAAGAGCAACAAATCGTCAGCAAAAAGCTCGCATTTGTGCTCTTGTTTACCACATAACACCCCTCTAATATCAGGGTGATTTCTAATAGCAATAGCCAAAGATTTCATGGCTATGGCAAATAGAAGGGGGGAAAGAGGGCACCCCTGTCTAGTTCCCTTTTCTATAGCAAGCGGTTCGGAGTAGTAGCCCTGCAGTCTGACCTGTGCACATGGGTCAGAGTACAGGGCTCGAAGAATGCTCAAGAAACGTGGACCAAAACCCCAGCGCTCTAGTACATTGAATAAATAAGGCCAGGTGACTGTGTCAAAAGCTTTTTGCAAGTCGATTGATAATAAATAACTGTTTTGTGGGGGGCCCCCATCCCATTAAGAATTGAGAAGTGAGATGATGTCAACTGCTCTCCTGATCTGGTCAGGTCCTTGTCTCCCCGGGATGAAGCCCACCTGGTCCTTATTGATGTAAAGAGCTATGCAGGATGCTAGCCGGTTGGAAAGTACTTTTGTTAAAATTTTTAGATCATTGTTGATTAAGGAGAATAGGACGGTAATTGGAGACCAGAGATGTATCTTTGCCGGGTTTTGGAATGACCGATATGAAAGCAAGGTTTAGGGCTTTATCCAGGGGAGAGCCAGACCTGAGAGAATTGAAGAATTTGACTAAGTACGGGGTTAATATAGGGCCAAATTTTTTGTAATATCCAACGGAAAAGCTGTCTGGTCCCGGGGCTGAGTTTTGTTTCAGGTGCTTAACCACCCTGAGAACTTCTGAGTCAGAGATTGGATCATCTAGGAGGTCCGAATGTTCAGGAGATAATTTGGGAAGGGTGAGGTTGTTTAGGAAGTCCAAAATGGAGTGGCTAGGTGTTGTTTGTTCCTTTTTATATAGTGAAGTATAAAAATCATGAAATGTTTCCATTATGCGTTTTGGGTTTTGAGATAGATCACCCGATTGAGTACGAATTTTGGGGAAGGTAACGGATCGCGGTCTTGGTGACAATTTGGCTGCTAATTTAGCTCCTATTTTATCAGTTTGGTAGTAGAAGCGGGCTCCTGACCACCGAAGCTGTTTCTCAGCCTCGGAGGTGAGGGCCAGGTTTAAAGATGTCCGCACGGTTTCCAGCGCCTCTAGAGAATCTTTGGTGGGGTTCCTTTTATGGGCTCCACTCAGAGATTGGAATTTTAACCGGAGGTTATTGATTTCTGCCGTGCGTTCTTTTTTAAGATTAGTGGAGATTTAAAATGATCTTTCCTCTGAGGACTGCTTTATGAGCTGCTCACAACGTTTCCGGAGAAACCTCTTCAGTATTATTTAAACGGAAGTATTCCTGTATTTCCTTTGCTAGGATCGAGTATTAGATTGGGTCACTTAGGAGCCCTTCGTTAAGGCGCCATATGAATTTGTTGCCTGGGTTGGGAGATTGTTGCATATATAAGAGAACCAAAGAATGATCTGAAATGGAGGTGTCCCTAATAACTGCTTTAGTAGCCCAGGGGATTGTACGAGATTGAATAAAGATATGATCAATTCTGGTGTGGAGATGATGCGGGGCTGAGTAATGAATGAAGTCTTTGGATCTGGGATTCATTTCTCTCCAGATATCCACAAGGCCTAGGGAACACAGTGTGGAGGCTCTCAGTACTTTGTTTTGGAGGTTTCTAGAACGAGGGGGTCCAGACCCCGATTTGTCTAGAGAAACATCAAAAGGGAGGTTTGTGTCTCCTCCCATTAATATTTTCCCCTCAAGTTGCGGACCTAGTGTGGACATCATAGTAGAGAAAAAGGAAGCCTGACCCTTGTTTGGGGTGTAATAAGAAATAAAGGAGTACAATGATCCCTCAATCGTGCCTTTTACCAAAAGAAACCTGCCCGCTTGGTCTTTAATAACTTCGGAGGGGGGAAATTTAAGGTGTTTTGCAAAGCAAATGGCCACCCCCTTAGTCTTATTATCAGCATTGGAAAGAAAAAACTGAGGGTAGTGCCCATGTAAGAAGGAGGGGTTGTACGAGGATGGGAAGTGAGTTTCCTGTAATAAAAGAACTGCGATTTTTTGTGACTTGTAGTGGTTAAATAGTTTACGTCTTTTGACCGGAGAGTTCATTCCCTGCACATTGTGCGTGGCTATACATAGGAGGGGGGGGAGGAATGAGTGTGTCAGAATGCATGGATCAGAGGGGGGGATGTGCGCATCATACAACACATGCCTACCTGAGACTTCAAGATTTGTGCATGTGTCCAAGCCTTCACAGCCTGAGAGATTTGGAATCTGGATTGTAGGTGCGTTGTCGGGCGTCTGAGTGACTCTGGGAATAGATGAGAGGAGGAGGGGAGACATTGGGGGAAGATCAACCCTGAGAGGGAGAGACAAGACATGTCAAAAGCAATGTAAATCAAATTCCATAACTTACAGGAGGAGGGGGCAAAGTGCCACCCCCTGCAAGGTTTTCCCAAGGAGCAAAACCCCAAAAAAGAGGGTTGTGGAGGTGTCTCCGAGGGAGGGAAAATACCACTCCGAAACTCGTGGAGGCGAAGTGCAGCCACTCCAGCCATACCGCCAAAAAAATAAAACCAAAACTAGAACCATAAAAAGAAAATTGAAGGAGTCCTGAGAAAAATGAGGCAGAATGAAAACGTCTCAGAATCAATGAATCTCTGGCTTAAACCCTACCAGAGGTAAACGGGGGCTTGGAAAGTCAGCGTCCCAATGACAGAAGACTACCGCAGGAGATCTTGGGGAGAAGAAAGCAATGTTGATAGCAGACTTTTCATTAAGGAGGACGTCCATCTTTGGATCTCTTGGCTTGTTGCTTGTGCCATAAGGGTTGGATGGGACTCGTTGGGGGTGGTCTTGATCCCGGCCCTCATCCGAGGGCCGGGATCAAGATATCGGGATAGGTCCCGTCTGGCTGAGCCCCCGGTCATGCGAGGGGGTCCCTCAGGACTCCAGGAGGTGAGGAGGGGGTCCGATCGTCTGGTTCTGCCGCTTAAAATAGCTGTGGCGGTGGATGCAGGCCGGAGCAGAGCTCTCAGAACGAGCGACCGCTCATGGAGCTACCGCGCATCAGATATGTTTTTCATGCAACGTTTGAAGGTTAATATGTTTATGGCCCTCAGGTTGTATGAAAGTCAGACCAAAGTAGTGCATGAACTATTTTGAAGTTGGTATGACTTAAGGTCACACATATATGAATGGTTATCATTGGAAAACCTGGGGTATGACTTGTCATGCAACTTTGATGTCCAAAGTCACACAAGTGTGAATGGGGTGTAAAGCCTGTCTATGACTGTGTGAAAACAGTGAGATCAAGTTACACGTCCCATAGTTGTAAAGTGTTGTATGGATCCTTTGTAGTCTGAACTGCCTGAAAAGGGGGTAACCTTTGGAAACCATCAGTAATGATGCCAGTGGTACAACAGTCATGTATCCTTCTGCATCAGGAATCTCTGATCCCTCTTCATTGTTGCTCCTATGTTTGGTCTAAGTTAAAGGGTATGTCCAGGCATTACCTAGATTTACCTCTAAACCTTCAATGCTTCTCTAAAATATGTCCCAGCATTTATTTTACCTTGTTCCTGTAGCATGAAACAATTTTTATTACTCCCTGGAATTTGATCAACATGCTTGTAAAATTCTTGCAGGAGTAGCTCAGTTTCCATCACTGTCAGAGCCGGTACAAGGGGTGGGCGAGAGGGGAGAGTGCCCTAGACGGAGTGTGAGAGGGGGCGGGTTCAGGGCACTCTTTGACGCAGAGCAAAAGCAGCTGCCCCTGAAGCCCGCGCTGCCTTAGAATAGTTCTCCCGGTGTAGCGGTCACGAACACAGCTGTGTCATCCTCCCCCGTTTGCTCTCTTGGCCAGGTTAACACAAGCTGCCACACTGACAGGGGAGGAGAACAGCTGCAGGCTGTGTGTGTAAGCGCCGACTCGTCCTGCTTCTCCCTCTGTCAGGAGCTGCAGGATCGGAGTGGCTGTCCTGTGACAGGGAGTGAGGCAGAGCGGTCGTCCGTGCTCCCCTGTCCCGTCACCCCCCCCCCCACACACACACACACTTCTCTAGCACAGCACAGAACAGAGTGAAGTGTTCTGGCTGTATGCTACAGATCTGAGACTGTGCGTTGGAATGGAGAAAGAGCGCACACACATACCAGAAAGGTGCAGTGTCACGGAGTGAGGATGAGATCTGTGAGAAGGAGGGGGAGGAATTTGTGAAAAGGGGTGAGCACTCTAAAGGGAGGATTACAATGCTGGCTGTGGACGGAGGTAGAGAATGGGGGGTTTGGATACAGAGGGGGTTGTGGACGGGGGGGGTATACAGAGGTGGCTTTAGAACGGGGGGTACAGAGGTGACTATAGAAGGGGGGGTACAGAGGTGGCTATAGAAGGGGGGTACAGAGGTGGCTATAGAAGGGGGGGTACAGAGGTGACTATAGAAGGGGGGTATACAGAGGTGACTATAGAAGGGGGGGTACAGAGGTGACTATAGAAGGGGGGGTACAGAGGTGGCTATAGAAGGGGGGGTACAGAGGTGACTATAGAAGGGGGGTATACAGAGGTGACTATAGAAGGGGGGAGGTACAGAGGTGGCTATAGAAAGGGGAGTACAGAGGTGACTATAGAAGGGGGGTATACAGAGGTGACTACAGAAGGGGGGGGTACAGAGGTGACTATAGAAGGGGGGGTACAGAGATGACTATAGAAGGGGGGGTACAGAGGTGGCTATAGAAGGGGGGGTACAGAGGTGACTATAGAAGGGGTGTATACAGAGGTGGCTATAGAAGGGGGGTACAGAGGTAACTATAGAAGGGGGTATACAGAGGTGACTAGAGAAGGGGGGGTAAAGATGTGACTATAGAAGGGGGGTATACAGAGGTGACTATAGAAGGGGGGTATACAGAGTTGACTATAGAAGGGGGGGTACAGCAGTGACTATAGAAGGGGGGGTACAGAGGTGACTATAGAAGGGGGGAGGTACAGAGGTGGCTATAGAAAGGGGGGTACAGAGGTGACTATAGAAGGGGGGTATACAGAGGTGACTACAGAAGGGGGGGTACAGAGGTGACTATAGAAGGGGGGGTACAGAGGTTACTATAGAAGGGGGGGTACAGAGGTGGCTATAGAAGGGGGGGTACAGAGGTGACTATAGAAGGGGTGTATACAGAGGTGGCTATAGAAGGGGGGTACAGAGGTAACTATAGAAGGGGGTATACAGAGGTGACTAGAGAAGGGGGGGTAAAGATGTGACTATAGAAGGGGGCTATACAGAGGTGACTATAGAAGGGGGGTATACAGAGTTGACTATAGAAGGGGGGTATACAGAGGTGGCTATAGAAGGGGGGTATACAGAGGTGACTATAGAAGGGGGGAGGTACAGAGGTGGCTATAGAAAGGGGGGTACAGAGGTGACTATAGAAGGGGGGTATACAGAGGTGACTACAGAAGGGGGGGTACAGAGGTGACTATAGAAGGGGGGGTACCGAGGTTACTATAGAAGGGGGGGTACAGAGGTGGCTATAGAAGGGGGGGTACAGAGGTGACTATAGAAGGGGGGTATACAGAGGTGGCTATAGAAGGGGGGGGTACAGAGGTGACTATAGAATGGGGGGTATACAGAGGTGGCTTTAGAATGGGGGTACAGAGGTAACTATAGAAGGGGGGTATACAGAGGTGACTATAGAAGGGGGGGTAAAGATGTGACTATAGAAGGGGGGTACACAGAGGTGACTATAGAAGGGGGGTACAGAGGTGACTATAGAAGGGGGGTACAGAGGTGGCTATAGAAGGGGGGGTACAGAGGTGACTATAGAAGGGGGGTACAGAGGTGGCTATAGAAGGGGGTGTTCAGAGGTGACTATAGAAGGGAGGTATACAGAGGTGGCTATAGAAGGGGGGTATACAGAGGTGACTATAGAAGGGGGGAGGTACAGAGGTGGCTATAGAAAGGGGGGTACAGAGGTGACTATAGAAGGGGGGTATACAGAGGTGACTACAGAAGGGGGGGTACAGAGGTGACTATAGAAGGGGGGTACAGAGATGACTATAGAAGGGGGGGTACAGAGGTGACTATAGAAGGGGGGGTACAGAGGTGACTATAGAAGGGGGGTACAGAGGTGGCTATAGAAGGGGGGTACAGAGGTGACTATAGAAGGGGGGTATACAGAGGTGGCTATAGAAGGGGGGGTACAGAGGTGACTATAGAATGAGGGGTATACAGAGGTGGCTTTAGAAGGGGGGTACAGAGGTAACTATAGAAGGGGGGTATACAGAGGTGACTATAGAAGGGGGGGTAAAGATGTGACTATAGAAGGGGGGTATACAGAGGTGACTATAGAAGGGGGGGTACAGAGGTGATTATAGAAGGGGGGTACAGAGGTGGCTATAGAAGGGGGGGTACAGAGGTGACTATAGAAGGGGGGTACAGAGGTGGCTATAGAAGGGGGTGTTCAGAGGTGAAAATAAAAGGGGGGTATACAGAGGTGGCTATAGAAGGGGGGTATACAGAGGTGACTATAGAAGGGGGGAGGTACAGAGGTGGCTATAGAAAGGGGGGTACAGAGGTGACTATAGAAGGGGGGTATACAGAGGTAACTACAGAAGGGGGGGTACAGAGGTGACTATAGAAGGGGGGTACAGAGGTGACTATAGAAGGGGGGTACAGAGGTGGCTATAGAAGGGGGGGGTACAGAGGTGACTATAGAAGGGGGGTATACAGAGGTGGCTATAGAAGGGGGGTACAGAGGTAACTATAGAAGGGGGTATACAGAGGTGACTATAGAAGGGGGGGTAAAGATGTGACTATAGAAGGGGGGTATACAGAGGTGACTATAGAAGGGGGGGTACAGAGATGACTATAGAAGGGGGGTACAGAGGTGGCTATAGAAGGGGGGTATACAGAGGTGACTATAGAAGGGGGGGTACAGAGGAGACTATAGAAGGGAGGTATACAGAGGTGACTATAGAAGGGGGGTACAGAGGTGACTATAGAAGGGGGGTATACAGAGGTGGCTATAGAAGGGGGGTATACAGAGGTGACTATAGAAGGGGGGTATACAGAGGTGACTATAGAAGGGGGGTATACAGAGGTGACTATAGAAGGGGGTATACAGAGGTGGCTATAGAAGGGGGGATACTGAGGTGGCTATAGAAGGGGGGTACAGAGGTGACTATAGAAGGGGTTATACAGAGGTGGCTATAGAAGGGGGATACAGAGGTGGCAGTGGAAGGGGTGATACAGAGGTGGCTATAGAAGGGGGGTACAGAGGTGGCAGTGGAAGGGGTGATACAGAGGTGGCTATCTGAATAAGTTTTTGATCTGCTGTGTCTATATGTGTATAAGCCACATTTCTTTGTTTTATGCATTTCTCCAGTATTTCCTTTGAATTTGCAGAACTATGTTCAAAATGTAAATTGTTCAATAAAATTTTTTTTTTTTAAATCTGCCCAGCTGTGCCATTGTGACGTATATGGTAGTGAGCTGGTCAGCAAGTGGTTGAAGATGGCCCTGGGCGGGTTGTTAGCAGGCATAAGAGTAACAATACTGTGGGGGGGGGGGTCATGTAAAGGGTGAAATACTGTGTGTGGGGTGATAATTGAATTTGTATTGTTTTAAGTATATTCTTGTTTTGAAACGACATTGATTCCTTCTTAAAAATGGGGGGGGGGGGGCGCAGTTTGCCATCTTCGCCCTGGGCACCAAATGGCCTTGTCCCAGCACTGATCACTGTAGTAACGTTCCCAGAAATACATCTCCTGAGAGTCTTTTCATTGTGTAGGCAGGCTCTTAAACATCAAAGTAGCGGTATTGTTTCGCTGGCAAATAAGTGGATTAGGGATGAGCCCGCAGTCCAAGTCGAACGTAAGTTTTTCTCGAACATCAGGTGCTCGTTTGCTCTAATACGAACTGAACATATGGGGCTTTCGCTGGAAATTCAAGCCCTACGAAACACCCCATAATGCATAAGTGCATTGCTGTATGATGATTGGCCAAAGCATGCACCTAACCTGCATGCTTTAACCAATCACAGCGCGCTCTGCTGAGAGAGCCATAATTGGCCAAAGGCAGGGTGCCAATCATGGCTCAGGGGGCTATGTCCATGCCCCACACTATATAAGGCTGCTGCTTACATGGCAGTCGTATAGTGTAATGAATGAAGAGAGATTAGGCAGCTTAGTTAGTGACGTGCAGGAAATGTATTTGATATAGATATAGATATATATATATATATATATATATATATATATATATATATATATATATATATATATATATATATATATATATATATATGGATACTGTTATCTGTGATTAAATATTCAGTATAGTATCTAAATTCATGCAGTGTAGTATAAATAATATAGTGTATTGAAGTGGTTAAGGGGAACCCTGCGCCAAAATCTAAATAAGAATGGTGTGGTGGTCCCCCCCAAAATCCATACCAGGCCCTTCAGGTCTGGTATGAATTTTAAGGGGAACCCCGTGCCAAAATAAAAAAAAAATGGCATAGGGTCCCACCAAAATCCATACCAGACCCTTCAGGTCTGGTATATATTTTAAGGGGAACCCCGCACCAAAATTAAAAATGACGTCCCGCCAAAATCCATATCAGACCCTTATCCGAGCACACAACCTGGCAGGCCGCAGGAAAAGGGGGGGGGCGGGAGAGCACCCCGCTCCTGAAACCTACCAGGCCACATGCCCTCAACATAGGAAGGGTGCTTTGGGGTCCCCCCAAAGCACCTTGTGCCCATGTTGATGGGGACAAGAGCCTCATCCCACAACCCTTGCCCAGTAGTTCTGGGGGTTTGTGGGCAGGGGGCTTATCGGAATCTGGAAGCCCCCTTTAACAAGGGGGGCCCCCAGATCCCGGCCCCCTTATGTGAATAGGTATGGGGTACAATGTACCACTGCCCATTCACCAAAAAAGTGTCAAAAAATTAAAAATGACAGGAGACCGTTTTGGACAATTCCTTTATTAAAAAAAAAAAAGTGTCCCACGATGTCCATCCATCTTTAATCATGGCGCCGATGGTCCCAAAAAAAAGAAGGAAAACCAGAAGGGGCGGGGTCACTCGGTTAAGTCAGTGGGTGGCCCCGCCCTTGGCTATATAAGAGCTGTCAAAACAAAAAGACGGCAGACGGTGGGACGCAGAGTTTTTCCGTTTTTTTTATTTTTTTCTCAGGACCGTCGGATGCTGTGATTAAAGATGGATGGACATCGCGGGACTCTTTTTTTTTTTAATAAAGGAATTGGCCAAAACTGTCTCCTGTCATTTTTACTTTTTTGACACTTTTTTTGGGGGGGGGGTACTTGTCAAAGACCCCAAAGCACCCTCCCTATTTGAGGGCATGTGGCCTTGTACGGTTCCGGAGGGGGGCGCTCTCTCCCCCCCTTTTTCCTTCAGCCTGCCAGGTTGCGTGCTCAGATAAGGGTCTGGTATGGATTTTGGGGGGACCCCCACACCATTTTTTTTTAATTTTGGTGCAGGGTTCCCCTTAATATTCATACCAGACCCAAAGGGCCTCGTAATAGACTGGGGGGGAGCCCCCTACCATTTTTTAAAATGATTTTTATGTATATTGCCGGGATCCAGCAATACATTACAGCCACAAGCAATTTTACATTACATTTTTTACCTTTTGAAATGTCATTTTGCTGCGGGACTGTTATGAACATGGGAAAAGTGCACTATTTTACAGGCAGACTAACGAGACCCCCCAGGCACGATATTTAAAGGAATATTTTATTTTTATTGTTTCACTTTAAGCAATAATAAAATCAGTGCTCCTGAAAAAAAAAACACAGTTTTTAAAACTTTTTTTGCATTGGTACATGTCCCCTGTTGCAGTACCCAGGTCCCCATACACTTTTAATGGCAATAACTTGCATATAAGCCTTTAAAATTAGCACTTTTGATTTTTCACGTTTGTGTTCCATAGACTTTTACAATGTTCGCATAATTTTTTTTTCTGTTCCCATATTGTGGTGCGAACCAAACTGGGGGGTGTTCGGCTCATCCCTAAAGTTGATATATATGCATGTGGAGTGGACTAGAGAGGGGTGGGGATTTGGGGAGTTCTGTAGTCTAGCATGCAGGGTTCACAACACTATTGGGTATTTCAGTGCTGCAAAAGCACTTTGCTGTCAGCCAAAAAAAGTTAGGAGCACCAAACTTTTGGTGAATCAACAGGTATTTTGTACTTGCATTGTTTTTAAAGGGATAACACATGGGGAAACATGCATGCATGTCAATGTTGAAAATACCTTATGACTTTGTGAATTGGGGCTTATATCTCGATTACACAATGCTGGTTATCTTTTTTTGTTGTTATTGTTATCTTAGAACATAACAAGGCAACAAAAATGTGCTTGCAACAACGCTTTCCTAACATGCTTCTACCCCAGTTTACCTCATTAGAAGCTGATTAAAGAAACAATATTGTATATGTGAAAGGTTCAGTTTGAATTCTAACTTTGTGGCTGGGTTCACACTATTGCGAATTGAATGCGGGTTTCTCTTGCTCTGCAGCTCTCTACGGCTGCAGAGCGAATTGCACAAGAGTCCTGCGCATCTTCTGGTCCCTTTCAGGTTCGAAATCAACCAAAAGTTTGGACCAAAATCGGACCTGAAATGGTGAACAGGGACGCACTGGACCTCTTCTGTGAGCCACTCTGCATGGCAAACTCAGCCTAAAATGTGATACTATGAGGGAGAAAAAGAGAGTCTACAGTCAACATAAAACTCACCATCCTACCCCTTTAAGTTTATTTAGAAGTATGACAAGCATTAGGCAGCCAATGACTGCTTTTCGTGCTGTAATTAAGGACCTTTCTTACCTGCACTCATGAGCAATGCACCTGTGGCCTAACTCCAGTTTTTAATAGTTATTGGCTCTGCTGGTTCTCTGAATTAATTTAGTGAGTCTGTGCAGTAATGAAGGCATGCATGCTCCAAAAAAAGAAAAAAAAAAGAAAACAAAAAAAGGCTTGCAGCTCCCTTAGGTCTCATGCACACTGCTTCTCCTAAATTGATATTTTTGGGGCTTTTTGGCCAAAGCACCTAAATAAAAGCCTATTAGTTTTAGGAGCAGCAGAGTTTAGAGGCAGTCATAGCTCCTTCTCCTGAATGTAGACGAATCACGTTCGGTAACGTTTGGGCATAAAAAGAGCCAAAAAGTGCCAAACGCTAGGCGCGTTTAGGACTTCAGCGTTTATTTATTTCAATGGCCAGAAAAAAATGAAATTCTGGCTAATGAAATAAATAAATGCCCAAACTCTAAACGCTGTTAAACTCTGCTAAACTGGTTTGAAAAAATGCAGCTTACGTGAGTTTTTAACATTGATTTTCTCCTATCAGAATAAACAGCATTTACAATAAACCAGTGTGCATGAGGCCCTAAAGTGCATCTAACCCGTGCATCCTAACAGTTTTTATTGGACTTTTTGCAGTACAGAAAACAGTATACATTGCATACTATAGTAGAAAAGTAATATTCTAATTTTGACATACACAAAAAATTTGTGAATTCCAAAAATAGGCATGCACTGAAATAAGCATCTCCCAGTATCAACAAGCAGATGTTACGGACTATCAGCCTAAAATATTTCTAAGGTAACAATAGTGCTAAAGTGCAGTCACCCCCCTCTCATCTTCATATCAATCCCTGTGTCTCTATGAAGCTTCTTGGATCCAAAGTATAAAAAGCACATGGGGCACATGGGGCATCAACTTCAGCTCAAGTAGAAATGGGGGCCTAATAACTTAAAGAAGACTTTCAGCTGTTTCATTTTATACATTGGTCTTGAACCATTAGTCCAGCTTGGAACAATGTAACTATACATATACCATACCCGTGGAATCCCTCTAGAAGCTGGAAGTCATTGTAGTAGACACTGTTACCAAAGTACCATATATACTCGAGTATAAGCCGACCCGAATATAAGCCGAGGCACCTAATTTTACCACAAAAAACTGGGAAAACGTATTGACTTGAGTATAAGCCTAGGGTGAGAATGCGCAGCTACTGTAAGTGGAAAAGAGGGTCAACAATGCCCATTTGCAGCCTCAGGTTCCTAGATGCCCCCTAGCTGCAGCCAAAATTTGGGGTCTCTGGACCCAAAGGGTCCCAAAATGACATTGCTGCAGATGGACACATTTGACCGACTTTGGGGCCCGTATCTTGGGGCCGCTTGCTGCTAGGAACCCCAAATTTGGTGTGCAAACCCAGTAGAACTAGCACTACAACATATCCAAAGCTGGGGTTCTGAGATACGGGGCTCCAAAGTCGGTTCAGAAAATGTCAACCACTTTTTTGCAGCAGAGAATGACATTTTCCAAACCGAATTTGGGGCCCCGTATCTCGGGGTCACTTAGTGCTAGGAACCCCAGCTTTGGATATGTTGTAGTGCTAGTTCCACTGCGTTTGCACACCATTTGGGGTTCCTAGCACCAAGTGGCCTCGAGATACAGGGCCCCAAAATCGGTTCAGAAAATGTCATTCTCTGCTGCAGAAAAGTGCTTGACTTGAGTATAAGCCGAGGGGGGCATTTTCAGCACAAAAAAATGAGCTGAAAAATCTCGGCTTATACTTGAGTATATACGGTTATCCCCACTAGCTCCTGGGTCCCATTGTGAGCAGCTGCCCTGCTGCATTTTGAACACAGAAGGGTGGTTGCTTGGCATGGGCACCATTCTGAGAATGCTTTGTATTTTCTCATTGAATGAAAAGTGTTATGTCATTGGATGAAGACAAAAAAAGAAAGAGTCTCCCTGGGACTTTAAATGAGGAGGTCACAGTTAGCCACTGAGTAACAAAAGTAATAGCAGTATAAATGTTTATTAAAATTAATGTACATAAATGGATAATATAGCATATTAGCTCAGCCAATGGATTTGCACATAATGAAGAGAATAAATAAAGTTAATACAAACGTTATACAGTGCAGTATATACAAATGCACGCATCAGAAACCCGACGTGCGTTTCGCAAGATCATTGCTCGCTCATCAGGGGTGGATGTGGATGAGATGTATCTAAATAGACAAAAGGATGTGTCACAGTGGTCAATGTAAGAACAAAAGCAGAATGGGCCAGAGCAAAACGGCCCAATAGTTACCAATGAACGAAACCAGAGTTTCCATTGCTGAACCCCCAAATGGACGGCAGCAGCCAGAGTATGGCATGGTAGCTGAGGGGCAGAAGACAGACAGGGGGGGATGCTAGGCGGCAGACAAGGCATAGGTGAAGATGAATGGTCCTAATTGTCTCAGTGTGTAACTTGATAGATATCAGCTGTAAACATAGATGTATATTTACATAGTTACATAGTTACATAGTAGGTGAGGTTGAAAAAAGACACAAGTCCATCAAGTCCAACCTATGTGTGTGATTATGTGTCAGTATTGCATTGTATATCCCTGTATGTTGTGGTCATTCAGGTGCTTATCTAATAGTTTCTTGAAGCTATCAATGCTCCCCGCTGAGACCACCGCCTGTGGAAGGGAATTCCACATCCTTGTCGCTCTTACAGTAAAGAACCCTCTACGTAGTTTAAGGTTAAACCTCTTTTCTTCTAATTTTAATGAGTGGCCACGAGTCTTGTTAAACTCTCTTCTGCGAAAAAGTTTTATCCCTATTGTGGGGTCACCAGTCCGGTATTTGAAAATTGAAATCATATCCCCTCTCAAGCGTCTCTTCTCCAGAGAGAATAAGTTCAGTGCTCGCAACCTTTCCTCATAACTAAGATCCTCCAGACCCTTTATTAGCTTTGTTGCCCTTCTTTGTACTCGCTCCATTTCCAGTACATCCTTCCTGAGGACTGGTGCCCAGAACTGGACCGCATACTCTAGGTGCGGCCTGACCAGAGTCTTGTAGAGCAGGAGAATTATCGTTTTATCTCTGGAGTTGATCCCCCTTTTAATGCATGCCAATATTCTGTTTGCTTTGTTAGCAGCAGCTTGGCATTGCCTGCCATTGCTGAGCCTATCATCTACTAGGACCCCCAGGTCCTTTTCCATCCTAGATTCCCCCAGAGGTTCTCCCCCCAGTGTATAGATTGCATTCATATTTTTGCCACCCAAATGCATTATTTTACATTTTTCTACATTGAACCTCATTTGCCATGTAGTCGCCCACCCCATTAATTTGTTCAGGTCTTTTTGCAAGGTTTCCACGTCCTGCGGAGAAGTTATTGCCCTGCTTAGCTTAGTATCATCTGCAAATACAGAGATTGAACTGTTTATCCCATCCTCCAGATCGTTTATGAACAAATTAAATAGGATTGGTCCCAGCACAGAACCCTGGGGAACCCCACTACCCACCCCTGACCATTCCGAGTACTCCCCATTTATCACCACCCTCTGAACTCGCCCTTGTAGCCAGTTTTCAATCCATGTACTCACCCTATGGTCCATGCCAACGGACCTTATTTTGTACAGTAAACGTTTATGGGGAACTGTGTCAAATGCTTTTGCAAAATCCAGATACACCACGTCTACGGGCCTTCCTTTATCTAGATGGCAACTCACCTCCTCATAGAAGGTTAATAGATTGGTTTGGCAAGAACGATTCTTCATGAATCCATGCTGATTACTGCTAATGATACCGTTCGTATTACTAAAATCCTTTATATAGTCCCTTATCATCCCCTCCAAGAGTTTACATACTATTAATGTTAGGCTAACTGGTCTGTAATTCCCAGGGATGTATTTTGGGCCCTTTTTAAATATAGGTGCTACATTGGCTTTTCTCCAATCAGCTGGTACCATTCCAGTCAGTAGACTATCTGTAAAAATTAGGAACAACGGTCTGGCAATCACTTGACTGAGTTCCCTAAGTACCCTCGGATGCAAGCCATCTGGTCCCGGTGATTTATTAATGTTAAGTTTCTCAAGTCTAATTTTGAACCAGGTCTCTGAAATTCCCACAAAATCCAAATCCTCCTCGTACAACAGTATCTCTAGTTCACCTATCTTGTCTGCCATGCTCCTGGCATTGGTGAACATGCCACATAGTTTAGACCGGTCGCATATTGTCTTCGTATTGGGTGTTTCGAGATTGCAACTAGGACTTACTACTATACTCACCTTGTGTTTTTGTGCTTTGGTTAACCTACCACTAATTCTCAATGATTTGCCAAATTTAGTAAGATGAACATCAAGATATATAATGTAATAATATTTTTATATGAGAGCATGTGTATTCTAGCATAAGTATATATGTCAAGCCTTACTAAATAAGCAGAGTAGACAAAAGTTGTACAATTATTTGTATAGAAACATATGTGGACTAACCTGATCCAATAATGGAGCAGACATAGAGACCATGGGTAATAAAGTAAATCCTGAAAAAATGTGTTTGTCTGGGAGAGAAAAGAGGAGAAGGTTGTGAGAAAAGCAGTGTTATAAATGAAACAAAAAAATGTCCAGTGCCATACTCTGGGTGCTGCCGTCCATTTGGGGGTTCAGCGATGGAAACTCTGGTTTCGTTCATTGGTAAGTATTGGGCTGTTTTGCTCTGGCCCATTCTGCCATTGTTCCTACATTGACCACTGTGACACATATTTTTGTCTATTTAGATACATCTCATCCATAGCCACCCCTGATGAGTGAGCAATGATCTTGCGAAACGCGTCAGATTTTCTGATGCGTGCATTTGTATATACTGCATTGTATATCGTTTGTATCAACTTTATTTATTCTCTTCATTATGTGCAAATCCATTGGCTGAGCTAATATGCTATATTATCCATGTATGTACATTAATTTTAATAAACATTTATACTGCTTTTACTCTTGTTACTCAGTGGCTAACTGTGACCACCTCATTTAAAGTCCCAGGGCGACTCTCTCTTTTTTTGTATACTTACAGTGGGGAGGGAAAGTATTCAGACCCCCTTAAATTTTTCACTCTTTGTTATATTGCAGCCATTTGCTAAAATCATTTAAGTTCATTTTTTCCTCATTAATGTACACACAGCACCCCATATTGACAGAAAAACACAGAATTGTTGACATTTTTGCAGATTTATTAAAAGAGAAAAACTGAAATATCACATGGTCCTTAGTTAGGTCTGAATACTTAGCATCCCCACTGTATATAGGGATGGAGGTGTATCACTGGTGACTGCAGACCTTTTATTTTATTTTGCTGTCATTGGATGAAGTGGCTAGGTGGGGCGGTACCACACCTGGAATTATTTTTAATAGGAAGGATAAGGCTTAACCTCCCTGGCGGTATGATTATTTCGGATTTTAGGTGCTGAAAGCGGTACAATTATTTTGCATGGAAATTTGGCGTTTTATATTGTAGGTCTGTAAATCTTAACAATAACACACTTAAATCTGTCCAAACCAGAGTCTAGTAGATATCCCGGGTATGATAAAGTTTGAAACACAAAAACATAAATTATAATATAATAAATAAAAATAAATAATTAAAAAAAATTTAAAAAAATAGTAATAAAATACATTTCCCCACAATTCACTATCGCTCAATTCTGCAAGTGTTCTAATTTACTATCGTTGTTTTCTAGCTGGTCTAAAGCCACTTTTGACGTAAAGGGACACTTTTTGGTTGCTATGGACAATCTCCAGTTTCCAGGCAGAAAGAACAGTGTATATCATGTAAAACTGCATGCAGGGCATGGGCCAGAGCACTGGGGACAAAAGGGATGTGAAATCATTTCATACAGTACTGTAATCTGTAAGATTACAGTACTGTATGTGTTATGATTTTGACATTTTTTTGAATTTGCCGCCAGGCTCCGCCCCCGTGCGTCGCGCCGCTCGCAGGGAACGGAGCCTGGCACGGAGAGGCTTCGGAGGAGGACGGAGCCCTCGGACACTGCGGGGGACATCGCAGGATCCCGGGGACAAGGTAAATAACGCTGCCCCAGGATCCTGCAATGCGATCCCGAGTGTGGCTCGGGGTTAACGCTAATGGTACTGAATTTTAACCCCGAGCCACACTCGGGAAAACCGCCAGGGAGGTTAATATTATACTGAAAATGTACCGCGCTTTGTAGTTAAAATTACAAAGTCCTGCACATTATTGGTATGCTGTTTGTTTAGTTGTGGTAAAAAGTGGTACACAAAAGGTGTTTAGTAGCTTTTTACACTTTGATTTTTTATCATGGAGTGTGGGTTTTAAAGGCAGCGCAGGAATATTATAAAGATTTTTATTGCTATATAAGGCTATATAAGTGCAAGTAGGTTCAAGAATCTAAGACTTTGCAAGTCTTACCCAGGTACTTGCTTAAAGGCTAAGTTCACCTGAATAGAAGAATAGAATAAATGCACATATTTTTTCAGAAAAACAACTCTTTTTTTTTTTTTTTTTTAGCTGGAAGAAGAGAAAGCATTGTACCCATGATCAGTTTCTCTATATGGCTTTCTGTTATCTGCGGGGTATGTCAATGGACTACAAGAATGCTTATCAGTGCCCCTGCAGGCCATTGAAATTATATGTCCATCTGCCATGGTGGCAGACAGTTTTTGTAGTTTGTTCATTCACTGGAAACTGTGAATGAATGATGCTGCTTTGTGGGCAGAGCCCCACACAGCCGCTTTCTTTTTTTCAAAAAATGACAGCGAGTGCGGGGAGAAGAACCCCCGTCCACTGTAATGGGGAAGGGGGTTCAGGGAATGAGGTAGCAGATGCTGGTTCCAAAGATTAACTTATCCTTTAAAAGGTACCTGCATGTCAGCACTGTTGTAACCTTTGACATGGTTTAGGCCAGATCAAGATTTTTTTAGCATGTTGAAAAAATGTACATGCATTGTATAAAATACGTCTCAAGGCTCTGTCACATGATTACATACCTAGGCATATTTGGCCCTAAGAATTCAGTTGAAGGTAAAGATCGGAATTGGATAAATCCCCTGATTAGCTAGCTTTTCCTCAAAGTCCATTTTCATGCCACTTCAGTGAAATGATGTAACCAAATTTCTAGACATATGGACATGTAACCAAACACTGTAGCAGCCCAGAGCAGCTTTTTCCTCACACAGGTAAGTGTTATAAATTTATTTTTAATGTATTATTTTGAGGGGCAGGATGATTAAGATTACAGGGGCTTGCACTTCTACTCCAGGTTTGCTTTGACCTCCTGCTTAGTAATACCATATAATAATATTTCCTGCTTTCATTTGTGGCCTCATTTAACCTAAAGTTTCTTAAAACAAAAGGAGCTACACAATACAGTTTAACACAATTGCCAATAATGTTCTCTGTAGTTGCCAGAAATTTTACATACATATTTGCATTGTAGCAATTTCACATAATCTAGCAGTTTAGTATCACCATTCTTTAAATCACAGTTCAACAAGACAGCATGTAATACGCAGAGGTAAGTTACTCTTTTATATCAAAGTCACATATATTTTCTCCCACAAACATTATAACCTAATTTTGAAATATGGATACAACAGGCCTAATAAAACACGAGAATTTCAATCAAAAATATATTTTTTTGATTCACTACCACAATCCACTTCTGACTGTATTCTGGTTTAATCTCCATTTCTACAAGAGGAGCCAGCAACACCATGCCAGGCTGTTAACATTATCTTGCCAGACTAAGATGTAGAGTACACATTTAAACAGAGGCACTTTTCCCCAAATGATGGTAATGCAATACTTGTGTTGTATACAAGTCGGTCTATAATAAAATACAAACATGTATACATGCATAATACACACCCTTGTACCAGACAATAACACTATGTGAAATAAATTGTACGGTAAATGTACGACTTACATGTCAGTTGAAGAAATTCCATATGTCGTTCTCAGAAGACTTTGCCAGAATTTTAAGATTTATTAACTGTGACAACACTTTAGCATCTTCGTATAGTGCCTTTTTCCTAAGAACATTTCTTTTTTACAAATTCTTTGTTTATCTGGAGTAGTGCCATAATTCCGGATAACTATAATTTTCAACTAAGTGATTACACATTATTTCACTGAAATTTGTTTCTGCGTATGTGTCGGCGAAGACTGCAAACAGAAAATCCCGAGCTGTGGAAGCTGAAGAAAAAGGAGAGAGAAACGTCTGTTTCCAAAGGAAATGTCTGCAGGGAGGTTCAGTAATGTGCCTGATATAAGATGCCTTTCAGAAAGTTTCAGTGTATGGCAGAGAGGCTGCCAGAGTTCCCAGCATGCAACCTGTGCAACATTTGGCTTCAATTAAGGAAAGAAAATTTAGCTCACATCAATAACACTAGCCTCAGTTGGAGATTTTCTTTTCCTCTGGATTTAGTATCGAGTATGTGTGTATATGTACTATATATATATATATATATATATATATATATATATATATATATATATATATATATATATATATATATATATACTCCTCTTTTTTGTCTACATTTTAAATTAACATATACTGTATATTTTCTTACTATAAAATAAATGAGGCATTTAATTAGAACAGCTTTTAATTGTTGTGAGTGGCTCTGCCGCTGAGATGGACATTGTAGACCTTAGTCACTCCAAAGTAAGGACACCCTTTGTATACACTCGACCCTTTAGATGATAAAATTACCGCCTGCCTCATCTTGAAAGCCTCTATAGTACTGGATTTTTTTACTCCCCATTAATTCCCCTATATGTGTAGAATCCTAAGCACATGGACCATATAGTGCATAATATCAAAACGTTCTAACGTGAAACCAGTCATTAAATTGAAATAAAATAAATTTAACTCAGAAATTCCAATCCTTTCTGCACTCATTCCAAAACAGAAAAAGCTTTGTTCTTACATACAATTAAAAACAGAGATACAATTAGGTAGACAGCATAGTCAGAAAATTATAGTTGTGTTAACTGACGCATATGAACATAATATAATTTGGTCTGGGCAACTAGGCATCTATGTCCAAACGTCACAAAACAGTTTAAACATAAATGTGCAGAGATGATCCGAAGACAGAACCATAGCAAGGAAAGGGCACACTTTGTAAATTTTGAGGCTTGGTTCTGCCCCCCCCCAACCCTGCTGTGGCTTCTCACCAGTTGACGTCTGTTAAATTTAAAATTTTACCTCACTTTGTTAAGGTTTATTTCCATTTCCTATATTGTCATTGGGACAGGAATTTAGGGGAAATCTTCTTATCTGGGACATAGACAGCAATAAAAGCTAAGCAGGAGCTTTCCTCGCTGTATACAAAAGAGAAAAGATCTTGGCTTAAATTGTACTTTAAGCAATGTTGTGACTGATGAGACATTATGCATTTTTTGACTCAACATGGTTTCAGAAATAGGTTAGATAGGGTAAGGCAGGATATTCATTACATGACTTAATGTGAGCAGATTTCTTTCTTCCAGTTTGTTGTCATTTTGCCATAGTTCAGTGCAAGGGAAACAGTTATGCTGGATTGGTTCATCTAAAGATGCTTTACTTAGATACAAGTAATCACTCTCTGAGTTCCATTACATACCAGGGGTGCTGTAAGATCTCCATTACACAGAGCTTAGCAAAGTCTCTCTTGGCCTAAAATCTTACTTTTGTTAGTGCTACAGGCAAAGTCCCATGGCGGAGGTGTTGGTTGACACCCCTGGACACTGGTGCTAAGCGTGAGCAGGATCACAGCCCTATGATCCGACCACTCCACACCTAAATTTCCCAACCCCTATATCTTCCCCTCACTTCTGAGTCCTGACTGACACCTTAAAACTCTCCACCTCTCCTTATTGGTGGTAGCCAGGCCCCTGAAAGCATCTTGAAATTTTACAGTTGTCAGATAAGTTGAAGAGGTCATTCTGTACTCCCAGTGGGAGTAGAGTATGACACATCTGTGATGCACTACAAAAGAACCCGTGTAACTCATTTTCAGAGCCTGACAGAATAGCATCTCATGGACAATGTGTTTTTAAACCTTCTGTCAGGGAAAGAAGGAGCAGCAGTGGGGTTGGCTGCCTGAGTGATGCCTTTAAAAAAAATTCCAGTCCCCAGGGGTATCTGCTGCAAGAAACTATTGGCAGCAGCTACTTTACACGCTGGCCAATTGTACTGAGGCATGATGGATGTAGAGACCACCCTAAACGGATGACCCCCACGACTAATGGGTCATGAGTAGGGATGAACCGAACAACCCCCTGTTCGGTTCGCACCAGAACTTTCGAACATCATGAAAGTTTGGAAACAGAATAACGAACCCCATTGAAGTCTATGGGACCCGAACGGGAAAAATCAAAAGTGCCCATTTTAAAGGCTTATATGCAAGTAATTTAGCATACAATGGTTATGAGGGTCTGGGTACTGCCCTGGGGGACATGTATGAATGAAAAAAAAAGTTTGTAAAAAAACATCATTTGTAAATGAGCAGTGATTTATTGATGCTTAAAGTGAAAGTATAAATATGAAAAATTACTTACAATATAGTGTCTGGGGGGTCCCCTTAGTCTACCTGTAAAGTGGCACATCTGTACTGTGTATAAAAGCTACTGCAGTGATAATTGCATTTATAAAGCCAAAAAAATGGAATTGAATGATTTCTAAACAGTAGCCAAAGCTGGGATATCACGAGTCGAACTCATATTCGACTCGAACATCGGCTGTTCGCCAGTTCTCCGAACAGCGAACAATTTGGGGTGTTCGAAAGCCGCGGAACACCCTTTAAAAGTCTATGGGAGAAATCAAAAGTGCTAATTTTAAAGGCTTTATATGCATGGTATTGTCATAAAAAGTGTTTGGGAACCTGGGTCCTGCCTCAGGGGACATGGATCAATGCAAAAAAAAGTTAAAAAAATGGCCGTTTTTTCAGGAGCAGTGATTTTAATAATGCTTAAAGTGAAACAATAAAAGTGTAATATTCCTTTAAATTTCGTATATGGGGGTTGTCTATAGTATGCCTGTAAAGGGGCGCATGTTTCCCATGTTTAGAACAGTCCGACAGCAAAATGACATTTCAAAGGAAAAAAAGTCATTTAAAACTACTCGCAGCTAATAATGAATTGCCGGTCCGACAATACACATAAAAGTTCATTGATAAAAACAGCATGGGAATTCCCCACAGGGGAACCCCGAACCAAAATTAAAAAAAATAAATGACGCGGTGGCTCCCCCTAAATTCCATACCAGGCCCCTCAGGTCTGGTATGGATATTAAGGGGAACCCCGGCCAAAATTTAAAAAAGAAAAAGGGCGTGGGGTCCCCCTCAAAATCTATACCAGACCCTTCAGGTCTGGTATGGATTTTAAGGGGAACCCCGCACCAAAATTAAAAAAAAGATGGAATGGGGTCCCCCCAAAAATACATACCAGACCCTTATCCGAGCACACAACCTGGCAGGCCACAGGAAAAGAGGGGGGGAAGAGAGAGCGCCCCCCTTCTGAACCGTACCAGGTCACATGCCCTCAACATTGGGAGGGTGCTTTGGGGTAGCCCCCCAAAACACCTTGTCCCCATGTTGATGGGGACAAGGGCCTCATCCCCACAACCCTTGCCCGGTGGTTGTGGGGGTCTGCGGGCGGGGGGCTTATCGGAATCTGGAAGCCCCCTTTAACAAGGGGACCCCCAGATCCTGGCCCTCCCCCCTGTATGAAATGGTAAGGGGGTACAAAAGTACCCCTACCATTTCACAAAAAAAAGTGTCAAAAATGTTAAAAATGACAAGAGATAGTTTTTGACAATTCCTTTATTTAAATGCTTCTTCTATCTTCTATCTTCTTTCTTCTATCTTCTATCTTCCTTTGGTTTCTTCCTCCATCTTCTTCTTCTGGTTCTTCCTCCGGTGTTCTCGTCCGGCATCTTCCTCCGTGGCATCTTCTTCCCTTTGTCTTCTGGGCCACTCCGCATCCATTATGTAATGGGTGACCCCGTCGCCCTCTGACGTCACGGGGAATGTCACAGGGAAGTCCCCATCAAGTCCCCGTGCGTCAGAGGGGGGCGGGTCACCGGGTGGCCCTCCCTCCGTTATTTAAGACCGTCAGAAGAGGAGAAGCGTCACACAGTAGGAGCCTCCCATCATGCTAGATGCGGAGTGGCCCAGAAGACAAAGGGAAGAAGACGCCGCGGAGGAAGATGCCAGAGGAAGATGCCTCACGTTTGCGTGCTCGGATAAGGGTCTGGTATGGATTTTTGGGGTGACCCCACGCCATTTTTTTTTTAATTTTGGCGCGGGGTTCCCCTTAAAATCCATACCAGAACTGAAGGGTCTGGTATAGATTTTGAGGGGGACCCCACGCCATTTTTTTTTTTTTAATTTTGGCCGGGGTTCCCCTTACTATCCATACCAGATCTGAAGGGCCTGATATGGAAGTTAGGGGGACCCCCATGCCATTTTTTTTTTTAAGTTTGGTTCGGGGTTCCCCTGTGGGGAATTCCCATGCCGTTTTTAACAATGAACTTTTACGTGTATTGTTGGACCGGCAATTCATTAATAGCCGCGAGTAGTTTTGAATGAATTTTTTTCCTTTGAAATGTCATTTTGCTGTCAGACTGTCCTAAACACGGGAAACATGCGCTATAGACACCCCCCAGGTACGAAATTTAAAGGAATATTCCACTTTTATTGTTTCACTTTAAGCATTATTAAAATCACTGCTCCTGAAAAAATGGCCGTTTTTAACTTCAATGGTTTTTTATTAGGTTTTTTCACAAAAATTAAATACAGAGGTATAAGACATCAACGTCAACATCTGCGATACATTTTAACATATGTCATATACTCACCTGGAAGGTAACCTGAGCATAAGTCTAGTCGCCATTTAACTATAAGAATGATTAATTATTAGTATTAAACGGTCCGTATGAGTGTTGTCCCCTCACCCCGACCTCCCAACCGGGAACAATCTGTGTCGAGATGTGGGGGCAACATGACCAGCCTCATCTTTACTTTCAAAAGATCTTTAATGTCCAACGAATAAGATAGGCTTAACATTTAACCGGCTTGACATAAGGCAACAGACACAACATCATAATCAGGTGTCCAACAATAATAATACTGTATTATCTACAAGGCCTCATCTGATATTTCTGGGCACCACAGTGGGCTGTTTCAGAATAGGGCGGATCCTAGCTCCTAGCTGTTAGGCAAAATTATAACTTGACGGTTGGCTAAGGGGGTATCCGGAAGGGGGGTTCCTCCCGCCCCAGGCACCCCTAATGGGATCATCCTGTGCCCCGGCCGGGCAATTCCCCCCCAACCGCCCCCCGCCCCATATTTTCACAGCAGGGGAACAAGAGGAGTCGGATATGGCCCAAGTGCGCCCCTGGTTCGGACTAGCAGAGGTCACTAGGCCTTTAGAGTTGCTTGCTAGGCTATTGAAGACTAAGGTTATGAAAACCCCCCCAAGTCTAACTAACTTAACTTGGGAGATAGAAGAGAGGGGAAAACAGAAAGTGGATAGGGGAAAGTAAAAGAAAAGGAAGGGGTAGAAAACACATGCCTGACTTTATCCGGGAGATTGGGGAAGATTAGGGTGGACCCCTGTAATGAGGGAGATTCCTTGAAAAGCCGCCCAGGGTTCCCTTACTGTTTCAAATTTTTGAGTAGTATCCGACAGGATACTGGCTAGTTTTTCCTGAGCCATAATCCATGAGATCTTGCGTTGTATTGCTGCAATGTATATCTTTGGCTGCTTCCATGCCCTGGCAATTGTGAGTTTAGCCCCAAGGAAAATAAAGTGTATTAGCTTCTGATTGGGTTTAGAAATATGTGGCACACAGGCGTTAAGGAGGGCTACAGATGCGGACCTGGGGACCAAGCACCCCGTGACCTTGTAAATGAGATTAAAGATTCTCTGCCATACTGGTCGGATTCTGGGACATTCCCACCAGATATGCACCATCGAGCCCAGAAGTTGGCAGCCCCTAAAGCAACTGGGGTCTGCTGATGGGTAGATAGCTGCAAGCCTGGTGGGAGTCATGTACCACCTTATGAGTACCTTCAGATCCACTTCCATCAGGGTTGTGTTAAGGATGCCCCGAAATGACCGAGAGCACGCTGCTTGCCAGGTCTCCAGCTCCCACTCCTGTTGGAGGTCGGCCTCCCATGCTGTCATATAAGTAGATTTATTAGTCGGGTGGGTGAGTGACGAGTAGATGGTCGAGATGCCTCCTTTTTGCCCCATGGCCTGCCCGCACCAGAGCTCATATGTTGTGAATTCGGGGGGGAAAAGTTTTTCTGTCCAGATTGAGTGCAGAAAATGAGATATCTGTCTAAATCTGAATTTTTCAGAATCCCCTGATCCAAATTATTAATACATTGGCCCAGGTTGAGTAGGCCCCTTACTGTGAAGTAGTGACCTATGTGGTACAGCCCCTTGTCCAGCCACCATTTAAAGGCCCTGATGTCCATTCCCGGAGGGAAGTTTGGGTTGTGAAATATGTGGGCTAACGGTTGCCCTTTTGAAACTAGGGCTGAGAGGTGACGGATGCTGTCCCAGAGGGCATAAGAATGAGAGAGGGAAGGAGATAAGATTGGCGGTCTCTGCTTTTGGGGGCAAAACGGCCATTTTTAAAACTTTTTTTTGCAATGATCCATGTCCCCTGGGGCAGGACCCAGGTCCCCAAACACTTTTTATGACAATAACTTGCATATAAGCCTTTAAAATTAGCACTTTTGATTATTCATGTTCGTGTCCCATAGACTTTAACGGTGTTCGCGTGTTCAAACAAATTTTTTGCCTGTTCGCATGTTCTGGTGCGAACCGAACAGGGGGGTGTTCGGCTCATTCCTAGTCAGGAGAACAGTGTCATAGGAAGAGGGAGCTAAAGGATGTCTATCATAAACTGTGACAAAGGGTGTCTTCTGAGAACGGATTATGAGAACATGATTATTGTGAGAGAACTCTGCCCATGGGAGTAGTGATGACCAATAATCATGATGAGCTGGGACTAAAGTACAGAGAAAGACCTCTAACTCCTGATTAACCCTCTGAGTCTGTCCATTGCATTGAGGATGGTAAGAAGAGGTAAAATCCAAGGTAATGTTTAGGGATTTGCAAAAGGCTCTCCAAAAGTGAGAAGTGGATTGAACACCCCTGTCAGAAACAATATGGGAAGGAACTCCATGGAGGTGGAAAATTTTTCAAACAAAAATGGGAATCAAGGCAGGAGCAGAAGGGAGACCACAAAGAGGAACAAAATGAGCCATCTTGGAGAATTGATCAATTACCACCCAAATGACCGTATTATTCTCAGAAGGTGGAATATCGGTGATAAAGTCCATGGCAATGTGAGACCAGGGCTCCTTAAGAATGGGCAAAGGCATGAGAAGACCAGCAGGAGCTTGTGTGCAGGATTTAGACTGGGCACAGATATGACAAGTCTTAATGTAATCTTTAACATTAGAACGAAGAGTAGGCCACCAGTAGTGGCAGCTGATGAGTAAGAAAGATCAGAGGGCCCCAGCATGACCTGCCACCTTGGAATCATGACCCCAATGAAGGATCTTAGTTCTTAACTTGGTTGGAACAAAGGTCTTGCCAGGAGGAATTTTTGAGTCCAGGGTAGAATGGAGAAGAATACAAGAGGTAGGAATGATCGACTCAGGTTCAGAGGTGGGCTCCTCATCCTGAATGTCAAATGACCTAGAGAGTGCATCAGCCCGACTGTTGCAGGAACCAGGTTTGTACCTAATAGTGGAATTAAAACATGTAAAGAAAAGTCTCCACCTGGCCTGTCTGGGATTCAGTCGTTTGGCATTCTGTAAGTACTGCAGATTTTTATGGTAAATGAAAATTGTTATGGAGTGCGGGGAACCCTCCAAGAAATGACGCCACTCCTCCAATCTCCAATAGCATAATTTTTCTCTGCGTGAGAACATTTTTGGGAGAAAAACACACATGGTTGACATTTTCCCTCAAAGGATTGAAGAAGCACAGCTCCCAACCCAGTCGAGGAAGCGTCCACTTCAATAAAATATGGATCCCTAGGGTTAGGTCACCTCAACAAAGGTCCAGAAACAAAGCCCTGTTTCAAGTCGTGAAACACAGAGACAGCTTCAGGAGGCCACTCCTTTGCATTTGCACCCTTCTTGGTCAAGGCGATATTAGACGCAGCAATGAAAGTAATTCCTAATGAACTGCCTGTAATAATTAGTGAACCCAAGAAAGCGCTGTGTAGCCTTGAGGCTGGCAGGATGAAGCCAGTTGGTAATGGCCAAGACCTTTCCAGAATCCATACGAAGACTCAAACTAGAGACAAAGTGGTTTATTTACTAAAGCTGGAGACTGCAAAATCAGGTGCACTTCTGCAGAGAAAACAATCAACTTCCAGATTGTATTGCCAAAGCTTAATTGAACAAGCTCAGTTTAGAAGTTGATTGGCTACCATGAACAGGCGCACCAGATTCTGAGTGCAGCAGTTTTAGTAAATCTTCCCAAAAACAGAACCTCAGAACATTCAAAAGAATATTTCTCTAGCTTGGCATACGAATTATTTTCTCTAAGGTGCTAAAGTACAATCCGGTGTCATGGTTTCTGTGAACAGGCAGATTTTCCAAAAATATGAGAATGTCACTCAGAAAGATGACAACAAATTGATAAAGCAGATCCCTGAAGATTTCATCGACAAAGTTTTGGAACACAGCTGGGGCATCACACAGACCAAAGGGCATAACCAAGTATTCATAATGCCCATCTCTAGTGTTAAATGCTGTTTTCCATTCATCGCCCTCCCGAACCCAGATCAGACCCTTGAGATCCAGCTTAGTAAAAGTGGAGGCACCTTTCAATCTGTCGAATAGTTCCGATATTAAGGGTGAGGAGTATCAATTTTTTATTGGCAGAGCATTTAAGCCTCGATAGTCAATGCAGGGAATTAAGGTTCCACCTTTCTTGGCTACAAAAAAGAACCCTACTCCCGCAGGCGATGAGGTTTTCCTGGAAGACGCAGTTCCCCAGCCCATGAAATTTCCAGCGGCTCCTGAATCCAGGTAGGCTGAGACCGCATGAGAGGAAGCGTTGATATGGAGGAGCACAGAAATAAGGAGATGGGATGACGAAGGTGATTTTTCTGGGTCCAATACGCCACCTTCCAGATTTATTAGATCCGAGCGTTTCCCTGACGGAGAGAGCAGGTGTCCCGAAAATGACCTTTGTCCCCACAGTAGAGACTCAAGCCCAGAGTTCTGCTCCTAGCACGTTCTTCAGGGGATAACCTAATCCGGTCCAGCTGCATAGGTTCCACAGCTGGCAAGAGATGCTCCACGCATCAAGACGAGGGGAGCTTGGGCTGGCTAAGTACCATGAAGTACTGGCGTCTTTTTTTCTAGGGTCCTCTCCTGGAAGCGAATATCGATCTGATTGCACAGGGAGATGACATCATCCAGACCAGAGGAAATGGTTCTTCCCGCCAATTCATCCTTCACTCTGTCTGAGAGAAAGGTTGCAACTAAGGTCTCATTATACCAGCTCAGCAGTTTACCGGTTCCAGACCAGCCGCCGCAGTTATATTGCGGCAGGTTGACCCAGCTGCGCGAAGTGTCGTAGTTATATGCCGCATGTGCATGCGCCCCCTAGGCGGCCGTGATGATCGGATTCGACCTGGTCCTGGTGATCAGTCCTGGCGGATGAAATCCTTCCCCTGCATGTGTAAGTGCAAACACAGCAGGGGAAGTTATGTTGTCTCCCCTCGTAGAACTCTTTTCCATTCCAGAGAGAGGAGAGCGAACATCTCACAGTAAGTGCACCAACAGTACACTGACACCAGTTCACGTAGGTACACTTGCCACCCCCTGATCACCCCCGTTCGCCCCCCCCAGTTAACATCTTCACCCCCTGTCACTGTGTCACCCAGTGCAGTGTTCATATTTTGTGTGATCACTGTACTGGTGTCATTAGTGACAAAAATCAGTGTTAGGGTACTTAGTGTAGGTCCAGATAGTTCTAGGGACCCCCCCTAACCCCCCTAATAGAGGTTTAACCCCTTGATCACCCCCTGTCACCAGTGATCACTGTATTAGTGTCACGGGTGATGCTGGTTAGCTAGGTTTTTTTTAGGCATCAGGGCACCCGCCGTATATTGCCTAAATAAAGGTTTAACCCCCTGATCACCCAGCGGGTGATATTAGTTAGGTTTTAGTGTCAGATAGGGTCTGCGTCACACCAGGCAGCGTCAGATTAGTGGCAGTAGCGCTAACACCCACTCATGCAGCATACACCTCCCTTAGTAATATAGTGTCTGAATGGATCGATATCTGATCTGATCAGATCTATACTAGCGTCCCCAGGAGTTTAGGGTTCCCAAAATCACAGTGTTAGCAGGATCAGTCCAGTTCAGTCAGGCCTGATCCCTGCGAACGCTAACAGTTTTTTTTTGTAGCATTTGAAGCAGTCGCTGACAGTCAGGAGCTCTTTTTCCCGTGAGTCTCACTACTGTACCAGTAAGTTTAGAGACCAAAATGTCAAATCGAAGGTACAGTAGTGAAGAGGCCTACACGTTTCTGAGCATGACAGATAGTGAAGAGGAAGTCACTCATCTGTCAGATTCAGGCTCAGAATATGAACCGGCAGACAGCAGTGGCACCCTGACAGATAGCTCCGACAACAGAGTAGTGGTCCCTGCCAAGATCAGGCGTACCCGACCCTATTCTTCTGCTGTCGTTGAGGTGCAAGAACCGCAGGGCTCTCGTATGGAGCCGAGAGCCAGTACTAGTGCCGCTCATCCTTCTGGTGAACTGGCAAGCATCAGCAGCCTAGTACATCCTGGTCGTATATCCAGCACTGCAGTAACACTTGGTGACTTGGCGAGTCACATAAGTGCAGTTCAAGCTGGTGAGGTGGCTAGCATGAGTAGCTTCCCGCTGCCACCAAGAAGAAGACAAACACAGGCACATCGAGCCCATAGTGTCCTTCCTGCTGCATTTGCCAATCCTAATTGGGAGCCTACCACTTCTGCAGCACCTGTACTTCCCCCATTTACTGGCCAACCCAGAATTCAGGTAGAAACAGTTGATTTTAGATCACTTGATTTTTATTCGCTGTTTTTCACAGAAGATCTCTATAGATCTATTGTGGACCAAAGCAATTTGTATGCTGGTCAATTCATCATCGCTAATCCCCAGTTGACCCTTGCCAGAGATTGGAGACCTATTACGGTCTGCAAATTTAAGACCTTCCTGGGCCTATCCCCCCTCATGGGCATATCTAAAAAGAGTGAGTTGCGGTCATATTGGTCCACTGACTCAATTCACCACATGCCGTGTTCTCTGCCGCCATGACCAGGACATGATACAAGCAGATCTTGCAGTTCATGCACTTCAATGATAATGAACTCTGTCGTCCTCGGGGTGACCCTGGATTTGATCTGCTCTACAAAATTCGGCCCCTCGTAAACCACTTCAACCAACAGTTTGCAGCCTTGTTTACTCCCGATCAAGTTGTCTGCGTTGATGAATCCCTGATTAAGTTTTCTGACCACTTGTCTATCAAACAGTATCTTCCTAGCAAGCATGCCAGATATGGGGTCAAGATTTATAAGCTCTGTGACAGGGCAACAGGCTATACATATAGTTTTATGGTTTACGAGGGAAAAGATAGTCACATAGAGCCGGAGAACTGCCCAGACTACATAGGGAGCGCTGGTAAGATTGTGTGGGACTTGGTGTCACCCTTATTAGGAAAGGGGTACCACTTGTACATGGACAATTATTACATGAGCATGCCACTTTTAAGTCACCTTTTTGATTATGGAATTGGCGCATGTGGCACCGTGCAATCTAATCGCTGGGGCTTCCCCCAACGGCTTGTAGAATCCTGACTTAGATGGGGGGAGAGAGCCTGCTTGAAGTGTAAAAATTTGTTAGCAGTGAAGTGGAGGAATTCACGGAATGTTTTCATTCTGTCCTCACTTCACGCAGATACAACTTTCTACGGCGACTGGTGTTGTGGATTTCAGAATACAACCTTAATATGGGAGGGATGGACCTCAACAACCAGTTGTTGGCGCCGTACCTAATTGCCCGTAAGGCCAGATGCTGGTACAAAAAAGTGTCTATATACTTACCGTATTTATCGGCGTATAACACGCACTTTTTTCCCCTTAAAATCAGGGGAAAGTCGCAGGTGCGTGTTATACGCCGATCCCCGCCGATCCCGAGCTGTCCAAATTTCAAAATCGCGGACCGCGATTTGAAAATGGCGCCGCCGGAGCCGAAGTACACAGAGCCGGTCCTCGGCTCTTTCCGGCGGCTCTCGTTTACTTTCGGCTCCAATCGTAGTCCCGAGCGGAGCTATCCGAACCTACTCGGATAGCTCCGCTCGGGACTACGAGTGGAGCCGAAAGTAAACGAGAGCCGCCGGAAAGACCCGGGGACCGGCTCTGTGTACTTCGGCTCCGGCGGCGCCATTTTCAAATCGCGGTGACAAGGCTGCACTGGGGAAGGCTGCACTGACAAGGCTGCACTGGGGAAGGCTGCACTGACAAGGCTGCACTGACAAGGCTGCACTGGGGAAGGCTGCACTGGGGAAGGCTGCACTGACAAGGCTGCACTGACAAGGCTGCACTGACAAGGCTGCACTGACAAGGCTGCACTGACATGGCTGCACTGACAAGGCTGCAATGAAGGGCATTTAAATGTAAGTTTTTTTCCCTTCAACTTCCCTCCTAAAAGTTTTTTTTCCTTAAAATTCCCTCCTAAATTGGGGTGCGTGTTATACGCCGGTGCGTGTTATACGCCGATAAATACGGTATTTCAATTGGCTCTGCTGAATGCTTTTGTCCTATACAAAGCTTCAGGACAGACAAGATCCTTATTCAAATTCCAGGAAGAGATCGTCACAGCACTTCTGTTTCCAGATGGTGTTATGGCCCACCTTCCCAACGCAAATGCAGTGAGGTGGCTGCATGAGAGGCATTTTCCGTATGTCCTCCCTGGTACCCCTACCCAAAGAATCGGTGACTGTTTCAAACACTACCACACACTAGTGGAGTATTAGCGTAAGGCATAGCACTACACAGTCCTAGGGCACACTAACACAGTGTCTCGAAAGATCACATTTTGAGAGACCGTAATCTGCAATGTTCAGTTTACAGTTTTTATAAAAGTGAAAAAAGTGAAGAAAAAAAACCACACACACACAAAAACACAAAAAAAATATAAAATAAAAAAGCCAAAAATAGTGGTTTTATTTTTCTTCTCTTTCTCTATTGTTCTCTCTCTTATGTTCACTCTATTGTTTGCTCACTATTGTTCTATATCTATTGTTTTCTCTCTGTTTTATTTTTACTATGTTTAATTGTATTTGCTTTGCATGGTCAGTCTTATGCCCTGTACACACGATAGAATTTTCCGACAACAAAATCCATGTTTTTTTTTTCCGATGGATGTTGGCTCAAACTTGTCTTGCATACACACGGTCACACAAATCTTGTCAGAAATTCCGAACATCAAGAACACGGTGACGTACAACATGTATGACGAGCTGAGAAAAATGAAGTTCAATAGCCAGTGCGGCTCTTCTGCTTGATTCCGAGCATGCAAGGAACGTTGTGTGTCAGAATTGTGTACATACGATCGGAATTTACGAGAACGGATTTTGTTGTCGGAAAATTTGAGATCCAGATCGCAATTTTGTGTGACAGAAATTCTGATGGAAAATGTCCAATGGAGCCTACACACGGTCAGAATTTCCGACAACAAGCTCCCATCGAACATTTTCCATCGGAAAATCCTATCACGTGTACGGAGCATTACTGTTATACTGTAATGTTACTTTGTTTTATTGTTATCCATCAATTGCTTAGCAGGTACGCCCATTCAGCTGCAGCACTGATTTATTTATCTTGACAGCAACAGCGTTTGCTCCCACGATACGTAAAGCCACGACTCCAGCGCTGTCGGTGGTGATTTCACCACCACAGTAAAAAAAAAGAGCATATATGCTGAAGCATGGGCACAGGGGTGGAGGAGCGATTTGCTCCTAACATTAGGGGCGGATTGCCCCCATGCTTCGGCATATATTTTTTAGGCACAGATTGCGTTAAAAAATGTTTTATTCTTACTATGTTTTATTGTATTTGCTTTGCAGGTACTTTCTTTTATTGTTAACCATCATTTGCTTAGCAGGTACAACATTCAGCTGCAGCACTGATTTATTTATCTTGACAGCAACAGCGTTTGCTCCCACGATACGTAAATCAGCGACTCCAGAGCTGTAGGAGGTGATTTCACCACCACAGTTAAAAAAAAATGGTGCATGTATGCCCATTTTTAGAAGTAGGTGGATGAGGGGCGGTATTCTAATGGTGGGCATACCCACCAATCAATCCCCCCCGGAGGGGGGAGGAAACAAATGAGCGGAAGTTCCACTTTTGGGTGGAACTCCACTTTAATAACTGTGCCTCAAATTTTTTTCATCTTTGGTCTTTAACCACTTCAGCCCCCTTAATGATCAGGCCATTTTTTGGGATACGGCACTGCGTTGCTTTAATTGAAAATTTCAACGTTGCAACGTTGTACCCAAACAAAATTTACGTCCTTTTTTTCCCCACTTTATTACTTTTTGCTATAATACATATCCAAAAGAAATATAAAAAAATAAATGTATTCATCAGTTTATATATATTCATCAATATATATTCTTTTACATATTTTTGGTAAAAAAAATCCAAATAGGCGTATATTGATTGGTTTGCAAAAAAGTTATCGCGTCTACAAACTATGGGATAGATTATGGGACTTTTATTTTTGTTTATTGTTTGTACTAGTAATAATGGCAATCTGCAATTTTTAGCAGGACTGCGACATTGCGGCGGACCAATTTAGACCCCAAATGACACTTTTTGGGGACCAGTGACATTATTACATTGATCAGTGCTATAAAAATGCACCGATCAATGTAAAAATGACACTGGCAGGGAAGGGGTTAACACTAGGGGGCGATCAAGGGGTTAACTGTGCTCCCTGGGTGTGTTCTAACTCTAGGGGGGATGGGCTGCCAGGGACATGACAGTGATTACTGTTCCTGATGACTGGGAACAGTAGATCTCTGTAATGTCCAATGTCAGAACGAGTATTCGCCTTGTTTACAAAGGCAGATCCCTGTTCTGCCTCTGTACTAGGTGATTGCGGGTCGCCGGTGGACATCGAGTCCGCTCAACCTGTGGGCACACTCCCGCAGCGAGCAGCCCGCGGGCATGCTCCCTCCGCAAACAGCTACGGAGATTCATGCAGGAGAGCCAACCTGCCGCCGTATAACAACAGCGGCTGGTCGGCAAGCAATTAAACAAAGACAAACATTTTAGTCTTTGTCCTTGTCCTTAAAAATTGTATGTTAGTGCAAACAAAAAAGTATCACAAACAGTACTCAATTGTTTCTGTCACAAGTGCACTGATACCGCTACATTCACCTTAAGCAAGATTTCTAAGTGTAATCTGATTTTTTTCTCTCCTTTCAAAAATTGTGACCTATTCAATAAAGGCTTTAAAGATGTCCCTCCAACCATTCTGTTTTTCAGCCTTCAAAGCTCTATTATTCCTTAAAATGTATGGATGCTAAATGCCTGTTTAATCTCTCAGAAATTGTGGCCTATCCATATAGGCTTTTTAGCTGTGATGCAAATCTGTATTATTCATTTTCAGTGTTCTAAAAAAAAGACACAAATATTTTTTTACAGATGCTAAATGCCTGCTCAATCTCTAAGTAATTGTGGTATGTTTAAAAATGCTCTCTAGCTGTGGTGCAGACCTGTATGCTATTTCTATCATCAGTGTCCAAAAAAAGACATAAATTTTTTTTTTTTTTTACATATGCTAAATGGCAGTTCAATCGCTCATAAATTGCAGCCTGTCCATACAGGCTTAAAAACTGTGCTGCAAAACTGCCTTGAATTGTGTCCTTCAAAACTGTTAATTTTTCAGTCCTCAGACTTAGACAGAAAATAGCTAAAAAATTTCTAAAATTTCTATTTATTTATTTCTTTTTACATGTAATCTGCCTAATGTTTACCTTTTGGAATAGTGGAATAGCAAAAGGCTTCAAGAAGTCTGCATCAAGTTTTTGCAATTGTTTAGATCTATGAACTAAGAAAAAAATGTTCTGTTACGTTTCTGTACTCTTGACTGTGACATGATAAACTGATTTGTTTTTATTTCAATAAAATATGCCTCGCTCTTCCTCTGCCATAGTGGCTAAGTATAAATGCTTGCTTAAGCACTTGACCTTCGGAAGGTTTCACTGCCTTCATGGCCAAAGCATTTTTTGCTATTCAGCACTGCACTACTTTAACTGGCTTGTCACGTATCGGATAAGACCAGAACTGTGTGGACTGCAACAGAGGAAACCCAAAGTGAAATATAATGATTTATTAAGATAAGTGAATAAACACAACCACCTCCAATATAATTCAATGTGCAACCAATAAACCACAAACAGAAACCCATCAATAACAATAGTAACAGATAAATATATACATATAATGGGGAATACTGGAATCGTAAAGGGAGCCAGGCAAGGGTTGTCAATGGGGGTCAGCAGCTGGGGATAGGGAACAAACAGGACAAGGAGAGGATGGATGGATCAGGCTAAAGGACAAAGGTAAGGATAACAGGATCACAGGAGGGATGGGTACAGGTACAAGGCTCAGGGTTCAGGTAAACAGACAGGAACAGGAACAGGATCAGGTACAGATACAGAGCTCTCAGGTTCAGGTCAGGGCACAAGGAAAGATACCAAGGCAAGGTGTGTGTGTGTGTCTGCCGAGTATTTATACACATCTCCTGCAATCAGACTCAGGTGATGCCTGATCGCAGGAGATGATGTCGGCCTCACATTGCCAGGAACTATCCGCTGGTAGGCACCAGTACTGTGGCCCAAAGATCAAATAATACCACATCAGGAGAAAGTCTGGAACTGCCAGGAGACACCCGCTGGTGGACATCAGTACTGCGCGCCAAATGCCTGACAGAGACATCAGCGGATGGAACCTTTCCTGACAGTACCCACCCTCAAAGGAGCGGCCTCCGGATGCTCTAACTAGCTGACAAGTCCATGGCATCAAGCCAAGCAGCGGGCAGAGTCACATCAAGCTGGGCATGTGGAAGGTCCAAGGCTTTAAACCAGGCAACGGGCAGAGGCACCTCAGGCTGGGCAGCGGGCAGCGACACATCAGGCTTATGTACCTTAACAGTTAATACCGTTAAATTGACCATTGGCGGTTTTATCAACATTGATGGTGAAACTGGCATGGCTGCCTGCATCGTCTGGGTGCATCTCTTTTTCCGGGAGCTGTGACATGCCTTGCAGGCCTCCTACCTCCCCCCGCTCTCTCGGAGGTGCCATCAACGCATGTCAATGCCATGCATATCACACTGTGCGTGTGGCGTCGCTCAGACGCCATTACGCACAAGCTGTGTACTCCACACTCGTGGACAACAGGGGAATCAGCTGTTTGTCGGATGGCCGGAGCTTCCGGCTGCCCGGGGCGCAGCGCCCCTCCCCTTGTCTCATGGCATGGCATTGGTGGACCTCCCTGCATTTGGCTATTTAGGGACGTTATCACGGGGAGGAGGTCCGACATTTGGGACTCTTCACTCACCAGTCACCACGTGTTTCTTTCCTCCGGCACCCATGTTGGGTTCCCTATTTTCACTGGTAATGTTATTTGGATCATCACTATCAGTTTGGCCTCATCAACCTCACTACTCATGGTTTCACTCCCTGCCTTCACTTCCCCTCACCCCCACTCTTGTCACTATGTCCTCCATCACTTCACATTTTTTTCACTCTCTCCTTCCACCTCATCTCAGGCTACCTTGTGGTTTCCTGCTTGTTTCTTTGTCCTTCACCAGCACGGGCCCCGTTCTTTCAACCCCTCTTCCTTCACTCCCCCTCTCCCTCCCCCTTTTCTCTCTTTTCTTCCCCTCTTTCTTTTCTTCACTGTTCCTTCTCTCTCCCTTCCATCCACCTTCTTCTTTACCCCCTCCTTTTCTTTTCTTCCCCCCCTCCTTTTCCTATCCTCCCCTCCTTTCCTTCCATTCCTCCTTCCCCCCCCCTCTTCTTCCCCTTCCCCCCTCTTCCCCCCCCCCTCTTTTTTCTCGCTCACCATTTTGTTCACTTATCCCCCTGAAGGTTCCCACTGCCGTGCCTGCCCTGGATGTCGCCCCTTATATTCAAGCTGGGCTGTCCGCCTCAGCTCCCGGTGGGAGATCCCCCCCGGACTGCTTGTGATGCCTTGCCACTACACCATTGATACATTCAACTTCTACAAGTAAACCTTGGTTTATGAGGTCCTACATTCTACCTCCTACCCTAACCTTCTTATTTTTTATTTTTTTGCTCATTTCCACAATCATTTATTTACAGATCCCACACGCGCATGCTCCTGACGAGTGGCACTTTTAGCCACGAAACGTGTAGAGCTACTGGTTGCCGTGTCCTTATCAATTTTACCTGACTATCCAAGGTACTAGTTCACAAACCCAACAGGTCCAGCGAGGCCGTAGGTCCTGTAGGCATTATGTACGAATCATTCTTAACCTATCTTCCATGTGGTGAACTAGGATATTTTGTGTGGCTATTTCATGAGAAACCAATTTTGTTGTTACTATCTCACCTATTGTTATTATTGTTACATGTATATATGTATGTATTGTGCTATGTGGCAAGATGCATTACGTTTGTTACCTATACCTTTATTACCAGAATCATGTATGGTTACAATTTAGCTCATAATAAATTATTATTAACAAATATCCTTATATGTTCACCCAATTATCTTTCTTGCTACCACATGCTTCACACAAAGTCCCGCCCTCCTTGTTAACTCTCTGTTAATTAACCCCTTCCTCTAGACATCAGGCTGGGCAACGGGCACCTCAAGCTGGCCAGCAGCCATAGACATAAGCTTGGCAGCGGGCACGTCAAATTGGGTAGCAAGCACAGGAACCTCGAGCTGGGCAGCAGGCATGAGTACATCAAGCTGGGCAGCAGGCACATCAAGCTGGGCAGCAGGTACATCGAGCTGGGCAGCAGGCACAGGCACATCAAGCTGGGCAGCAGGCACGGGCACATCAAGCTGGGCAGCAGGCACATCAAGCTGGGTAGCAGGCACATCAAGCTGGGAAGCAGACAGGGGCACATCAGGCCGGGCAGCAGACAGAGGCACTTCAGGCTGGGCAGCAGACAGAGGAACATCAGGCTGGGCAGCAGACAGAGGCACATCAGGTTGGATAGCAGGCTCTGGGTCCTCTGGCAGAGCAGCAGGCTACGGGTCGTCTGGCAGGGCAGCAGGCTCCAGGTCATCTGGCAGGGCAGCAGGCTCCGGGTCATCTGGCAGGGCAGCAGGCTCCGGGTCATCTGGCAGGGCAGCAGGCTCCGGGTCGTCTGGCAGCACAGCAGGCTCCACAGGCCTGGGAAATTGGCACCGGAACCTCAGACCAGGAAACGGGCACTGGAACCTCAGACCAGGAAACAGGCACCGGAACCTCAGACCGGAAAACGGGCACTGGGACTTCAGACCGGGAAACGGACACCAGGACTTCAGACGGGAAAACGGACATCAGGACTTCAGACCGGGAAATGGGCACCAGGACTTCAGACCAGGAACCAGGCAACGGGACTTCAGCCGGGAAACAGGCACCGGGACTTCAGACCAGAAAACAGGCACCGGGAATTCAGGCTGAGAAACTTCAGAACAAGAAACAAGCACCTCAGGCTGGAACACTGGCACTTCAGGCTGGAACACTGGTCTGACCAGGAAACAGGCACTTCAGGCTGGAACACTGGCACCTCAGGCTGGAACACTGGCACTTCAGGCTGGAACACTGGCACTTCATGCTGGAACACTGGCACCGGGACTTCAGGATGGAGCAGGTTGGCTGATATGGGGGCAGGTTGGGTTACTGGCAAGATCAAATGGGTTGGAAACAACTTCCGTCTCTTTTTTGGTTTAGCTACTGAAGTCCTGTAGGTAACTGCAGGACTGTAGGTAAGGGATGAAACAGACTGGAGAGGAGGGTTGTAATATGGCAGGGAAGAGGCTAGGGGAAGTTCTTGTGGGATTGTAGGCAGCAGAGAAGAGGAAGGTGGGTTAAAGGCAGGATAGGTGCAAGGAGTAGAAACTGGGTATTGGTATTTGGTGGGAAGCAGGGTATACTGAGCTGCGACTGAGGTTGCCATGGGTGAAGGGGAAAAAGACATTTGGGCAGGCAGGTGTCTGATGGCAGAGGTGGTTTGTTGTGGGTTGGGTGAGGCTGATTGCAACATATCAGACCATGCTGAGAGTATTGGTTGCACAAACTGCAGTTTTAATTCTGCCTGTCTGACAAGGGATTGAACAGACTCCACGCACTCTGTTATCACCCGTTGGGAACAGGCTGAGTAGTGTTCACAAAAGTACGTGGGATCATCTTCCAAAAGCCATACCAGAGATACAACCTGATTAATACTAAAAGGGGAGAAAAATCGTCATGGCCCTTTGAAATACAGGGCAGGGCCAGCTCTGTACAGATTTGTTTTCAATTTCTCTTTATTAAATTAAAAAAACAAAAAAAAAATCCATACATTGTCATTTAAGCAACATTTCGTATCCTTGCAATCAAGTAAACGTATCTCTAATACAATAGTTAATCTCTTATCATTCTACTCATCTCTTCCTATTCTTACATTACTTATTTCACATCCTACCTAACCCCCATACTCTCAAAAAAAAAAAAAAAAACAATCCCTAAATCTGTTCCTATTATATGAATTTTAGCACTTCTTTTGAGAACCTAAACTCATCCCATTTTTGCCATAAATCTGGCAATTTATTTGTTATATACCCTACTGCTCTGTTTTTCCATATATTGGATTTCGTTCATTTCACATATCCATTCTGCAATTGTGGGTACATCTTCTCCTTTCCATTTTCGAGCTATTATTGTTCTAGCCGCAGATGTCATGTAGTGCAAGATGTTTTTTCTAATTTTCTTTATTGGATCCCTTGTCATCGAAAATAACAAGATTTCTATACTTGGTTATACTCCTACTCCTGATACTTTCTGATAGATCTCAAAAATCTTACCCCAGAATTCCTTCACCCTCTGACAGCCATACCAGATGTGACCCATGGTCCCTCTCTCCCTCTTACATCTCCAGCAGGTCTCTGTATTTGTCTTATTCATTTTGTTTAATGCTACTGGGCACCTATAACATCTCATCGCGATCTTATAATTTCTCTCCTGATATTTATTAGCTATAGTTGTTTTATGTATTATTTCAAAAATCTTTCCCCATTCTTCTGCTATTACCTCTCCCATTTCCTTTTCCCATTTTTTCATTCCTGTTAGCTCTCTAAAGGGGCCAGAAGGGAGTATAATGCCCCGTACACACGGTTGGATTTTCCGATGGAAAATGTCCGATCGGAGCGTGTTGTCGGAAATTTGGACCGTGTGTGGGCTCCATCGGACATTTTTCATCGGATTTTCTGACACACAAAGTTTGAGAGCAGGCTATAAAATTTTCTGACAACAAAATCCAATCGCGTCAATTCCGACCGTGTGTGGCCTGTTCCGACGCACAAAGTGCCACGCATGCTCAGAAGAAATTCCGACACGGAACAGCTCGGTCTGGTAAACTTAGCGTTCGCAATGGATACAGCACTTTCGTCATGGTGCAATGTAAAAAATGGTTTAATACAGCGCACTCTCTTCTTCTTTATAATGTGAGAAGAATTAAGTAGTTTTGCTGCTCATATTCACACACACTTCTCACAAACTTATATCTTTATTATTTATCGGGATTCCCTTAATATATTTTGATTTGTCACATCTGACAAAAATATGTTTGTGTTGTTTCTTTTTTTTTTTGTTTTTTTTTTAAAGGTAGATTTATTTTTTATTTTAGGTTTGTATTTTTTCAAAGGCTGATCTTTGTTTTATTTTAGTTTTAGTTTTACTCCAGAATATTTTTGTATTATTTAATCTCAAGGAGATTGTTTGGTGTTGGTGTCCCTTGTTCATTTCACATTGTATTTTTGAAATGTACCTGAATCCTCACAAACAAACTGTCCTTTTAGAAGGAAAACACACATAGGCAAGTATAATTGAAACCAAAAATCCTTTATTAAGGGATCAGAACCAAACAAAGAGGGAGGCAACGCTGGATAAACAGGAGAAATTAGGGAAGCCTTGGACCCCCAGGG